>NC_092713.1:299741542-300096260 GCF_047496885.1 Scyliorhinus torazame | reverse complement strand
TTTTCAATAATTTTACAGAACACTCCAAAAAAGAAAATAATACAATAGAAAACAGGGCTATATGCCAACAAAACAAAACAACTTAACCCTTTAAACGATTAACAATTTAACACCCCAATCCAGAGCAAAGTGGGGCATGCGCCCCCTTACAAAAAGAAAAAGAAATCAACCCCGCCCCCCCCCCCCCCCCCCCCGGGCTGCTGCTGCTGCTGACCTCCACCTAACGTTCTGCGAGAAAGTCAAGGAATGGTTGCCACCGCCTGGAGAACGCCTGCAAGGACCCTCACAAGGCAAACTTTATCTTCTCCAACCTAAGAAACCCCGCCATGTCATTGACCCAAGCCTCTATGCTTGGGGGCTTCGCGTCCCTCCACATTAACAAGAGTCTTCTCTGGGCTACCAAGGAGGCAAAGGCCAGAACTCCAGCCTCTTTCGACTCCTCTACTCCCGGATCGTCCGATACCCCAAATATCGCTATCCCCCAGCTCAGTTTTACCCGAGTATCCAAGACCTTGGACATAGCCTTTGCAAAGCTCTTCCCAAAATTCTGTAAGGCGCCGGGCATGTCCAGAACATATGGGCATGGTTTGCTGGGCTCCCTGAACACCTCACACACCTGTCCTCTACCCCAAAAAACCTACTCATCCTCGCCCCTGTCTTTTGAGCCCTGTGCACCACTTTAACAGGATCAGGCTGAGCCTGGCGCAAGATGAGGAGTAATTGACCCTGCCGTGGCGTCAGCCCACAGGCCCTCATCCAGCTCCTCACCCAGCTCCTCCTCCCACTTGCCATTCAGCTCTTCCACCGAGGCTTCCTCCGCCTCCTGCAGCTCCTGGTATATCTCCGATATCTTACCCTCCCCGACCCACATGCCCGAAACCACCCTGTCCTGTATCCTCTGGGCAGGCAGCAGCGGAATTCCCTACCTGCCTCCTCACGAACGCCCGAACCTGCATATACCTAAACGCATTCCCCCGGAGGTAACTCAAATTTCTCCTCCAGCGCCCTCAGACTGGCAAAGGTCCCATCGATGAACAAGTCCCCATCCTTTTGATTCCTGCCCTGTGCCAGCTTAGGAACCCACCATCTATCCTACCAGGAGCGAACTTGTTGTTCCGTATCGGGTCCAGACTGAGGCCCCTACCTACCCCCTATGCCGTCTCCACTGCCCCCAAATCCTCAGTGTCGCCGCTACCACCGGGCTCGTGGTATTCCGCGTTGGCGGAAGCGGCAACGGTGCCGTCATCAGCTGCCCCCAGGTTAGTAATCTATACAGGACGCCGCCTCTAACCTTTTTCCACGCCGCCCCCTCTCCCTCCATTACCCATTTCCGAATCATAGACACATTCGCTGCCCAGTAATAGCTGCACTGGTTCAGCAGCGCCAACCCACCCCCCCTCCGACTGCACTCCAAGAACAGTCTCTTAACCCTCGGGGTCTTATTTGCCCACACAAAATCCCATATTACTCCCTGTTTACCCCCTTAAAGAAGGCCTTGGGGATGAGAATGGCAGGCACTGAAAGACAAACAGGAACCTAGGGAGGACCGTCATCTTTACGGACTGCACCCTACCCGCCAGGGAGAGTGGCAGCATGCCCCACCTCCTAAAGGCCTCCTCCATCTGGTCCACCAGCCGTGCCAGAGTGAGCTTATGCAAGGCCCCCCAACTCTTGGCCACCTGGATACCCAAATACCGAAAAACTTCTCTCCACCACCTTGAGCGGTAGCTCCTCCAACCTCCTTTCCTGGCCCCTCACATGCACCACAAACTGCTCGCTCTTCCCCACGTTGAGCTTGTATCTCCAAACTCCCTTAGGGTCTGCATGACCTCCCCCATCCCCTCCACCGGATCCGCAATATACAGCAGCAGGTCATCCGCATATAGTGAGACGGTGCTCCTCCACCCCCCTCCCCCCCCCCCCCCCCCAACCCAACCCCCTCCAGTTTCTGGACTCCCTCAACGCCATGGCCAGTGGCTCAATCGCCAAGGCAAAAAGCAGGGGGGACAAAGGGCACCCCTGCCTCGTTCCACGATACAACCTAAAATACCCTGACCGCAGCCGGTTCGTCGATACACTCGCCACCGGGGCCTGGTACAACAATTTAACCCACCCTATGAACTCCTTCCCCGAACCCAAACTTGCTAACACCTCCCACAGATACTCCCACTCCACCCGGTCAAAGGCCTTCTCCGCGTCCATTGCCGCTATCACTTCTGCCTCCCCCCCTCCGAGGGCATCATAATCACTTTCAGGAGCCTCCGCACTTGGTGTTCAGCTCGCCTGCCCTTCACAAACCCCGTCTGATCCTCAAGTATCACTCCCGGACACAATCCTCAATCCTAGTGCCAAGACCTTCGCCAACAACTTGGCATCCACATTGAGGAGCGAAATCAGCCTATAAGAGCCACACTGCAGCGGGTCTTATCCCGCTTGAGGATAAGAGAGATCAAAGCCTGCAACATCGTCGGGGGAAGAATTCCCCTTTCCTTCGCCTCATTAAAGGTTCTCAGCAGCAACGGCCCAACAGTTCCGAGAACTTCCTGTCGAACTCAACCGGGAACCCATCCGGCCCGGGGCCTTGCCCGCCTGCATACTCCCCAACCCCTTAACTAGCTCCTCCATCTCGATCGAGGGCCCCCAAATCCTCTACCCGCCCCTCCTCCACCCTTGGAAACCTCAGTTGGTCCAGGACTGCCGCATCCCCCCCCCCACCCCCCCCCCCCCCCCCCTTCCAGGGGTTCTGACTTATACAAGTTACCATAAAAGTCCCTGAAGACCTTGTTTATTTTAGCTGGACTCCGCACCGTGTGTCCCCCCCCTGTCCCTGATTCCCCCAATCTCCCGAGCCGCCTCCCTCCTCCGCAGCCGATGCGCCAACATCCGACTCGCCTTCTCCCCATACTCATACACTGCTCCTGTACCCTCCTCAACTGGGCCTCAGCTTTCCCCGTGGTCAGCAAGTCAAACTCCGTTTGGAGGCTCCGGCGCGTCCCTCAGCAGCCCCTCTTCGGGGATTCCGCGTATCTCCTATCCACCCTCAGTATCTCCCCCACTAATCTCTCCCTCGCTATCCTCTCCCTCTTCTCCCTGTGAAATGAAAAATGAAAATCGCTTATTGTCACAAGTAGGCTTCAATTAAGTTACTGTGAAAAGCCCCTAGTCGCCACATACCGGCGCCTGTTCGGGGAGGCTGTTACGGGCCCTGATTGAAATGAGCTCCCCCCTGACCACTGCCTTCAGAGCCTCCCAGACCACACTCACTGACACCTCCCCATTATCATTGGCCTCCACATATCTTTGGATGCACCCCCTGAACCCACCCACAAACCTCCTCGTCCGCCAGCAGTCCCACATCAGTTCACCACAACGGGCGCTGGCCCCTCTCCCCCCCCCCCAACTCCAGCTCCACCCAGTGCGGGGCGTGATCTGAAATCGCAATGGCCGAATACTCCACCCCCTCCACTCTCGGGATCAGTCCCCTGCTTACCACAAAATGTCTATTCACGAGTGGGCCTTGTGTACATGGGAGAAGAAGAACTCCCTCACCCTTGTGCCTGGCAAACCTCCACAGATCCACTCCCCCCATCTGATCCATAAACCCCCTCAGGAACTCGGCCGCTGCCAGCCTCTTACCGACCTCGACCTAGACCGATCTAGTGCCGGGTCCAGTACCGTATTGAAGTCTACCTCCACCACACTTTCAGACAGCACACTCGGGGCCTGGACCACTCACTGTGTGAAAACCTTTCACCTTGTGTCACCATTGCTTCTATCACCGGTTACCTTAAATCTGTGCCCTCTCATTCTCAATCCTGCCACTAGAGGATCTCCTCAACTCTCACACCCACAAGGTTTAGCATTGATGTCTTATATATAGAACATAGACATAGAACATAGAACGATACAGCGCAGTACAGGCTTTCGGCCCACGATGTTGCACCGAAACAAAAGCCATCTAACCTACACTATGCCATTATCATCCATATGCTTATCCAATAAACTTTTAAATGACCTCAATGTTGGTGAGTTCACTACTGTGGCAGGTAGGGCATTCCACGGCCTCACCACTCTTTGCGTAAAGAACCTACCTCTGACCTCTGTCCTATATCTATTACCCCTCAGTTTAAAGCTATGTCCCCTCGTGCCAGCCATTTCCATCCGCGGGGAGAAGGCTCTCACTGTCCACTCTATCTAACCCCCCTGATCATTTTGTATGCCTCTATTAAGTCTCCTCTTAACCTTCTTCTCTCCAACGAAAACAACCTCAAGTCCATCAGCCTTTCCTCATAAGATTTTCCCTCCATACCAGGCAACATCCTGGTAAATCTCCTCTGCACCCGCTCCAAAGCTCCACGTCCTCCTATAATGCGGTGACCAGAACTGTACGCAATACTCCAAATGCAGCCGTACCAGAGTTTTGTACAGCTGCAACATGACCTCCTGACTCCGGAACTCAATCCCTCTACCAATAAATGCCAACACTCCATAGGCCTTCTTCACAACCCTATCAACCTGGGTGGCAACTTCAGGGATCTATGTACATGCTCACCTAGATCCCTCTGCTCATCCACACTTCCAAGAACTTTACCATTAGCCAAATATTCCGCATTCCTGTTATTCCTTCCAAAGTGAATCACCTCACACTTCTCTACATTAAACTCCATTTGCCACCTCTCAGCCCAGCTCTGCAGCTTATCTATGTCCCTCTGTAACCTGCTACATCCTTCCACACTGTCGACAACACCACCGACTTTAGTGTCGTCTGCAAATTTTACTCACCCACCCTTCTGCGCCCTCCTCTAGGTCATTTATAAAAATGACAAACAGCAACGGCCCCAGAACAGATCCTTGTGGTACGCCACTTGTAACTGAACTCCATTCTGAACATTTCCCATCAACCACCACCCTCTGTCTTCTTTCAGCTAGCCAATTTCTGATCCACATCTCTAAATCACCCTCAATCCCCAGCCTCCGTATTTTCTGCAATAGCCTACTGTGGAGAACCTTATCAAATGCTTTACTGAGAAATCCATATACACCGCATCAACTGCTCTACCCTCGTCTACCTGTTCAGTCACCTTCTCAAAGAACTCGATAAGGTTTGTGAGGCATGACCTACCCTTCACAAAGCCATGCTGACTATCCCTGATCATATTATTCCTTTCTAGATGATTATAAATCTTGCCTCTTATAATCCCCTCCAAGTCTTTACCCACTACAGACGTGAGGCTCACCGGTCTATAGTTGCCGGGGTTGTCTCTACTCCCCTTTTTGGAACAAAGGGACCACATTTGCTATCCTCCAGTCCTCTGGCACTATTCCTGTAGCCAATGATGACATAAAAATCAAAGCCAAAGGCCCAGCAATCTCTTCCCTGGCCTCCCAGAGAATCCTAGGATAAATCCATCAGGCCCCGAGGACTTATCTATTTTCAGCCTGTCCAGAATTGCCAACACCTCTTCCCTACGTACCTCAATGCCATCTATTCTAATAGCCTGGGTCTCAGCATTCTCCTCCATATCATTATCTTTTTTGAGTGAATACTGACGAAAAATATTCATTTAGTATCTCGCCTATCTCTTCAGACTCCACACACAACTTCCCATCCCTGTCCTTGACTGGCCCTACTCTTACCCTAGTCATTCGCTTATTCCTGACATACCTATAGAAAGCTTTTGGGTTTTCCTTGATCCTACCTGCCAAATACTTCTCATGTCCCCTCCTTGCTCGTCTTAGCTCTCTCTTTAGATCCTTCCTCGCTACCTTGTAACTATCCATCGCCCCAACTGAAACTTCACACCTCATCTTCACATAGGCCTCCTTCTTCCTCTTAACAAGAGATTCCACTTCTTTGGTAAACCACGGTTCCCTCGCTCTATGCCTTCCTCCCTGCCTGACCGGTACGTACTTATCAAGAACACGCAGTAGCTGTTCCTTGAACAACCTCCACTTATCCAGTGTGCCCAACACTTGCAGCCTACTTCTCCAACCTATCCCCCCCAAGTCACGTCTGATGGCATCATAATTGCCCTTCCCCCAGCTATAACTCTTGCCCTGCGGTGTATACTTATCCCTTTCCATCACTAACGTAAACGTCACCGAATTGTGGTCACTGTCCCCAAAGTGCTCTCCTACCTCCAAATCCAACACCTGGCCTGGTTCATTACCCAAAACCAAATCCAACGTGGCCTCGCCTCTTGTTGGCCTGTCAACATATTGTGTCAGGGAACCCTCCTGCACACATTGTACAAAAAATATAGTTCTACATCTGGCTCCCTCTAGTGGTTGATATGGACATAACATTAACCCTTACACTTTTTTACATTTACGATAATGTCACATAGGAAGCAACACCCTGAGGGCGGAAGCCGTGCCTACTGAGGGCTGGTGGCCTCTAGTGCTCAGCTGTGCCATTAGGGAGGTCATGGATTGCTGCTGGAAGGACAAGCACTGGCGCCCTGAAGTAGAGGATCAACTCAGAACACAAGTAAGACTGGGGGGGGGGGGGGTGCAGTGGGGTCAGAAGCAAGGGTGGGGGATGCAGGGTGGTCTGAAGCAAGGGTGGGGGTGCAGGGTGGTCTGAAGCAAGGGTGGGGGTGCAGGGTGGTCAGAAGCAAGGGTGGGAGGTGCAGGGTGGTCAGAAGCAAGTGTGAGGGGTGCAGGGTGGTCAGAAGCAAGGGTGGGGGATGCAGGGTGGTCTGAAGCAAGGGTGGGAGGTGCAGG
Organism: Scyliorhinus torazame; assembly: GCF_047496885.1. Lineage (NCBI taxonomy): Eukaryota > Metazoa > Chordata > Chondrichthyes > Carcharhiniformes > Scyliorhinidae > Scyliorhinus > Scyliorhinus torazame. Next base: position 300,089,534 of record NC_092713.1, on the reverse strand, counting down.
GTGGTCAGAAGCAAGTGTGAGGGGTGCAGGGTGGTCAGAAGCAAGGGTGAGGGGTGCAGGGTGGTCAGAAGCAAGGGTGGGAGGTGCAGGGTGGTCAGAAGCAAGTGTGAGGGGTGCAGGGTGGTCAGAAGCAAGGGTGAGGGGTGCAGGGTGGTCAGAAGCAAAGGCAGTTGGAGGTTTTTTCAGGGTGGGTTCCTTTCCCAATGTCTAATATCTCAACCAAGCACTGAGTGCCTTTGATTAAGGGACACACCTCACCCCCGACCCCACCAGGAGGTGACAAGCTGGCTGCATAGTTTTAGCTGCCGTATGCGCCACATAGCAACAGGCCGAGAGATAAATATTAGTGGCGGCGGGATGAGGCACCTAAGTTGTCATTAATTGGCCACTTAAGGTCCTCAACTAGTGGCGGGGCAGTAAGGTCGACTATCGGCCTTCTCGTCCAGAATGGACTTGTAACGGAGGCTGGAAGCCAGCGGGATTCTGGAATGCCAACATCTCACCCAAGTACATCTCCTTCCCACCTATGAGCTCACCACCAGTCTTCATGTTCTGTGGACTGGCCGAAGTGAATGATGAACTACAGAACATATAGTTTAAAATAATTTATGGTGGTAAGATAACTAGGATAACTAAACTAACCCTTGTGGAACTGCTGCAAATAGGGGCGGGATTCTCCCCTACCCGGCGGGGCGGGGGTTCCCGGCGGGATGGAGTGGCGTGAACCACTCCGGTGTTGGGCCGCTCCAAAGGTGCGGAATCCTTCGTACCTTCAGGGGCTAGGCCCGCCCCGGAGTGGTTTGCGCCGCGCTGGCCAGCGGGGAAGGGGCTTGGCGCCATGCCAACCGGCGCCGAAGGGCCTCTGCCGGCTGGTGCGAGTTGGCGCATGAGCAGGAGCGCCAGCACGTGCTGGGGTCAGCCCCGTGCATGCGCAGATGGCTTTGTTTCCGCACCGGCAATGGCGGACTGCCCTGCCCGCGGATCAGTGGGCCCCAATCACGGGCCAGGCCACAGCGGGGGCACCTCCCGGGGCCAGATCCCCCCGCGCCCCCCCAAGAACCCCGGAGCCCGCCCATGCTGCCAGGTCCCGCCGGTAAGGACCTACTCCAATTTACACCGGCAGGACTGGTACAAAATGGGCGGGACTTCGGCCCATCGCGGGCAGGAGAATTCGGGCAGCCCCGGGGCCCATTGATTCGTTCCAGACCTCGCCATTCTCCGAGGCGGGGTGGCGCGACTCAAGCCGGGCCGATTTCTGGGGGGGGCGGGAGAATTTGGAGGACGGCGGGGGGCGGGATTCATGACGACCCCCGGCGATTCTCTGACCCAGAGGGGGGTCGGAGAATCCCACCCTTGGTCTATCTCCCAGCACAACTGACTCCCAACTCCCAGATCACATGGCCACGTGATGGGTTTACGATGCCACCTAGTGGTCAGAGGTCGTGAATAACATTATGTACAAACTTACGTTGTGCTTTTCATCACACCAGTGAGAGCACAAAATCCCAGCCCCGGTATGTGGTGAGTGTAATGTGCTTGGGAGGAATGGGTGACTCTGGATCTCTGATTCCCAAATCTCCCCACCAAAGGGTTTTTCTCACTTCATGTCTGGTCCCTTGTAGTCTGTTACAACACCCTACACTAGTGCAAAGTCAATGCTAGCCCCACTTGACCCAGATTCACAACACAATTGAAATTAAGTCTTAATTTTTAAAAGTACCCAAAGCCTTTGGTCTTTAGCTGCCCAATAGCTACAGTCAGCAGGTTTGTAAATTTAAAGTGCTTCTCACTGTACTTCGGTACATGTGACAATAAATATCAATCAATCAATCAATCAATTAAACACAATTAACTTTTACGTCAAACAGAGTTAAGTGATGTCAGCTTCTAGCTGACCACTTCAAAGTCACTCAACCATGAAGAGAGGTGATTGGAAAACATTTAATTCTGTTTGAAGTGGTCCAGGAGCTGTCAATCAAAGTTTGATATTTATAAACATTGCAGTCAGACCACTTCAAAGTTATCCAACCATGAAGGAAGATGAATGGAACAATGCTGGCAGCTGGGGGGGGGGGGGGGGGGGGGGGGGGAGGGGGGGGGGAGGGGGGCAGCTGTTGCTCACAGCCTAGTAAAATCAATATCAAAGAGAAATGAAGGAGAGGCTTGTAGATCAAAGATCTGAGGGGGTTTAAACTCAGCTGACTGGTTTTCTCTTTCCAGGAATTGACAGGTGCTGTTTCCTGTGCCTGAGTCAGCCGGCGTACTTCCCAGGTGAGTTGTGCTGCACAGTGGCACAATGGGTAGCACTACTGCCTCACAGTTCCAGGGTCTCAGGTTCAATTCCGGCCTGGGATGACAGTCTTTGCGGAGTCTGCGCTTTCTCCCCGTGTCTGTGTGGATTTCCTCCGGGTGCTCCGGTTTCCTCCCACAGTCCAAAGATGTGCAGGTTAGGTGGATTGGCCATGATAAATTGCCCTTAGTGTCCAAAAGGTTAGGTGGTGTTACTAGGTTACAGGGATAAGGTGGACTTATGTAGGGTGCTCTTTCCAAGGGTGGGGCAGATTCGATGGGCCGAATGGCCTCCTTCTGCCCTGTATATTCTGTGATTCTATGAGTGTTAAAGCAGTGATTTTTTTTCACTGCATCTGTCTGGACTGCTATCTCACTTCAAGGGTCTCTCTCCTAGGGGGCTTCTTGACAGGGGCTCGCCTTTGGGGGATCTGTGTGGAGGTCTCCTTATTTAGGGTGTCTCTGTGGGGGGGGGGGGGGTCTCTTTATTTCAGGAGTCTTTTTGGGGGGTTCTCTTAATTAGGAATATCTGGTGGGTGGGAGGTGAGCGAGTCTGATGGGGCTGGGGTGGGCATGTCTTGCATTGTGGTGGGGGAAGGTGGCCCTACAATGGACTTTGGGGGCAACTTGCTTAAACAGTTACCCCATTGGCCCACCGCGAGGTCCACCACATCAGCACCACGTTTGTCAAACCACTAGTGATCCTCGCCCACGTGTTTCCCGGCCCCCGAGGATCGGAGAATCAGGCGGGCCCAGGGAGAATAGTGCCCGGCCTGTTGATGGTTATTAAGACCCATTCGTATCCTCCCACTGGTGCGGGCCGTGATCCTCGACCCCGACTCCAGCAGGGGGCTGGAGGGCGGCGATCCCGTTTTCTCCCCGACGCTGGAACCTCCGCTTCATCGATAACTCCGCTGCCACCAGTGTGAGGCCGAGAATTCAGGCCATCGTTGTTTCTGCTCCCTGTTCCCCTATTAACAAAGCCAAGGGCCCAATATTCTTTTTCCAACTTGTCCTTCCATTTTCTCGACGGTTTCTGTGCCTGCAACCTGAGATCTCTCCGTTCCCACACGTTTATCAAATTATTAATTCATATCGCCTCTCGTTATTCTTCGTATAAAAATGCATAACTTCACTCTTCTCGGTGTAATTAATCTGACATGTACATTTTACATCACAAGTCCTCCTGAAACTTATAACTCTAATCCCTATTTGCTACAATTTGGAAAATAATCCCTGCATATCCAAGTCCATGTAAACAGATTAAAAAAGAGAATGATCCAAATGGTGATCCTGAGGGAACACTACTTTCTAATTCCCTGCAGTCTGAAAAACAACCTGCTTTCTTTCTCACAGGTCATTAGTTAAATACTTCAAAAGCTTTTGTTCTTTTCTTTGTTGCAGAAAACATTATTATTCTTGGGAATAGCAATTCGCTTTATTTGGGAGGGGGTGGGGAGGGGGGCAGTACCGTCAGAATCCATTTGTTGAATTGTTTCTCTTCAATAACACTTTGCCGTTAATGGGGAAGGCTCCACATTAAGTGCCTGATTACAGCTTCTTTCTTATCACGCTGCAAATCCTCATCTGCTCCTTTCCTCCTGACGGTTCTCCCCGTGGATAGCGATGTAGAAAGTCCTGCAATCATAGCGTTTTACAGCACAGAATGAGGCCCTTCGGCCCATCATGTCTGCACCAGAATCACGTTATCACACCGGCACCAGTGTAGGAGTAGTTTGATTAAATTTACTGCAATTAAATTAAGCTTCAAACGCCCAAGTGTGTGTACACCTCTGTGCATGTGTGTGTGTGCATGGTCTCCGTACATGTGTGTATGCCTCTGTGCATGTGTGTGTGTGTGCACACGGTCTCTGTACATTTGTGTGTGTGTGTGCGGTCTCTGTACATATGTGTGTGTGTGTGCACAGACCCTGTACATGTGTGTGTGTGTGTGTGTGTGCGTGGTCTCCATACATGTGCGTATGTGCACGGTCTCTGTACATGTGAGTGTGTGCATGGTCTCTGTACATGTGTGTGTGTGTGTGTGCGGTCTCTGTACATGTATGTGTGTGTGTGTGTGCAGTCTCTGTGCATGTGTGTGTGTGTGCAATCTCTGTACATGTGTGTGCATGTGTGCGGTCTCTGTACATGTGTGTGCATGGTCTCTGTACATGTGTGCAGACTCTGTACATGTGTGTGCATGTGCATGGTCTCTGTACATGCGTGCAGACTCTGTACATGTGTGTGCATGTGCATGGTCTATGTACATGCGTGTGTGTGTATGTGTGGTCTCTGGGCATGTGTGCGTGGTCTCTGTACAGGAGTGTGCGTGTGCGTGGTCTATGTGCATGTGTGTGTGCAGTCTCTGTGCATGTGTGTGCGTGTGTGCAATCTCTGTACACGTGTGTGCAGTCTCTGTACATGTGTGTGCATCTGCATTGCCTCTGTATATGCATGTGCGCCTGTGCTTGTGTGTGCATGTGTGCAGTCTCTGTGCATGTGTGCGGTCTCTGTACATGTGTGTGCGTGTGTGCGGATTTTGCACTCAACCCGCCACGCATTTCACAGCAGCGGAGACAGTTTGCCATTGGCCGGCAGCGGGATCTTCGGGTTCTGCTCTTCTCAGCAGGGTTTCCTGTTTAATTCACCCCTCACCGCCGTGAAACCCGGGGGTGGGGGGGGTGGTCCTCCATCAACAGGACCGGAGGATGCTACCACCCTCACCGCCGTGAAACCTGGGGGCGGGGTCCACCATCAACGGGACCGGAGGATGCTACCAACCTCACCGCCGTGAAACCCGGGGGGGGGGGGGGGGTGGTCCTCCATCAACGGGACCGGAGGATGCTACCAACCTCACCCCTCACCGCCGTGAAACCCGGGAGGGGGGGGGGGGGGGGTGGTCCTCCATCAACAGAACCGGAGGATGCTACCAGAAAGTTCCGGCCTGTTTGTTTGTATTCATTTGTGTGGAAATGTGTGAGCATGAATATGTGTTTGCGTGGGTGTATATGTCCGTACATCTGTGTATGCATGTGTGTGTGCACGCATTTTTATGTGCATGTGTGTTTCTGGGTATGGGTGTGTGCATACATGCATGTGCTTGTTCACAAACGTGTTGCAGCGCTGGAGTTATAAAATGAAACAGCGCTGGGCAGTACGGTGGCACAGTGGTTAGCACTGTTTCTTCACAGCGCCAGGGACGCGGGTTCAATCCCAGCCTTGGGTGACTGCCTGTGTGGAGTTTGCACGTTCTCCCCGTGTCTGCGTGGGTTTCCTCCGGGTGCTCCGGTTTCCTCCCACAGCCCAAAAATATGTAGGTTAAGTGGATTGGCCATGATAAAATTACCCTTTTGTCTCCAGGGATGTGCAAGTTAGATGGGGGAGTGGGTGTAGATACGGTGCACTTTCAGAGGGATGGTGCATCCTTGATGGGTTGAATGGCCTCCTTTTGCGCTGTAGGGTTTCTGTTGTTCTTTGGAGGCCATTTCGCTGTGCTGACTCTTTGAAAGAGCTGTCTACTTTTGTCTCACACCTTAACCTTTCCCTATAAATTAGTGATCTTCAAGTAAAAAGATATGTGCCGGTTAGGTGGATTGGCCGTGCTAAATTGTCCCTTAGCTTCCAAAATGTTAGGTGGGGTTACTGGGTTACGGGGATAGGGTGGAGGTGTGGGCTTGAGTAGGATGCTCTTTCCAAAGGCTGGTGCAGATTCGATGGGCCGAATGGCCTCCTTCTGCACTGTGAATTCTATACCTGTCCAATTAACTTTTAAAATTTCTTATGGAATCGAATTCCACTTCCCTCTCAGATAGCACATTCCAGACCTGAACAACCGTTTGAAGAAATTGTTCCTCATTTGTTTTTAAGTCCTTTTACCAATCATTTGAAGCTGTGATTTCTGGTTACTAACCCAGTTTCTCCCTTATTTACCTTATCAAAACCCTTCATAATTTTGAACACATTTATTAGATCTCCCCTGAAACTTCTATGCTTCAGGAGAACATGGGGGAGACTGTCTGATAGAATCTGGCGATCCCTGTGTATGGTGAATGTAGGTCTATCAAATATGTATTGTACTATATGTATTCCGCACAGTCAGGGTTAAAGTCTGGGTTGAGGTGAGTAAAGTTTTAAAATGCCCTGGTTTAAAAGAAAAACATGTGTTAAGCCTTAGTAAGATGATCAGAACCCAGTTAGTGGGATGGAGATGATGTAGTTAATGGGAGGAGTCAGGGGCTGGAGGTGTGAGGTTTTCAGTTTGCATTTTCAGCTGGAAGGTGCGCTTAGAAACAGTTTCTGAAGAATGCAGCCAGAAATTCTGCATTATTCTAACAGGGTGTCAGGTTTCTCTCTTCAGGCAGGCTCAAAAGATCTCTATCCAAGGTTTGGATAGAGTAATCCTGTGTTTGCTACCTCTGGTTAAAAGTGGGTTTTGACCAGAGATGGGTTTTGCTTGATTGGAGATTAAAACAAGGATAGCAGCCAGGAGATAAAGTTTTTCATTTTACTGTTAAGTATTGTTTAACTGGCAATTTCTTGTATGATGTTAAAGGTAGTTTAATCCTGTTTAGTAACAGTGTTTGTTTCAATACACCAGATGCCTTTTGTGCGTGAAGTCACTCCTGGAGCGAAGTGTCCTTTCCTCACAGTCTTAAAACATAAATAAAATATTGGGGTTTCTGTCCATTATCCTAGCAACTGTTGGGGTCTGGTCCAGGATCGTAATACATGTGGACTCAGGGGTTATGGGAGCCCTCTTACTCAGACACTCTGCGGTGCACAGCGGGATTCACTGGTAGAAAGAGTCATTCCCATGGCAACTGTTTCCACTGGTGCTCCTGAGACTCTGAAGCTGCTGGCTCTCAATTGGCGATGGAAGCTCTTGGGGGAGCTTCCATGGAATGGGAGTCTGACGGCCACTGGACAGCTGGTAAACGTGGGCCTGGGTCCCACCAGCGTCCGAGGCGGGGCTGCTCCTGACCTTAGGGTCCACTGAAGAGGCTTCCACCACACGCTCAAAATTCCAGCCTAAACATGTTTTAAATGAAGAGCTGGTGGCCAGGGGAAGTGACCAGCTGATAGAGTGCAGAGGGAAGGCAGCAATATCCATCACAATACTTGAGATCAGAGCAGCTAGCAAACCTCTCGGTAACTTGAACATTCAATAGCCAGTGAGCTGCCTGGATTTTGAACATTTCATTTTCACAGGGTAATTCTTAATTATCCTGGGAAAGGTTACAATGCCGGAGAATTTACTCACACTCACTTGTCTCTAAATGGCTAATCCAGAAACATCAATCATCCTCCTCCAGCACCTTCAACAGTCCTGTGCAACGGCTTCAAATGGTGCCTTTGCTCCAAACCTGCCTATTTGTCATGAAGACTGTATGTCAAACGAGGATTGATGTGACTGTTTAAGAAAATCTCCCCCGAAACAACAGGAAAACATTGTTGCTGATTTGCAGCAGATATCTCACATTGCACTTGGCTTCTACATTCCGCGACTTAATCTAACATGAAACCCTTCAGTCTGGGAGCATTAACATTAATATGCTTAACACGATCCTGTGTCTTTCCCTAGGTGGCTGCTCTAAAGCAGGGAAGAACAGATTAATTCTTCTATCAAGAAGCAGCAGAGGACCTGTCACATCAACGCGCTGGTGTTTAACTACTGTTTGTGTAGTCATCGCAAACTTCGCTACACCAATGGTAACAAATCTGTCACCTAAAACGTGACCACGCGCCAGCACTTCACAATTATCATGTACCAATCACACCCAATTGACTTACCCTGGACCATTATCTCTCTGCTATTTGAGCAGTGATGTTAACTGGCACCCCCTCCCGCGGGTTTCCTGGCAAAGAGGAGTGGTTTCAATGGGAGATGCCATTGACAGGAGGCGGGAGTATAGAATCCCCCCCCGCCAGTGAATGGCACGCCGCTGAGAAACTCGCGGCTGGGGAACAGGGGAGACCCGCCCGACACGTCGAGCATTAATGCTCCCAGCTCCTACGTCCGGGCTTCTATGTATTGAAATGAAAGAGTTAAATCCACCTGGTTGATGAAAAGGAGGAAGTCACATTTTAAAATTTTTTGTCACTTCTGCACGTGAGTTGAAGAGAATGAGTGGTGGCTGGCTGATCGGCCATGGGGTGAAGCATCTAATCATACACTCAAACATTCAAACTTGTGTCATTTTGCGTGACAGTCAATGACATTGATCAGGATCACCCACCCTCACCTCCACCGGCTTGCATAGTAACCCACTGCTGCTCCATCTGACACATATCAATTCAGAGCAAATCAGAGGAGACATTTCCAAGTCTGGGTGTCAAAGAACAAAGAGCAAAGAACAATACAGCACAGGAACAGGCCCTTCGGCCCTCCAATTCCTGTACCGGTCATAATACCACCCTTGGCCAAAACCCTCAGCACTTCCTAGTGCCGTATCCCTCTATAACCATCCTATCCATGTATTTATGGAGATGCCTTTTGAACGCAGTCAATGTATAGTGAACGCCGTTAATGTATCTAAAATCTAGAGTATCCAATCATATTTTTTTCCAATTAAGGGGCAACCTAGTGTGGCCAATCCACCTACCCTGCACATCTTTGGGTTATAGGGCGAAACCCACGCAGACACGGGGAGAATGTGCAAACTTCACACAGACAGTGACCCGGGATCGAACCTGGATCCTCAGCGCCGTAGGCAGCAGTGCTAACCACTGCGTCACCGTGCCACCCTTTGCCGCCGTCATTTCTACCCTATCAGGTATTATTGGAGAATTTAATCAGCGATCTGTCGATCGTCCCTATCAGTTTGCAAACTGTGCAAATGAAATCTGGGGTGGCAGAGGGAAATTAGGAGACATTATAAACAGCAGTTTGTGGTACTCGGTAATGCGCTGCCTATAAGAGTGATGGAAGCAGGTCCTATAGCTCAAATTGAAAAATTATTTGTTGAAGAAAAATTAGCTGGGCAGTGGGAAAAGCACAAGGGCGTGGGACTAATTGAATAGCTTTACCAAAGAGTCAGCACGGGGAGGATGGGAAGAATGGCCGCTTTTTTGCGAGATTCTCTGATCACCAGTCACCTAGTTTCTCCAAATGTATCATTAATACCTTGGGATGTTTAACACAATGAATAGATTAGTCCACAGCACCACAACTATTAGAATTAATGGGCCATGGCTTTGCAGATCACTCTTGTAGACTCTGCTCCCAAATCTAATTACCCAAAAAATACAGCAAACGAATTTCAAATCTGCATTGCATATAAGTCTCACTTCGGGATTGGTCCGTGTTTGATCAAAGACTTGGAAACCAGCCAGCAGAGGCTGAGACAGAAAATGTTAATTTAAATGGCCGGAAGCGAATTGGCCACAAAAAAAAATCTTACTCAAATGAGAGGATTATCATTAATCCTAGTTAATTAAAAGGGGAAAATTAACATCGGAAATAATGGGAACAAAAATGATTCTCCAGACTTATTCAGACAATGACTTTACGCAATTAAGATGGTGATTAATATCCAATTAATGCTAATATATATATATTGTTTGCTTAAACCAGCGGTACTTAGAAAAATTATTACATCCTTCAAAGTCACCGTTAAAACACATTTCATGTCAGAGTGATTGTCAACGGCCATTGTTTCATTTTGAGATGTAAAATAGACAATACCAGTTCGAAGCTGTGTCGATGTAGAACAGGACAGTCACCAGCAGAGACATTGATGAGCACAGGAATGACATTTTATATTTAAGCAAAGTTGTCATGCAGGCGGAACGAGGTGTGGGCATCCACTGATCATTGAACTCAACAATGGTGTGTTGGCCCAGTACTTCAGTCTCGACATTATCCGCGGTATATCCCAGTTAACGCTGCAAAAGAGGTCTGGAGGATGATGGGCAACCTCCCCTTGCAAGGAGACATCATCTTGGAGGTCGAAGCATCAGGGCTCACCAGGCTGGGGAGGAAAGTCCTGAATAGGAGCTCAATGAAATGAATATTATGGTTAGCGGAGCATCTGACAGAAACTGATCACCATTAGGTAAGGAACATCAAAAGACCAACTATTGAAGAATTCAAGTAGTGTTGCAGATTTCCCAACGCGTAAGAACTAAGAGTGCAAAAAGCAGAGCAGGAATAGTTTTCAAGGAGGACTTAGAAACCTCCTGGGGTGAAAGGATTCAAAGCAAGGTAGGAACAGGCTATTGAGTTGAACGATCACGCCGGCCGGCGCGAGTTGGTGCATGCGCAGAACCGCTGGCGTGTTTCCTGCGCATGTGCAGGGGGTTTCTTCTCCGCGCCAGCCATCGCGGAGCCTTACAGAGGCCGGCGCGGAGGGGAGGAGTGCCCCCATGGCACAGGCCCACCCGCAGATCGGTGGGCCCCGATCGCGGGCCAGGCCACTGTGCCCCCCCCCCCGGGGCTGGATCCACCCGTGCCCCCCTGAGGACCCCGCTAATCGTCCTCCAAGCCAGGTCCCACTGGGATGGACCATGTCCATTTCATGCCGGTGGGACTAGCCGAAAACGAGTGGCCGCTCGGCCCATCGGGGACCGGAGAATTGGCGAGGAGGCCACTGCTAACGGCCCCCGACTGACGCGGCACGATCCCCGCCCCCGCCCGAAAACCGGCGCCGGAGAATTCGGAGAATCCCGCCCATAGTATCTGACTGTGAGCCATCAAGTGTTGAAATGACGACTACATTTCCATACATTGATCATGTATATTGATATCTGAATATCACTACAGAAAGAACAAGTTTAAACACTTCTCACACCCTCAGAATACCCTTGAACGATTCATTGTCCATGAAGTACACTTGCAATGTGAACATTGATATGTGGGTAAAACACAAAACGCTGGAAATACTCTGCAATGTAAACATTTCTGCAATGTGGGGAATGTACAGGCAGGTTCATTGAATCATAGAATGGTAACAGTATGGGAGGCCATTCAGCCAATTGAGCACATGCTAGCTCTTTGCAAGAGCAACGTTGCTCATGTTACTCCCTCACCCTTACCTGTAGATTATCATAGAATTTACAGTGCAGAAGGAGGCCATTCGGCCCATCGAGTCTGCACCGGCTCTTGGAAAGAGCACCCTACCCAAGGTCAACACCTCCACCCTATCCCCACAACCCAGCAACCCCACCCAACACTAAGGGCAATTTTGGACACTAAGGGCAATTTATCACGGCCAATCCACCTAACCTGCACATCTTTGGACTGTGGGAGGAAACCGGAGCACCCGGAGGAAACCCACGCACACACGGGGAGGACGTGCAGACTTCGCACAGACAGTGACCCAAGCCGGAATCGAACCTGGGACCCTGGAGCTGTGAAGCAATTGTGCTATCCACAATGCTACCGTGCTACCCTGTAGCCTGCAAATGTTTCTCCTCAGCTTATCTGCCAGACTTGCAGAGTTTTTCCAGGGTTTTGTGTTTCACCCACATATCTCCTTATTCCCTTAGTGCACAGAAAAATCTATTAATTTCAGCCTGATCAGCTGAGCTCATCTGGTTGCTTTTTGAAGACCGGTGTTGTGTATGGATCCACCTTTGCTTCAGGCAATGCGTTCCAGATCATCACCTTTCACTCAATGGAAATGTTTTCCTGATGTCACCCCTGGCTCGTTTACCACCCACCTTAAATCTCTGCCTTTTGCTTCTTGGCCCTTCCGGCAATGGAAATGATTTCAGTCGACTTGCTTGTGATTTTGTACAGCTCCATCAAATCAGTCAGCCTTCTTTACTCGAAGGAGAACTACACCAGCTTCTCTGGTGGGTCCCGGAATGTCCCGCCCGATGTCCTCTCCATGTTTGTCAGTATTCTCTTCACCCTTCATTACGCATCCAAAGTTTGTGTCCTTATACAGATTTTGCAATTGTGCACTGTGTGTCCAGGCCATGGCCACATGTCGAGAAAAGCAATGGTCCTAGTGCCCACACCAGTTTGAGAAATAACCGTTCACCAACTCACTCTGTTTCCTGTCCTTTAGCCAATTTTGTACCCGTGAAGTCGCCGCCCCTCTTATTCAATTGGCTTCAGCTTTGCTGAGATTTTATCAAATGCCTTTTGGAAGCCCGTATTGCCTCGTTGACCTCATCAATCCTCTCTGCTGCCTTATTTAATCCCGTCAAAGTTCTTTGTAGTTTGTGTGGATGGCTACCTGGTGTTTTGTCATTGCCGGAGGGCACCAGGTATTTGCTTTTTTCAATCCCACCAGTCCTTCCAATGCTTTATAGTAAACGGTGAGGCTAGTTTTCTCTCTCCTTTGCTGTAGTGATTCCCATTCCAGGATGTGACAACAATGTACTCCCCACACTGATCTGTGCAGCACGTCCTAAATTACATCAATCTTATTGATATCTCTCGCCATACAGGGATCACACACACATACCCCAGGACTGGATTGATGTTTGATGAGCTGTAACTCTGTTGAGATATCAAAGATTGCTCCTCAGAAATTCAAGAACCCTGTTTGCTTTGAAAGTGGAAACCCCTATTGGAAATTATTTTGGAGTTGAACTCCCCGATATGGTTATGCATCTCCCCCCGCCCCCTCCTCAATGCCAGATTCCCCCCCCCCACCACCTCACTGCCTGATGCCCCTCCCCCACTCACCTTCCACTTCTCTGTCACAGCCATGTCCCCCCACCGCCTTCTAAGCCCTCAGCCCACTCACCCTCCATCCCCCACCCTCACGCATAACGGGAATCCCCCCATTGCGGCTCCCCAGAGGGCCGGATTGCACTCCTCCTGCAGCGTAACAATTCTGTGATGTGTTGCCGCCATCTGTTTTGTGGAATTGTGCAGTAGGGCCCAGACCTGTCCATCACCGGGCCTGGAAGTGCAAGTATTGAATGAATGAATGAATGAAAACCGCTTATTGTCACAAGTAGGCTTCAAATGAAGTTACTGTGAAAAGCCCCTAGTCGCCACATTCCGGCGCCTGTTCGGGGAGGCTGGTACGGGAATTGAACCGTGCTGCTGGCCTGCCTTGGTCTGCTTTCAAAGCCAGCGATTTAGCCCAGTGTGTTACAGTGCCGGCAGCATATTTTCCAATGCCATCTATCCACAGCTCACCCCACTTTGAATCATCAATTTCTTCACAAATTTACAATGGTTGTTACAATTGCACCTTGGCTTTAATGGTGAAAACAAATCACCGCAAACTTTGCGAAAAATCACAGCCTTATAAACCGAGTCAGTATGACGTGAAGATCTTACCAAAACCAAGCACATTCTGAGGTAAAACCCTGGACTTCACAAAGCCAAGGAATTTTCTGCCATCTTGGGGGTAACATGAGCAGTGAAAGAAGAAGCTATCCCCGTTTATGAGGGTGGATTTGTGTATTTGTGAAGACAAGTGGGCATGTCCAGAAACGCTGTCGGCGGCCATCTTGCATTGGCTGCAAAGAGCTTGGGACACCGGGAGAGCGTGTAGGGTGCTATATAAATGCAAGTCTTTCTTTATCTGTTTGCTAAGGACCGACACTTCATGACCTCTGCAGTTGTGAAAAGCCGTGACTTCAAAGTAATTGCAGGAGGATATATCAACATCTTTGTAAAATGGGTTTTGGCTGAATTCAAACCTTCTCAGGAAATGAAAACAAATTGAGCTGGAAATGAATTTCATACAGTATTGTTATGGGCCAGGGTTTAGAGAACCCCAAAGTGTATCATGGAGTTCACCTGACCCACAACTTTTAATAGATTGTGGTATGGGGAGCACACGGCCCACTCTACAGGTGTGGTACAGCAGAAATGGAAAAGTATTTTTTAAAGCAAAACAATGTTTATTCTATGAACTCAAGTTAACCTTTTTAAAACATGCAGTGAACATCTTAGCAACCATCAATTCAAATACAACCCCCAAAGAATACAACACCAAGTAATCTTTTAAGCTTTCCTTTTAACATCCATACGACTTAAAAACACCTTTTAACAGAAGCACATTAGGTTTGCATTCACTACTGAAAACATTTAGAATTCTGAATTCACCAAATGATTAAGAGATAGTCTTTTGATGGCAGAGAGATCAACAGTGCACCTGCTCTGTCTGGCTTCAGCTCCAACACTGAAAACAAATCTAAAACACACTCTGCAGCAAATAGCCTAAAATGAAAGTAAAAAGCCGACAGGCAGCCCAGCTCCACCCACACCCTGACATCACTGCAGTAATATGAGCAGCCAAACATTTCTTGAAGCGACATTCCCATGACAATATTATCTTTCATTTAAAAGATGATTGTATTTCAAAGGTATTGCAAGCTTAAATTACTTATTTAGTATTATGGTTTCAAGAGACTGACAATAACCTTCTCTGATCGGCAAATCAAAATCGCCAGAGAATAAGAAAATTAAGGCCTTTCTGCTGCATGGCAGAGTAATTGTTGAAACCTCTGCGAGAGTGGAAGTGCTGATAATGCTGACATTGTACAAGTATAAATGTGTGAACCCGCATCCAGCAGCACTGATCCAGACAGACCGAGAGCGATGCAGCACAAATGTCCCTCCTTCTCTTCTGCCACCACCTCAGATTGGTCCAAACTACTTCATAACACGCTGACCATGGAATTGGGCTCCACTCTGCTGCCGATGTCGATGCCGTGGTAGACCAGAGGGCCGCAAGTGGCGACCCGATCCACTCCTAGCGACTTCTGACAAGGCCCGCATGGCACTTTGGGCTCGCAGGGGTGCCTTCTGCCATGCCGGAGGTTCCGAGAGTGGGTAAATCATGGCGTCCACCCCCACATTGATTCTGTATACACCTCCGGCTGCCTCAGGAAGGCAGACAGCATTGTCAGAGACCCCGCACACCCAGGCATTGCCTTCTTCCAGGCCCTTCCATCAGGCAGAAGTCTGAAGACCCCCACATCCAGACATAGAAACGGTGGTTAGCACTGCTGCCTCATAGCGCCAGGGTCCCAGGTTCGATTCCCGGCTTGGGTCACTGTCTGTACGGAGTCTGCATGTTTTCTCCATGTCTGCGTGGGTTTCCTCCGGGTCCTCCAGTTTCCCCCCACAGTCCAAAGATGTGCAGGTTAGGTGGATTGGCCATGCTAAATTGCCCCTTAGTGTCTAAAGATGTGCAGCTTAGGTGGGGTTACGGGGATAGGGCGGGGAGTGGCCCCAGGAGGGAGCTCTTTCGGAGGCACGGTGCAGACCTGATGGGCCGAATGGCCTCCTTCTGCCCTGTAGAGATTCTCCGACACTTTTATGGTAAAGTACAGAAATAAAAACAGAAAATGCTGGAAATGTTCAGCAGGTCAGGCAGCATCTGTGGAGAGAGAAACAGAATTAATGGGCTGGATTTTCCAGCATTTCCCACTGGATGAGCTCTTCCTGTCCTGCCAATGGTAACCCCCCTATCCCATGCAGTTGGTTCCCCGGCGGCAGAGGGTACAAAACACCTCGCTGGGGCCGGAAGATCCCGTCAATGGCCGCATCCGCCATTGGAATTCACCCTGCAAGGGTGGGGGGAAATCCCACCCTATGTGCGGGAGAATCCCACCCTACGTTTCAGGTCTGTGACCCTTAATAATAATAACCTTTCTTCGTGTCACAAGTAGGCTTACATTAACACTGCAATGAAGTTACTATGAAAAGCCCCTAGTCGCCACACCCCGGCACCTGTTTGGGTACACTGAGGGAGAATTCAGAATGTCCAATTCACCTAACAGCACGTCTTTCGGGACTTGTGGGAGGAAACCGGAGCGCCCGGAGGAAACCCACGCAGACACGGGGGAGAACGTGCAGACTCCACACAGACAGTGACCCAAGCCGGGGACCCTGGCGCTGTGAAGCAACAGTGCTAACCACTGTGCTACCGTGCCGCCCTCATGGGAACTGGGAGAAGTTGGAGACGTGATAGCTTTTGCGCTAAGGGTGGGTGTGGCAAGGGGAAAGGGAAGATCTGTGATCGGGCAGGAGACAGGAGAGGTTGAATGGGAGAATTCCAGGCCCAAAGAGAATGGTGATGGGGCAAGAAACAAATGAGAGAAATAAAACTTTGTGACGGCAGAAAATAGGAGAAAAAACGAAATGTGCTCAGAAAAGGGGGACAAAGCACACGGCCTGAAATTGGTGAACTCAGTTTTGAGTCCAGAAGGCTGTAAAGTGGCGAATCGAAATATTAGGTTCCATTAGCTGTTCCGTTACCTCACATTGCCCCTCACAGTCAGGGTGCAGCAGGCCAATGTTGGAGTTGTCAGTGTAGGGCAAGTGGTAGAATTTAAATGAGAGCCCACTGGAGCTCCCGGCCAGGCTCGCGATAAACAATAAAGTACAGAATAGGCATGTCAGCCATTTGTCAACCGTTATCCGGCAGTCTATACGCACTCTGCCATTTCGTCATGGAAGATGATTCAGTACACTGTTCCTGTACAGGCTCTTTCAAAGAACTACTCAATTAATCCCACTCCACTGCTCTTTCTCTGCCCTCTCAATATTTTTTGTTCAAGCATTCACCCTATTCTCTTTTGAAAGTCACAATTGAATCTGCTTCCACCATCCCTTCAGGCAGTGCATTCCAGATCACAACGACTGACTGTGTAAAAAAGATTTCCTCGTTGCTGCCTCAGGTTCAATCATCTTGAATCTGTACCTTCTTGTTACCGACGGGAGCACTCATTGCCAGGACTGCGGCGAGGATGGATGTTATTTTTAAAAATATTTTGGGGGAATACGGGGAGGGATTCTGTGATCCTGAGGCTAAGTGTTGGCGCCGTCGGAAACGCCGTCACGTTTCTCGACGGCGTCAACATGGCCTCAGGATCAGCAATTCTTGCCCGTACAGGGGGGCCAGCACGGCACTGGAGCAGTGCACGCCGCTCCAGCTGCTGATCCCAGCGTCAAATGGGCACTGTGGGATCCACGCATGTGCAGTGGCACTGGCACGCATGTGCAGTGGCTGCCTTCAACGCGCTGGCCCCGATGCAACATGGAGCAGGGCTACAGGGGCTGGCGTGGAAGAAAAGAGGCCCCCAGGCAGAAACACCGGCCCGCCGATCGGTTGGCCCCGATCGCGGGTCAGGCCACATCGGAGGCCCCCCACCCCCCCGTGGTCGGACCCCCCCTTGCCCCCCCCCATAGGCCACCCCACGACCCTTCCCACTGACTGAAAGCAGGTGTGGACGGCGCCGGCGGGACGCGGTGTTTTTATCATGGCCGCTCGGCCCATCCCAGGCCGAGAATCGGCAGGCCGGCCGCGTAGAGCGGCCCCCGACTGGCACCGCGCCAACCGCGCCGGCGCCAATTCTCTGCTCTGCGGAGAATCGCGTGCTGGCGTCGGGGCGGCGTAGCGTGATTCGCGCGGGTCATAGGGAATTCTCCGGCCCAGCCCCGGGCTGCATGAATCCCGCCCACGGTGTTAAT
Organism: Scyliorhinus torazame; assembly: GCF_047496885.1. Classification (NCBI taxonomy): domain Eukaryota; kingdom Metazoa; phylum Chordata; class Chondrichthyes; order Carcharhiniformes; family Scyliorhinidae; genus Scyliorhinus; species Scyliorhinus torazame. The sequence continues at coordinate 300,071,851 of NC_092713.1, read as the reverse complement.
CCGTAAAGAGGGCTGTGTCTGTGTGTACGTTATTTAATTAAGCTGGGAAAGGCTTATGGAGACAGCTTGTCTGGGAGAATTGAGAGATGAAAGGAGTAGTAGTACATGCAATTGTAATGAAGCTATGGTCAAGTGGGTTTATAAGTAACTAAGGAGAGTTTAGAAATTTGTATTAGGGGATATAGAGGGATTTGACTTTTCAGCTGTTAAATTTCAAAGGGGTGTTAAAGACTTTTAAAGGTTGCAAAGGTTTCAGAAGTAAACAAGAGCAGGTTATCAAATTGTATTTGACCCAAAAGGGGAGACAATAGGAAAACATGAAAGACTTTCACATTTTGGAAAAGTTAAGTTCAAAGAGATTCTGAGGACAATGGAATCAAAGGTGAAAGGGGAAAAGGATACTTAAGGAAAGATGTTGAGCTGAGTTTTGCTGGCTGTATACAGGAACCTCTGAGGAACACTAAATGTGCTGGGAGAAAGTGCAAAGTTTGAATTTGCGATCCAATCAAGCCAGAAGAGTCTTTGTTGCAGAAATCAGTCTTGTTTCTGTACTCTTGTATTTCCACAGTGGAGTGGAAGTAAGTGAGAAGTTGTATGGTATACCCTTACTAAAGTGACAACATTTTTGTGTTGGGTAATATTACTTGATTTTTATATTTTAAAAAACTGTAAGGGAATGTTGTCTGTAAGGTGTTTCCTTGTGGGTCTGGCCAAGAATGTTATTTTTAAAAGACAATTTTAACTGTGTAACTGTAATCTTGTGTGCTTGAATGTTATTTTCTTCTTGTTAATAAATCTTTTAATTTTTAAAATCCAAAAAGTGTTTCTGGAATTTGAAGCTGCTGGGATCAATGGGTTTCTTCTCATTTTCAGAATACGATAAAAGGGTTATGGTCCTTAAATCAGGTTTCCCCTCTAGAATTTGACTTACTCAGCAATTCACAGCCACTGCAGGCATAACAGCAGTCCAGGTCATCACAGCCCCCTTATCTTATCTATTATCTGATTTTTTAAACCTGTAACTTGATTGCTTTCAGCCACACCAAACCATAAATAGTTCCAAAGTGACTTAATAAGTTTACTTTTATTCGGACAAGACTTACCAAAATCAGACAAGACAGGACTCTCCTGGTAGTAAATGTTTAAAAGTTTATTAATAGAAAAGGTGCACCCAACAACTTAAGGCTAAACTTTTACAACTTCACCCAGTAACCCTCTCAAGACAAGATGCCACTTGCGGAAATGGACATGTGGTTCTTGCCTTGAGAGTCATCAGTACCCGACTAGAAATGAAACCCTATGGAGCCCCTGCTTTTAACCCTTGAGCGACCATCACCCTACATCAGAGTCAGGCGTTTTCCAATTTAATAATTGCCTATTGCTGTTACAAGGTTAATTTAATTGGTACAAGGGCAACTAGGGATGGGCACTAAATGCTGGCCAAGCCCTCATCCCGTAAATTCATGCAAAAATAATGACACAGAAGCTACCAGGCCTTATTATCTCAGACAGCAATGAAATGGTTTCACACTGTCTCTCCACCTGATCTTCTGTCTCTTTTATTTGTTACTGGGATGTGGGCGGCGCTGGCTGGGCCAGCATTTATTGCCCATCCCTGAGGGAATTTAAGAGTCAACCATGTTACTGTGGATCTGGAGTCACATGTAAGCCAGACCAGGTAAGGATGGCAGATTTCCTTCCCTAAAGGATATTACAGGTCACAATCCAAGTTCCAGCCAAGGACTTCTCTGCTGAGGTTCCTATCTGTGCCAGCATTTACGTCTGTAATTGATTGTCCCGCTGATAGGCCCCCGCCCCTCAACGGGAGAGCTCGTATTCCACGAGGCTTATGAGGAGGTGAATCGGCCCCTCCCCGTAGGTCTTGTGAGCTTCCTTGACCTTGTTAGTTATTACAACAAAAAACAATATGAATAAAGACTAGGAATGGTCAAGTTAAGCTAACCAGGCCTGTAGTCAAACATAACTACAGGCATCAATTTCTACGCCACTGTTCCTTTCCGTCACTGGCTGTTAATATTTGTCAGATCTGCCCGCAAGTGCATCGGACAGCTGACAGATGCTATGTTTCCACTTTGTCACTAATGAGGTCTGTCGGAATGAATGCACACCCAGACTTCCTGCACCGACTGGATTCCCACAGGTTCAGGGAATCACGGATTGCACATGTGTGACAATCAGGACTCTCTCAGATAACCCAGAGTATTCATCAACCATAAGACAGCCCCCTCCATCAATGTTCAGATGACATGCGAGCACTGAAAGTTCATTGTGCAGGTCTATTAAAGATACCCAGCGAGCGACCATGATGCTTCTATCCAGTGCCAATTACACCTCCCACAGATCTCACAACTTGGAGCTGAGCTCCTTGGAAACGAGGGCTACCCTCTGAAGATGTGGCTGCTGACACCTCCTGAGATCCCAAGCATTGACGCCAGGAAAGATACACGAGAAGCCACATGAGAGCCAGAGCTGTAATTGGGCAAGGAAGGGTACTGCTGTAGGTATGATTCAGGTGCCTGGACGATCTGCAGGCTCATCCTTCAGCAAACACCAACCTGGGTGCTCAGAGTGATCATGGTCTGTTGCACTTTGCTCAGCATAGCACAGAGGGTCAGATTAGAGCTGTAGGAAGGTGGAGGTGATGAGTGTTCTTCCTCTTCAGACAGAACAGGAAGAGGAGCCTGGAGTGGCAGGAGGACTGCCTGTAGCTATACAGGACCCAAGGACGGCTCGATTCAGACACACTTCAGTTAACCTCAGGCAAAGCTAGCTGGCACGCTAAATCCCAATCCATTCTGCCTGTCAGTTCCCAGAAACAAGAATTTGTCTCTCTCACATCCATTACACTTCTTTAACTCTTGTCATACGATTCTGCAAATGGGAGAACGTGATTTGGCAGGCTGCAGAGAGGCAGAATAATGAAGCTTTGAAATAAAATTTTATGGTTCATTAACATTAAATCGGAATTAGACAATGTAGTCCAGTCTTAAAACCCAAGTGAATACCTTTTTGCAAATGCAAATCCTTTATCTTTCTTTTGCTGCTACTTTGCTGTGCTGTTCTCAGGAATGACATGCAGGACAAGACTCCGAACGGCAGAGTGAAGTGGTTTGTGCTTGAATGTGCCGTGCCATTAAGCTTTCTTGTCCTGATCAGCTCAGTGAACCTCTTGTGCCTCTGTACCCAGAGGGAGGTGCGGCACTGCTGATCGTTCAGTCCACTTCCAACCACACACGTTCATTTGCTGAGGCTTCCATTTCCCTCCTGTAGCAAAATCTCGCTGGGGACCCTACAGCCCTTAGATCATCTCCAGTGACATGTCATTGAAGGGTTGCCACATTGAACATCCACCTGTGCGGGATGTGGCTCCATCGAGGCCCATCCAGAATGCTTCGATCCTGAGCCTCACAGGCTTCCTTTAAATATTAACCTGATCATGGAATCCCAACAGTGCAGAAGGAGGCCATTTGGCCCATCGAGTCTGCACCCACTCTCTGAAAAACCACTCTATCCAGGTACACTGCCCCACCCCACCCTTCTCCTCACAACACCCATAACCCAACCTGCACATCCCTGGACACTAAGGGACAATTTAGCATGGCCAATCCACCTAACCTGCACATCTTTGTATTATGGGAGGAAACTGGAGCACCCGGAGGAAACCCACGCACACACGGGGATTAGGTGCAAACTCCACACTGGCAGACACCCAAGGCCAGAATTGAACCCGGGTCCCTGGCGCTGTGAGGCAGAAGTGCTCACCACCGTGCCGCCCGAAGCTGGATATCGTCACGCCCACTCATTCCAAATGTTCAGGAGACGGGAAAGACAGGTGGAACTGCAATGGCCTCATTCAAAACCTTCTCACAAGCACACTGCCGAAGTTTCAAGGTTCCCAACCAATATCCCCCCCCACCCCCAACACCCCACCCCCCCATCCCCCCCCCCACCCCCCCCCCCCCCCCCCCCACCCCCCCACCCCCCACAACCACCACGGGCAGGCCTGAAAGTTATCATTCAGCCGCTCCTTTCTGCGGTCACGAGTTTTAGTTTGATGGGGGTTGCACTTTGTCGGGAATGTGAGGAGTTATTTCGGTTCCTGGATACTTTGGTATCCCTGAGACGGAGAGGCTGCAGTTTCCAGAGCCACTCCACACAGCCCGGTGCACAATCTAAGCCGGTGGTTCGATGCAACACTGAAGGAGTGCTGCACTGCCCCACCACAGACTTAACCAGGCGGGACGGTGACGGGGTCGCCATCTCTCACCCACCTGCTTGATTAAATGACGTCCCACCCTCCCGCCCCTCCAAACCCACCGCCAGGGGTGGGTGAAGGGGAGGGGGGGTACATTAAATCCTACTTTCAGAGGTAATGGAGTTTCATTTCAACGTGGAGCCGGCTGGAAATGTTTCTGGACAAAAACGTCACTGAATTCATTTGATTTTTCTCCTTCCTAACAGTTAAGTGGTTTGTCAACTTTCGGTTAAGAAGTGTGAAGAAGAATGATTAAGAGCTTGAAATAGCCATTTCTCTCTCAGTGAATTTGTGCTGCATCAAATCGGCCAAAATAAAATTGATTGCCAGCATTAGTCATGAAAATAATGCTGTAAACTACTCCCTCAAGGTGTTGGCTCCGTTACTGCCAAGCCTGAAAGAGTGGGTTCAAGCCCCGCTCTGGAGCTTGGGCGCATCATGGAGGTTGACTCTTCAGTGCAGCCTTGAGGGAACCCTGTGTCGTGGGAGATGTTCGCATTGCTGAGGTGCTCCTGAGACTGGGTGGATACCATGACACGCTCTTGAGGAGGATCAATGAACACTCTGTGCCCTGGCCATGATACGTCCTGCAGCTATCCCCCACAATAAGAGAAGAAATGGGTATTTGTCTTGCTCGGGAGGTCATTCGGCCCGTCGTGTCTCTGCCAGCCCTTTGAAGAACCTATCCAATTGGCCCCGATACGCTTGTTTTTTCCTTCCCCACAGCCCCTGCAAATGTTTCACCTTCAAGTGTTTATCCAATTTATTTTTGAAAGTTATTGGATGATTCCTTGTGGGACTGTACTGGGGTGCGGGATGGTCTGGTACCCAAAGATGCACTTGTGGATCCCCCTAGCCGAAAGTCCACAAGTAACGATTACTTGGCAATGTCCCGGAAAGTGATTTAACTGCCTGTCTCCCAAAGGCTCCAACTGTCTGACAGGATTAGTTACCAAGGAATAGGTAGAATAATTTAAACCCATTCTAACTTTGAGGTGTCTATCGTACTTACACCCCCATCCTCCCCATCCACCAATCCCGCCTTCACACTGGACCTTGTGACGCCCCCCACCCCCTCCCGACTGCACCCCCACTGTCTGACTATCCTCAACCCCTCCACGCCACCTGACTATCTCCTCACACCCCAAACCCTTCCACTCCCCACCGACTGCCCCCAGCCCCCAGACCACCCTGCCACCCTCGACTGCTCTTCTGAATCCCGACTACACCCAGACTGCCCTCTAAACCCCCCCCCCCAGACCACCTCTCCAATCCCCTTGACTACAATCACCGACCATCCCATTCCCCACTAATCACCCCCCCTACTGACCACACAATGCCCCAGACTGACCATATGACCCTTCATCACTGACCACCTGGCCTCCTGCCACTAATTATGTGAAACCGCCCCCTCCACTGACCACCCCAACTCATCACCGCCCCCATTGACAACCCAACACCACCACCACCCCCCCCCCCCCCCCATGACCACCCCCAATAATCACCCCCTCGCTAACTACCAAATCCCCTCCAACTGGCTGCCCCACGGACTGACCACTCCCACTGATTACCTGACCCCCCCCCCACTAACCACTCGACCCTCTCTCCACTGACCACCTGACCCCCCTTCATTCATCTCCCAAACCGCCCATAACTGACCACACCATCACGGATCCATCCTACCCCTGCACCCACCACCTCTACCCCACCAGCCTGCCCACTTACCTTTTACGCTTACCATCTCCCTGGCTCCTCAAAGTGGCTTTATCTTTAAACTTACCTGCTTTATGGCAACAAGCGCTGCTAAAAATAAAAGGGGGACATGTCTTCCTGTCTCCTAACTCTCCTTCACTTGACTCTGCACTTTTCTTACCTAGTCTGGGTCGGAAGGTCAGGCGAGAAAGACGTGGCTGCATTTTAATGTCAATGTATCGGAGCTGTGTGGCAATCCGACTGAGATTGCGACGCCATAAAGGTGATGGACCATAATCTGTCCAAAGGGACCTGGGTGTCCTTGTTCATGATGTTGCTAACTTTGGTTGGCTATTAATTCGTTGCTCGTTGTGCCTTTACTTAATTTGCTCTGTTTCTATAACCTTTGCTCTAGAGTCGCCAGGTATCTTTATGATACCGCCATGAGGTTCAAGTTCAAGTACTGATCAATAACTCGACACACCAATTAGTAAGATTCAAATCAAAACACATTTATTATACACAGTCAATCACTACTCATGCGTAAAACTCTACTTACTAGACTATCTCTATACTTAGCTTCGGAACTGGCCCACCAGGTCAGGGGAACAAATGGCCTTTCGTTCGATTCTGAGTCTGCATGATTCAAAAGCTGGTATGGACTGGTAGCTAGGAGCGCCTATCTCGTAGCGTGCGTTGACTGGAGACTTACTTGGTTGATGCGGCAGCGAGGCAGGTCACTGTCAAGGGTTGTTTCGCGCTGCTGAGTGACCCTGTCAAGAAGGACAAATTGAACTTGGGGACTCTACTTTATAGTCCCCAGGGGCTTCGCGCCATTCGGGGCGGACCCCGTACCTGGTTCCAAGTGATTGGACTACATTCCGATCACTTGGATCGATTTCTCCAATACTGGAGCCGTTCCCTGATCGCTGGGCGGTCCCTGAGTGTCCGTTGGCCTTCCTTTGTCTTGGCTCCTGCTGGCGCCGAGGAGTCTGGCTTGGCCTTACTCACCTTACATGTTTTCATTGTTCCCGGGGATCGCTCATTAGTATGCAGATGGCTGTGAGTTTCAGTGCTTCTGGGTTTCTGCAAGTTCGAATACACAGGAAACTTTGCACCTGCTAGTTTTTCCTGGCTTGGCTGAATTTCCCTGCATTCTTTGCGGACCTCCATTTTAAGTCGGGAAGTGGCCAACCCAGGTGGCTACAATGAGTCACAGAAAGCTAACGTGCTGGTGCAGCAAGCAATTAGGAAGTCAGATAGTATTTTTTAGTGAGGGCCACGAAGAATCCAGCACGAGTTGAAGGATAGAAAGAAATAACATTTATTTACAATAACATATATATATACACAAAAGCAGCAGGAGCAACTCCCTTGCTGCTCACTCCTCTCTCGCTGGTTCCAAACTGGCCAGCTTTATTTATGCAGGGAATCTGCCAATGGTTTCTCCGCCCCCCCCTCATTGGGGGGAGCTCATACTCCCTAAGGATTGTGGGATTGCCATTAGTCCCCAGCCAGGGGTAAGCAGGCAGGTTATAACACCTTTATTACAGGAGGATTTGAGTACGGGAGCAAAGAACGCTTGCAGCAACTGACTGGAGCTTTTCTGCGACTGCACCTTGACTATTATGTACAGCTTTGGGATCCTTACCCAAGGAAGGAAATATTTGCAGGAGCGCAGCAAAGATTCACCAGACTGAGCCCTGGGATGGCGGGACTGTCCTATGAGGGGAGATTGTGGAGACTGGGCCTGTACTCTCTGGAGTTTAGAATAATGAGAAGTGATCGCATTGAAACATACAAAACACTTACAGGGCCCGACGGGGTAGATGCAGGAAGGATGTTTCCCTTGGCTGGGGGCAGTCCAGAACCAAGGGCCACCGTCTCCGGATAAGAGGCCATTTCGGGCTGAAATGAGGGGGAATTTCTTCACTCGGAGGGTGGTGAATCTTCGGAATTCTCCACCCCAGAGGCTGCGGAAGCTCAATCAGTGAGTTCAAGGCAGAGATTGATGGATTTCGAAATATTAAAGATGTTGAGGGATTTTCAAATAGTGCTGGAAAATAGCAGCGATGTAGAAGATCAGCCATGATCGTGCTGAACGGCGGCGCGGACTCAAGGGGCTGAATGGCTTACTTCAGTTCCGGGTCCTATATTCCGAGGAATCCACTGTCCTTTCAGGCAGATTGAAGCAGCTCATTATGTATAAAAAAGGTTTTTGTGTGACAACTTCAACCTGTGTTCTCTGCTTCTCAACCCTTCTGCCACTCCAAACCCTCTCCCTTTATTAACATAATCAAAAAACCCGTGGGTAGTGCCAGCATTAAAAATTAAAGGCAATTATTTATAAATGAAGTCAGGTAGTAAGAACCGAAATATTCGGAAACATTAAAAGCTCTCTTTCCAGAAGATTTCACAACCATAGAACTGGGAGAAAAAGTGCTGAGGAAATGAATGGAATTGTCATAATAAGGCCCTTTGCCTATTCTCGTAAAAGATGGTTTCACTGTGTGGCTCAGACCGGGTCCCACATATCTTCCTGCCCCTGGGGTTCCTCTGACTGTTGCAGCCGACAGAAATACAACAAATGGAATTCATACACTTCATGAAATACTCGAAACCTGATAAGATGTTACATGAGTGCGTGTTTTCCTGTTCAGGAGAGAACACAGATACCCATTGAGAATTGGTTTGCTTTGAAGCATGTGGTTTGGGGCAATAGCTTGATGACTTAATACTAACCTTTGCATAATTCAGAAGTGCCCCTGAGAACGAATATGTGTAACACATGTTTATGTAGATATTTGTTGTTGACACTGATTTGTTTGTTAAGTACCTGTTTGTCGCTTGCTAATCAGTGAAACATGCAAATTTACCCAGGATATGCTAATGCTCTCCCACTTGCGCTAAATGGCAGGACGGGAGGTAGACGCCCTGTGGTGTGTTACAGAGAGCTGCCTAGAGTCTATGGCTCAGAAATAAGTCACCCAGACCAATTAGTCCGTGCATTTGTTAGTGCTCCACACACGTCTCCTCCTTAGATCAATCCTTTCTGTGCTATTTACCTCAGTTAGCTCAGTTGGCTGGGCGGCTGGTTCATGATGTGGAGTGTCGCCAACAGCGTGGGTTCAATTCCCGTCCCGGCTGAGGTTATTTATGAAGGCCCCACCTTCTCAACCTTGCCCCGTGCCTGACGTGTGGTGATCCTCGGGTTAAATCGCCACCTGTCAGCTCTCCCCTCTCAAAGGGGAAAGCATCCCATGGTCATCTGGGACTGTGGCGACTTTAATTTAATTTCATTCATTTACCTCAGCCAGTCCTGTGGTAGCTGGTTCCACATTCCAGCCACTCGGAATTGTGGAATAGCTACAGCACAGAAGGAGGCCATTCAAGGCCACCCGTTGGAGAGATTCAGCCGGTTCCATGCCCCTGCCTTCTCCCCATGGTCCCTGTCTTCCTTTTCGGTCATGGGCCATCTTCTTCTTAAGTGCCTGGATTGTAGCTGCCTCCGTCGCACTCGCAGGCACTCCAAAACACTTGCCGCGTGAAAACGTTTTTCCTCATGTCGTCGGCGTCTAGGTTTTGAAATGTGTGGTATTATAGGTATTACGGTACCTGATAGGCTAAAGCACCATTGGTGGAAACTGCATGCTTTCTATTGGTTAGAATGTATGATAGCTCCGCCCTGCTAGGCAGGGTATAAGAACCCGTGCCGCCCCAGCAGCCTTCATTCTGTACCTGAGCTGCTGGGGGAAACATCTAGCTTATTAAAGCCTTCAGTTGGACTACAGCCTCGCTTTAGTGGTCATTGATCGTGCATCAAAATGTAACCAATCTGATTGACACCTCAGGCTTTCTGTAGCTGTGTGACAGTGTCATGAGGTTACCTTTGGAGGCAGACATCTTAAGATCTGTTCAATAAAAGCCTCTCACAGAAACACGTGGAGGAGGTCCAGCTGTCCTTATCCATGAAGCAGCCATTGTTCCTTTTTAAAGTTACCCTCAGCCTGTGCCCTTTGCTCCTCCATTCTCCCACCAATAGGAACATTGTTTCCGTATCCACTTGCTTCAGACCTTTCCTGATATCGAATACCTCTGTAAAATCTCCTCTCAATGTTCACTTCTCCAAGAAAAAACATCCCAACTATCAACGTAACTGAAGCTCCTCACCCCTGGAATCATTTTTGTGAATCTTTCCTGCACTTTCTCTCACGCCTCCAGATCTTTCCTACAGTGTGGCACCAAGAACTGGGCACAACATTTCAGCTGAGGTTGAACCAGTGTTTTATGGAAGTTTCACTGCTTTTGAAGTCTATGGCTGGGATTTTTTGGACAAGGGCGTAATATTTGCAATTCTCCAGTCCTCTGGCCCTACCCCTAAGTTGAAGGAAGACTGAGAAATTATAACCAGTGCTTCCACAATTTCTACTCTCACTTCTCTCTGTCTCCTTGGATACCTCTCATCCGGTCCTGGTGCCTTATCAAAAGGCAGCCTGTCTAATACTTGCTCCTGACCAATTTTACACCCAGAAATGACTGGGGTAAAGAAAAGCAGTTGTTTCTTCTGTGATTGTCTTGTATATAAAATCTCCTGTCTTAGACACGCCCAAAAGTGGAAACAGTTTTCTCTACATTTACCTGCCAATCCCTTTCTTAATCTGCAGGACCTTGATCCTGTCACCCTCAAACTTCTCTTTTCTGCACAGTTCAGTCTTTCCAGATGAGAATATTCTCTGTTCTGTAGAAGGGTCATACAGACTGGAAACATTAACTCTGTTTCTCTCTCTCTGCAGATACTGCCAGACCTGTTGAGTTTATCCAGCATTTTCTGTTTTTACATAAGTATTCTCTTGTTCGGTTGAATCATTTTTTGCAGTGTCTCCAATGCCTCTATATATATTTTAAAGGCAGCCCTGATCGTTCTAGCCCCTCGGCAATCCCACCACTGCCTCAGAACCCCACCCTTCACATAACTGACCTCTTCCGGGGTTCACGCCCGCCAGCCCCCCCCCCCAACCTTCACCGCTTATGGGCAAGGCATCCACAGGCCCGACCTCTGACATTGGCAGCCTAACACAGGTGCCTTGGTACTGATAGCCTGGCATCCTGGCAATGCCCCTGCCAGCCTGCCAGTGTCACCCAGGAATCATGGCAGTGCCAAGGACGCATTTCCAGGGTGCCCAGGTGACAGTGCTAAGGTGCCAGGCTGGCAGTGCCAAGGTGCCAGGTGCCAGCAGGTTGGCTGGGGGTGCCACCCAGACCAACGCACGCCTATCTGGAGGTCTCCAATGGCCAGGGAGACCCCTCCCCCCCCCCCCAGGTGCCGTTACGACTGGTCCATGTTTGTGGGGACTAGTACTAAATGGCACCCTGGCGAGGTCTCACAGGCGCGGCCTTGAATTCCAGGCTCCTGGAAATCCGTTGAACACATATTTAAATGAGCGATGATCTGGATCACGCCCAGTGAGAGCGAGATTCAGAGCGCGCCGTCTCACGAGATTCCATTGAATCTCACGAGGCGATTCGAGCATGGCGAATCTCACAAGAGGTGCCTCGCGAGATTCAACGGCCGCGTCTCGACACCAAGGCGGGCGTGGCAAGGCCGCTGAATCGCACCCTAAGTTGTTAAAAATTATGATGAATAGTTGAGTCCCCAACGCTGATCATTGCAGAATGCCAATAGTCACATTAGAGTACCTGCCCATTCTCACTCCTCTCTGTCTCCTGTCACTCCGTGAACTTCCTAACCACGTTTTATTTGATTTGATTTGATTTATTGTCACATGTACCGAATTACAGTGAAAAGTAATTTCCTGTGGCCAAGGGAACCTACACAGTGCGCACATAATAGACAAAGAGAATAATCAACAGAGAACATTGATAAATGGTACATCGCCAAACAGTGATTGGTTACAGTGCGGAACAAGGGGCCAAACAAAGCAAATACATTAGCAAGAGCAGCATAGGGCGTCGTGAATAGCGTTCTTACAGTGAACAGATCAGTCCGAGGGGGAGTCGTTAAGGAGTCTAGTAGCTGTGGGGAAGAAGCTGTTCCTATGATTGGATGAGCGAGTCTTCAGACTTCTGTACCTTCTGCCTGATGGAAGGGTCTGGAAGAAGGCAATGCCTGGGTGGGAGGGGTCTTTGATAATGCTGTCAGCCTTCCTGAGGCAGCAGGAGGTGTATACCATAAGACCATAAGACATAGGAGTGGAAGTAAGGCCATTCGGCCCATCGAGTCCACTCCACCATTCAATCATGGCTGATTTCAACTCCATTTACCCGCTCTCTCTCCATAGCCCTTAATTCCTTGAGAACTTCTGTCTTAAAGACACTCAACGTCCCGGCCTCCACCGCCCTCTGTGGCAATGAATTCCACAGACCCACCACTCTGGCTGAAGAAATTTCTCCTCATCTCTGTTCTAAAGTGACTCCCTTTTATTCGAAGGCTGTGCCCCCGGGTCCTAGTCTCCCCTGCTAATGAAAACAACTTCCCTACGTCCACCCTATCTAAGCCATTCATTATCTTGTAAGTTTCTATTAGATCTCCCCTCAACCTCCTAAACTCCAATGAATATAATCCCAGGATCCTCAGACGTTCATCGTATGTTAGGCCTACCATTCCTGGGATCATCCGTGTGAATCTCCGCTGGACCCGCTCCAGTGCCAGTATGTCCTTCCTGAGCCCAAAATTGCTCACAGTATTCTAAATGGGGCCTAACTCAATGTGGGGGTGGCAAGCTTGTGTGATGTGTTGGGCTGAGTTCACCATGCTCTGCAGTTTCGTGCGATCTTGGACCGAGCAGTTGCCATACCAAGCTGTGATACAGCTGGATAGGATGCTCTCTACGGCACATCTGTAGAAGTTTGTGAGAGTCGATGCAGACATGCCAAATTTCTTTAGCTTCCGTAGGAAGTAGAGACGTTGTTGGGCTTTCTAGACTGTTGCATCAACGTGAGTGGACCAGGACAGACTGTTGGTTATGGTGACCCCCAGGAACTTAAAGCTATCGACCATCTCCATTTCGGAGCCATTGATGTAGACGGAAGTGTGTATTGTGCTACGCTTCCTGAAGTTGATCATCTGCCGTCAGTTCCATGAGCTTCAACATAAGCTAACAGTCTCTTATGAGGGCTTTATGAAACGCTACAGTAAGTCCATAGAAGTAACATCCAATGACATTTCCCTGTTTACGACTTTAGTCACCTCTTCAAAAAAATGGATTAGTTTCCTCACACAAGACCTATCCTGCACTAATCCAACATTTGCTCTCGCTCTCTGATCAGCTGAAAAATTCTGCCATGTTCTTACTGGACACAACGCCAAAAATTGGCACGGCTGCACAGTGGTTACCACTGTTGCTTCACAGCACCAGGGTCCCAGGTTTGATTCCCGGCTTGGGTCACTGCCTGTGCGGAGTCTGCACGTTCTCCCCGTGTCTGCGTGGGTTTCCTCCGGGGGCTCCGGTTTCCTCCCACAAGTCCCGAAAGACGTGCTGTTAGGTAATTTGGACATTCTGAATTCTCCCTCCGTGTACCCGGACAGGCACCGGAATGTGGCGACGAGGGGCTTTTCACAGTAACTTCATTGCAGTGTCAATGTCAGCCTACTTGTGACAATAAAGATTATTATTATTATAAGAAACATCGGGTCTCGGTCCTTGATCAGTTCCTGAAACCAACTGGATGACTCTTGACAGACACAAAAAACCACAAGAATGCAATATACAGATCAGCTACATCGCTACCACAAGACCAGAAACATTTTCGTATCGCACTTTTAACCATGTAATACATCCCAAAGTAACACACAGGGGTGTGATCAAACAAAATATGACACCTTGCCACATATTAGGAGAGGTGACCAAAGGTTTGGTGAAAAAGGACAGTTTTTAAGGCACATCTTAAGGCAGTAGAATGAACATAGAACATAGAACATTACAGCGCAGTACAGGCCCTTCGGCCCTCGATGTTGCGCCGACCTGTGAAACCACTCTAAAGCCCATCTACACTATTCCCTTATCGTCCATATGTCTATCCAATGACCATTTGTATGCCCTTAGTGTTGGCAAGTCCACTACTGTTGCAGGCAGGGCATTCCACGCCCTTACTACTCTCTGCGTAAAGAACCTGCCTCTGACATCTGTCCTATATCTATCTCCCCTCAATTTAAACCTATGTCCCCTCATGCTAGACATCACCATCCGAGGAAAAAGGCTTTCACTGTCCACCCTATCCAATCCTCTGATCAGCTTGTATGTCTCAATTAAGTCACCTCTTAACCTTCTTCTCTCTAACGAAAACAGCCTCAAGTCCCTCAGCCTTTCCTCATAAGATCTTCCCTCCATACCAGGCAACATTCTGGTAAATCTCCTCTGCACCCTTTCCAAAGCTTCCACATCTTCCTATAATGCGGTGACCAGAATTGCACGCAATACTCCAAATGCGGCCGCACCAGAGTTTTGTACAGCTGCTACATGACGTCATGGCTCCGAAACTCAATCCCTCTACCAATAAAAGCTAACACACCGTATGCCTTCTTAACAACCCTCTCAACCTGAGTGGCAACTTTCAGGGATCTATGTACATGGACACCGAGATCTTTCTGCTCATCCACACTCCAAGAATCTTACCATTAGCCCAGTACTCTGTCTTCCTGTTAGTCCTTCCAAAATGAATCGCCTCACACTTTTCTGCATTAAACTCCATTTGCCACCTCTCAGCCCAGCGCTGCAGCTTATCTATGTCCCTCTGTAACTTGTAACATCCTTCCGCACTTCCACAACTCCACCGACTTTAGTGTCATCTGCAAATTTACTCACCCATCCTTCTACGCCCTCCTCCAGGTCATTTATAAAAATGACAAACAGCAGTGGCCCCAAAACAGATCCTTGTGGTACACCACTTTTAACTGGACTCCAGTCTGAACATTTCCCATCAACCACCACCCTTCGTCTTCTTCCAGCTAGCCAATTTCTGATCCAAACTGCTAAATCACCCTGTATCCCATGCCTCTGTATTTTCTGCAGTAGCCTACCGTGGGGAACCTTATCAAACGCTTTACTGAAATCCATATGCACTGTTTTACCCTCATCCACCTGTTTGGTCACCTTCTCAAAGAACTTAACAAGGTTTGTGAGGCACGACCTACCCTTCACAAAACCGTGTTGACTATCTCTAATCAAATTATTCCTTTCCAGATGATTATACATCCTATCTCTTATAAACCTTTCCAAGATTTGGCCCACAACAGAAGTAAGGCTCACTGGTCTATAGTTACCGGGGTTGTCTCTACTCCCCTTCTTGAACAAGGGGACAACATTTGCTATCCTCCAGTCTTCTGGCACCATTCCTGCAGACAAAGATGACTTAAAGATCAAAGCCAAAGGCTCAGCAATCTCCTCCCTAGCTTCCCAGAGAATCCTAGGGTAAATCCCATCCAGCCCAGGGGACTTATCTATTTTCCCACTTTCCAGAATTGCTAACACCTCCTCCTTATGAACCTCAAGCCCTTCTAGTCTAGTAGCCTGAATCTCAGTATTCTCCTCGACAACATTATCTTTTTCCTGTGGAATACTGATGAAAATTATTCATTTAGCACCTCTCCTATCTCCTCGGACTCCAAGAACAACTTCCTACTACTGTCCTTGACTGGCCCTACTCTTACCCTAGTCATTCGTTTATTCCTGACATATCTATAGAAAGCTTTAGGGTTGTCCTTGATCCTACCTGCCAAAGACTTCTAATGTCCCCTCCTGGCTCTTCTTAGCTCTCTCTTTAGGTCCTTCCTAGCTAACTTGTAACTCTCGAGCGCCCTAACTGAACCTTCATGTCTCATCTTTACATAAGCCTCCTTCTTCCTCTTGACAAGTGTTTTGACTGCTTTAGTAAACCACGGTTCCCTTGCTCGACCACTTCCTCCCTGCCTGACAGGTACATACTTATCAAGGACACGCAGTAGCTATTCCTTGAACAAGCTCCATATTTCCATTGTGCCTATCCCCTGCAGTTTTCCTCACCATCCGATGCATCTTAAGTCTTGCCTCATCACATCATAATTGCCTTCCCCCAGATATAACTCTTGCCCTGCAGCATATACCTATCCCTTTCCATCACTAAAGTAAACGTAATCGAATTATGGTCACTATCACCAAAGTGCTCACCTACCTCAAAATCTAACACCTGTCCTAGTTCATTACCCAGTACCAAATCCAATATGGCCTCGCCTCTCGTTGCCCTATCTACATACTGTGTTAGGAAACCTTCCTGCACACATTGGACAAAAACGGACCCATCTAAAGTACTCGAACTATAGCGTTTCCAGTCAATATTTGGAAAGTTAAAGTCCCCCATAACAACTACCCTGTTGCTTTCGCTCCTATCCCGAATCATCTTTGCAATCCTTTCCTCTACATCTCTGGAACTTTTCGGAGGCCTATAGAAACCCCCTAACAGGGTGACCTCTCCTTTCCTGTTTCTAACCTCAGCCCATACTACCTCAGTAGACGAGTCCTCATCAAACGTCCTGTCTGCCACCGTAATACTGTCCTTGACTAACAATGCCACCCCTACCCCTCTTTTACCACCTTCCCTGCGCTTACTGAAATATCTAAAGCCCGGCACCTGCAACAACCATTCCTGTCCCTGCTCTATCCATGTCTCCGAAATGGCCACAACATCGAAGACTCAGGTACCAACACATGCCGCAAGTTCACCCACCTCATTCCGGATGCTCCTGGCATTGAAGAAGACACACTTTAAACTGCCTTCCTGCCTGCCGGTACACTCCTGCAACTTTGAAACCTTACTCATGACCTCACTACTCTCAACCTCCTGTATACTGGAGCTACAATTCAGGTTCCCAAGCCCCTGCTGAACTAGTTTAAACCCTCCCGAAGAGCATTAGCAAATTTCCCCCAAAGGATATTGGTACCCCTCTGGTCCAGGTGTAGACCATCCCGTTTGTAGAGGTCCCACCGACCCCAGAATGAGCCCCAATTATCCAGAAATCTGAAACCCTCCCTCCTGCACCATCCCTGTAGCCACGTGTTCAACTCCTCTCTCCCTATTCCTCATCTCGCTATCACGTGGCACGGGTAACAACCCAGAGATAATAACTTTGTTTGTCCTGGATCTAAGATTCCACCCTAGCTCCCTGAATTCCTGCCTTTCATCCCTATCCCTTTTCCTACCTATGTCGTTGGTACCTATGTGGACCACGACTTGGGGCTGCTCCCCCTCCCCCTTAAGGATTCGGAAACACGATCTGAGACATCATGCACCCTGGCACCTGGGAGGCAACACACCAACCGCGAGTCTCTCTCGTTCCCACAGAATCAGGAAGGGGGTTCCAAAACTTAGGGCTTAGACAGCTCAGGACACAGCCCCAGTCACGGAGTGGGGGGGGGGAAATGCTCTAGACGGAGGAGCACAGATATCTGGCCGCATTGTGGGGCTGGAGGAGGCTACACACACGGGGAGTAACCGGGGCCCAGAAATATTCGAAAACGAGGTTAGAATTTGAAAATTGAGGCTTTGCTAGATGGGGAGGTAAGCTGGGTCAGCAAGTACAGGCGATGGACGTCATCTTCTGCTGCATGGATTTCAGCACCTCCATTTTAGGGACTGGGCCAGTCTGAGAGCATTCCCCCAAAGTAAAAGGGGCCATTAGCTGTAATTCTGTCACCTTATCAGTAGGAAGAATGAAGTCTCACTGGATAGTTATATGACCACTGGGAAATCATAATGCAAAATATGCTTGGTTACCTGGGAGCTGTAATGTACACGTTTAAGAGAATCAAGAATTCTTCAGCTGGTTTTCAGGCTATGTGTGAAGGCAGCAAGGTCACCACTTATTGCTCCTCACTGATTTTCCTAGGAAGGAATTGGTGAAACATTGCAGTCCATGTGGCGAATGTGGTTGTCATTTTCCGCTTCATCCATTTCCAGGGGATCTTTACCTTTGGTAATGTTGCTAGTGTTCTGCCCAATTAGTTTTCCAACAGAAAGTGGTTCTGGGTGTATTGGGGAAGCAGTTGTCAAACGCAGAGGGTAATTTTGAGCCTGCGTTAGCCATCAGCGAAAACAGCAACGCAGGCCCAAATTCACCCGAGAGTCGGGAAAGCAGATTTCCGCCAGTGAATCTTCTTTCCTGATTTTCCATTGCCCCTCACCAGTGTCATAATGAGGTTCCCAACTAGAAAGGGCAGGATCTGCAATTCCATAAATTTTAATACATTTAAATGTTATTACAGGGACGTCCCGCAATATGTTCGGCCATCACTGAATATTCATATGTCGCAGGCGGGACATCACAGCGACGAGGTGTACAGTAGGATTTTAAATGCCTCACAGATATTGAACGCTATGGCAGGGATTTTGGACGCAGAACGTGCCCTAGTGGTGCTGCTGCTAAGCCGGGCGGTCAGATACCAGAGACGGCAGCAGCATCAGCAGATGCACGAGGCGACTGACCATGTGCCTTACCCCACCCCACACCCTGAGGACCCGGCCACCCATCAGGCCTGGGAGGGACCCAGAGGGGGAGGCCGGCGGTGCCCAGGATGTACAGGTGTCGCTGGTCATTCGAACAGATGACAGACAGCGCGAGCCGCAGGAGGCTCCGCCTCAACAAGGAGACAGTGCGGCATCTGTGCCACGTCCTCACGGACTTGGCACCACGTGGAGGAGCAGGACACCCGTTCCCGGTGGCCCTCAGGGTCACCGCATCCCTGAACCTTTATGCCTCAGGATCATTCCAGGGCCCGAGCGGGGACCTGTGTGACACCTCCACGCAGGTGACTGCCCTGTCCTCGGCCACCCCAGGTACCTCCAGGGCCCACTCCGCGAAGGAGGTGAGAATTCCAGCACCCCTTCTCCAGTCTGGGCCCTCTCCCGGCGATTGTGGGAGAGCTTTTCCTGAGGAGACACAGAAAGGGTATCGTTAGCCACATGCTTTGTTCACAGTGGACCGGGGGGTGTCTGAAGGAAGGATTGGGGGGGCTGAAGGGGGAGTGAAGGTACAGTTGGGGGTTGCATGGAGAGTTAAGGGGGTGGATGCTCGCGTGGGGGCCAAAAGGTCTCGGGAGGGATGGGCCTTGATGTCTACTCACTCGTGCTGCCTGGTGTAGGTCGATTACCTTTTTCTGGCACTAGAGGCCAGTCCTCTATGTCACGCTCCCAGAGCTTCTGGCCACCGCCACCTTGGCCTAGGCAGCACTGGCTGCCCTATGGCTGACCCTCCGGGACTCTCAGGGGAACAGGACATCCCTCCTGGCCTCCACTTCATCTAGGGACCTCCCCACATCTGCATCCCCAAATCTTGGGGCTGGTCTCCTTGGCGTCATTATTGTGAGCTGGCTGGGGTTGGTTGAGCAAGTGTTACTTAGTGCTGCTCGACCTTGTTAGCGGGGAGCTGGCGAGCGCGGTGCCGGCAAATCAGCTGGCAAGCTTTTGTTTGTGGCGAGAAGTCCGTGAGGCCTCATTAACAGGACCGATTAACGTTGAATAGCATTGCCGGCCTCGCTGGGATGAGCGCCGGGAAACTCGCGGCAATCCCCGCTCACTACCGCGCTTTGAAAACGTTCCGGAGAATCGTACCCATAAAGTTCAAAAGAACTGTCACAATGGAACATTCACCTGGAGTTTGGGTGATAATTGTTCGTGCAGCACTGTGCAGGGGACACAATACAGCACAGAAGGTGAAACAAAATCAACGTGCGACGGCGCAATACATTCACCATACCACAAATGCAACAGAATTGTTCTCAGTGGATAAACGGGCTTTATTTCCAATTTTTCGACATTGACTCTGTTACACTGACGCTCTGTTTGGAGAACATGAGATTTATTGAACTGTTAAATTGCTTGGGATAAAATATATTGAAACGCATTCAAAAGCACGTTCGCAATTGATGAATATCATTGCCGTTGGAGCGATGAGTCACAGGACTGTGCGAGGATGGTACAGGAAACTCATTTTATATTCACCTCGCGCAGGTTTTTATCAGAACGCGGTTGTGTTGCCAAGGTTTAATAAGCAACTTTCCGCTGAATCTGTGACTCGTTGACAGCAATTAAAAAGGTTCTGGGGGAGGAATTGACTTGCATTTACCAAGTGCTGTATCTTTAGACCAACAGTACAAAGGAAATAGATTGTTGATGCACGTGGGTTGAAATAAACTTTACCAGAGATTTAGTAAACACGTCTTCACCGTACAGGGTTTGTACTAGACTACGGGCAAAAGCCCGTGAAGTGGTCGATGATGTCACGCATGTCACATGACTCGGTTGTTAAGGAGACGTTACTCACAACTACAGTAACCCATAGTATTTTCCTTGGAACGAAGAGGGCTGAGGGGTGACTTAATTGATGTGTACAAAATAATGTGGGGAAGAGATAGAGGGCGTGATTCTCCGTCCCGCCGCACCTGTTTTCCGATCCGTCCCGTCAGCCGGCCAATGGGGTTTCCCATTGTGGGCACCCCCACGCGTCGGGAAACCCGAGCGCGCGAGTACGCTGCCGGCGAAGCGGAGGATCCTGCTGACGGAGAATCCCGCCCAGAGTGTTACCCTTGGTGGAGAATTCTCGAACCAGGGGACATACGTTCAGGATAAGTGGCAGAAGGGTAGAGGGGCTATGAGGAAGGACTCTTTTACAGCGAGGCATCTGGAATTCGCTGCCCGAGTTGATGGTGGAGGCAGAGAACCGAAGTAGCTGGATCTGCACCTTACGTTCTGTAAGATACAGCGCTATGGAGCGGGTGCAGGAAGGTGGGATTAGGAAGGAAACCTGGGTGTCCTCAGGATGGCTAGGCCGTCTTCTGTGCTAAAACTTTTCTATGATTCTATGATATCTAACTGTAGGATCTCTAATAAGTGTCAAAGTGCGGTGGTAGGTTGAGATGGAGTTTATTGCAAAACCTAGTTAGTACAACTTCAAATATAAACAAGAGAAGCAAAAGACCCAGAAAGGCAAAAGAAGGAGAACAAAGAAGAGAGAAGCATGAAGAGAGAACCACGCGCGCAAAGGGACCAGCTTTCTTATACATGCATGTTTTTGGTAACACCCCTTCTTTGCCCCTCCATTGGCTGAGTAATCCTGAGTTGTGACTCCTGATTGGCATACCATCTCTGCATTTTATACCAGCATTTTACACTTGTATAAAATTTGGGGCAGCACGGTAGCACAGTGGTTAGCGCTGTTCCTTCGCAGCTCCAGGGTCCCAGGTTCGATTCCCGGCTTGGGTCACTGTCTGTGTGGAGTCTGCACGTCCTCCCTGTGTCTGCGTGGGTTTCCTCCGGGTGCTCCGGTTTCCTCCCACAGTTCAAAGATGTGCAGGTTAGGTGGATTGGTCATACTAAATTGCCCTTAGTGTTCAGAAAGGTTGGATTTGGTGGGGTTACTGGGTTACGGGGATAAGGTGGAGGTGTGGGCTTAGGTCGGGTGCTCCGAGGGCTGGGGTTTTCTCGATGGGCTGAATGGCCTCCTTCTGCACTGTAGATTCTATGCATCGAACTTACTGGCTGTGCTTACACAGTTACATTGTCACATTTGGATACAAAAAAGCTGCTGTGTCACTCTGAAGATTCAGTATTTCCCCACAGTACATTTTCCCACAGTAATATCCCTCTCCCTTTACCTCAGAGGTCCAAAACAACTAGTAACCAATATTTTAACAAAGACACTTACATATATATACATCATATTATTTCATTGTTATCACAGTCAATAAGATAGACGATCAGGTGGTTTCTCGCTGGTTGCCTGCGCAGTTCTGGGACTTTGTTATTCTCAACCTTAGATGTATTTTCAGGTTCTTCAGTAGATGTCTCTAGCCTGGAAGGTGTTACAGTCTCTTTTTCTGAGCAGAGTAAGAAGTCTTACAACACCAGGTTAAAGTCCAACAGGTTTGTTACAAATCACTAGCTTTCGGAGCGCTGCTCCTTCCTCAGGTGAATGAAGAGGTAGGTTCCAGAAACATATATATAGACAAAGTCAAAGATGCAACACGATGCTTTGAATGCGAGCATTTGCAGGTAACTACGTCTTTACAGGTCCAGAGGTAATTGTATTTAATTACCTGCAAATGCTTGCATTCAAAGGATCGTCTAGCATCTTTGACTTTGTCTATATGTATGTTTCTGGAACCTTCCTCTTCATTCACCAGAGGAAGGAGCAGCGCTCCGAAAGCTAGTGATTTGAAACAAACTTGTTGGACTTTAACCTGGTGTTGGAAGAGTTCTTACTGTGCTCACCCCAGTCCAACGCCGGCATCTCCACATCATGGCTACCATCTTTTTCTGAGGAAAGACAGGTACTTCTGGTGGAACCTTTTCTTCTGTAGATGAAGACGAAGTTACACAGTCAGATAGAACGGGGATAGTTACCTATCGAGGTAGTGTGGCAATGGCACACAAACACGTATTGACACGAATTGATCCACATGACGCCTCCTCACCAGTTTGTCTGTCGTTTGGACCGTGTAGGGGATTGGACCGAACCGAAGCAGTACCGTTGTAGGGACCCACATCGCACTAGAGGCGGAGCTGCACCTTAACACTGCTTCTCCTTGTTGAAATGAACGTTTGCTTGAATTACTTTCTCGTCTCAAGATCTGTCAGTGTTGGGTTTTATGTCATGTCTCCTCTGGAAAGAGTAAATCAAATGTAGTCCTCAGTTTCCTTTTCATCGATAACAAAGCTGAGGAAATTTGTGAAGTTGCATGTGTCGTGTTCCGGTATGTTGCTAAAAGCTTGTTCACACGGCGATTAAGTGAAACTCGGAGGCTTTCAGCGCATGCTTCAAGGGCTGGACAAACCTTTCAGCTAAATCATTCATGGGTGGGTGGTTAGGTGCCAACTTTATATGTCGAAATCTACACATCTTTTAGTAGTCTTTGAACTCTTGGGCTGTAAACTGTGACGCATTGTCACTCACCATCTGCTCTGGCTTCCCGAATCTCACAATGATCTTGTCGAGTTTCTCAATGATTTGTTCTGCAGAGGTTGATCTCATTATGACCACTTCAGGTCATTTTGAACATGTGCCTACAACAACCATGAACATCTGCCCCTCGACTGGACCAGCAATGCCAATTTGCAGATGTTGCCACGGCTTTTCCAGCCATTCCGTGGGTGCAATGGGGTCAAATTCGTTTGTTCCTTACCTACAAAGATTACTGGCACCGCCCTGATTTTTCACACATCTGGGCATCAATTCCTGGCCACCAAAAGTCACTTTGTGCTAATTCTTTTGTCTGCACTCTGCCTGAGTTTCCTGCATGTAATTGTTCCGTTACTCTTTGTCACAAATTGGGTGGAATAATTACTACCAACCCCCACAACAGGCTGTTTAACAGTGCTGTTAATTCGAGTCTCCTGGAATTATATGGTTTCAATTCAGGATGTTTTCCTCGTCTTTAATGCCATTTCCCATCACAGGATCATTTCTGGAATGTCTTTGGACTTGAGTTGCATTCTGGAACATTCTCAATCTGTGTACAGTAAAACATTATTCTCCTGACGAGGTGATACTGGTAAAGGCAGACATGATAATGCATCCGCATTGGGGTGATTTTCTGACTGACGGTATTTGATCTTGTGGGAAGGGGCAGATAGGATGAATGACCGTTGTTGGAATCTACTTGCAGCCAATGAAGGGATACCTCTGCATGGTCCAAAAGTAGTTGTTAAGGGCCTGTGGTCCGTCAGCAATGCAAAGTGACGATCATACTGATATTGGTGAAATTTCTGTACTCAGAATATGATACTCTTTCTCCAACTGAGTATAGTTAGGTTCTTTCCCTGTTAATGCATGAGATGCAAAGCCTAGTGGTTCTTCTTCCCCTGAGGGTGGTATATGTGACATCACCAATCCAACACCTTACGGTGAAGCATCACAGGCAAGTTGCAATGATAACTTTGGGTTGAAATGCACCAACACTCCCCACTTTTTCAGTGCTTCTTTTGCTGATTGAAATGCTGTATTACATGCTGGTGTCCATTGCCCTGCCTGTTTTGGACACAATAAGGTATGTAATAGCTTCAATAGAGTTGGCAGATTCTGGACAAATTTACCATTGTCGTTGATTAACCCTTGCAATTACCTAAATTGAGTGGCATTCATTGGTCGTGGAGCCTCCAGAATAGTTTCCAACTTTTTAGGTGCTTTGTGTGGACCCTTAGTGTCAATTACACGTCCTAGATATTTATGTCTGAAATAAAATCACATTTATCTTTCCTGACACGAATCGCATGCACCTGAAGGCGTTTCAGTGTAGCTTCCAAGTGTTATAAGTGTTCTTGTTCATTGATGCTGGTGATCAATATATTATCGAGGTAACACTGTAACCCTTGTGATCCACAAAGAAGCTGGTCCATTGCGCATTGAAATAAAGCTGGTGCGAGGCAATCTCTTGTCTCAGAATAGGCCTTTGTGAGTGATGATAATGAGCAGGTGCTGACATCCAGCTGCCATATACATTTGTAAGTAAGCCTGCGGTAGGCCAATCTTTTGAACTTCTGTCCTCCTGATAGGTCTACGAACAAACCGTCAGTCAATGGCAGCGGGTTTTCATGTAGTACTGATTTGATTGTTGTCTTCATATCTCCGCAGATAGGAATTGTACCATCCTGCTTCATTACAGGTACAACAGGGGTACCCAGTAGAGACAGGTACCAAAACTCTTGTTTCCACAAGTCACAGTAGTTCAGGATCGAATTTTGGACGTATTGCATTGGGCACAGCTCTAGCCGTGAGATATTTCAGCCAGCTGTTTTCCTTAATCTTCAGGGACACTTGTGATCCCTTCATGGACCCCAGTGTGTCTTCAAAAACACTACTGTATTTTTCCATGATGGTCTGTAAGTCCGACTTTGAATCAACTAACACAACAGAAACAGAAATTACTGGACAATCGCAGCAGGTCTGACAGCATCTGTGGAGAGAGGAGGGAGCTGACGTTTCGAATCTGGATGACTCTTAGTCAAAGCTAGAGAGAACTGGAAATAGGGTTGGATTTATACTGTAGTGGGGGGGGGGGGGGGGGGGTGGCGGTAGGGCTGGAAAGTGACCAGTGATAGGTGGAGATTGACAAAGATGTGGAGGACAGAAAGACAAAAGGAATGTAAATCCTTTTGTATCCATCAGAACCATCAGGCTTGAGCAAGTCTGAGAACTAGACTCTGAAATTAGATACATGTCATCAAGCAACCAAAGTACTTCACCTGTTCTAGTTTCAAAATTCACTTGAGAACCAACTTCCTAGATATTTGATTGCAAGAAAGCTCATAATCTGATCTGAACCCTTTGCTTCACAAGACCCTCACTGCAACATATCTCCCCCATGCAAAAAACTATAGGCCTGCTATGTGGGTGACAATAAATTGTAAATCAGAGACTGGAGGAACTATAATCTGTAAATGTACTCTATCTTTACTTGTATCCAATCTTTACTAACCTGGGGCGAAATTCTCTGGAAACGGCACGATGTCCGCCGACTGGCGCCCAAAACGGCGCAAATCAGACGGGCATTGCGCCGCCCCAAAGGTGCGGAATGGCATCTTTGGGGGCCGAGCACCAACCTTAAGGGGCTAGGTCGGCGCCGGACAAATTTCCGCCCCGCCAGCTGGCGGAAAAGGCCTTTGGTGCCCCGCCAGCTGGCGCAGAAATGACATCTCCGGGCGGCGCATGCGCGGGAGTGTCAGCGGCCGCAGACGACATTTCCGCGCATGCGTATTGGAAGGAGTCTCTTCCGCCTCCGCCATGGTGGAGACCGTGGCGAAGGCGGAAGGGAAAGAGTACCCCCATGGCACAGGCCCGCCCGTGGATCGGTGGGCCCCGATCGCGGGCCAGGCCACCGTGGGGGCACCCCCCGGGGCCAGATAGCCCCGCGCCCCCCCCAGGACCCTGGAGCCCGCCCGCGCCGCCTTGTCCCACCGGTAAGGTAGGTGGTTTAGTTTACGCCGGCAGGACAGGCATTTTAGTGGTGGGACTTTGGCCCATCCGGGCCGGAGAATCGGGCGGGGGGGCCCGCCAACTGGCGCGGCGCGATTTCCAACCCCGCCGAATATCCGGTGCCGGAGACTTCGGCAACCGGCGGGGGCGGGATTCATGCCAGCCCCCCGCGATTCTCCGACCCGGCGGGGGGTCGGAGAATCTCGCCCCTGATTAGTAAGTTTGCAGACGACACAAAGTTTGGTGGAATTGCAGATGAGGATACAGCAGGATTTAGATTGTTTGGAGACTTGGGTGTAGAGATGGCAGATGGAGTTTAATCCGGACAAATGTGAGGTAGTGCATTTTGGAAGGTCTAATGCAGGTAGGGAATATACAGTGAATAGTAGAACCCTCAAGAGTATTGACAATCAGAGAGATCTAGGTGTACAGGTCCACAGGTCACTGAAAAGGGCAACACAGGTGGAGAAGGTAGTCAAGAAGGCATACGGCATGCTTGCCTTCATTGGCCGGGGCATTGAGTATAAGAATTGGCAAGTCATGTTGCAGCTGTATAGAACCTTAGTTAGGCCACACTTGGAGTACAGTGTTCAATTCTGGTCGCCATACTACCAGAAGGATGTGGAGGCTTTAGAGAGGGTGCAGAAGAGATTTACCAGCATGTTGCCTGGTATGGAGGGCATTAGCTATGAGGAGCAGTTGAATAAACTCGGTTTGTTCTCACTGGAACGACGGAGGTTGAGGAGCGACCTGATAGAGGTCTACAAAATTATGAGGGGTATAGACAGAGTGGATAGTCAGAGGCTTTTTCCCAGGGTAGAGGGGTCAATTACTAGGGGGCACAGGTTTAAGGTGCGAGGGGCAAGGTTTAGAGGAGATGTACGAAGCAAGTTTTTTACACAGAGGGTAGTGGGTGCCTGGAACTCGCTGCCGGAGGAAGTGGTGGAAGCAGGGACGATAGTAACATTTAAGGGGCATCTTGACAAATACATGAATAGGATGGGGATAGAGGGACACGGACCCAGGAAGTGTAGAAGATTTTAGTGTAGACGGGCAGCATGGTTGGCACAGGCTTGGAGGGCCGAAGGGCCTGTTCCTGTGCTGTACCTTTCTTTGTTATTTGTTCTTTGTTCTTTACATGTGTGTTCTGTGTGTGTCTTGGTGTTTGTGTGTGTGTGATGTTGCATAATTTGGGGTAAGCCTGAGAGGATAAGTAACTCTTTTTATTTTAAATTCGCAAATGCTTGCGGCTGAATATTTAATTGGGATTTGCATTCCAAAGGTGAAATTCTCAGTTTGGGAGGCTATGTTCTACCGCCGGAGCGGAATTGTATCTGATTTGTGCTCCCACTCGAGGCGCAAATCAGGAAGTGATTCCCAATCCTTCAATTTCCCAATCCTGTCAATTTCTAGCTGGCCATTTCAAAATCAGTCAACCGTGAATGGAGGTGATTGGAAAGCACTCCATTCTGTTTGATGTGATCCAGGAGCTGTCAATCAAAGCTTGATGCTGATAATCTTTGCGGTTAAAGTACTTTAGAGTTACTCAACCTTGAAGGAAGTTGAATGGAGCAAGTCTGACAGCTGTGATGTGTGGAAGCTGTCAATCACAGCCTAGTAAAATTAATATCAAAGAGAAATAAATGAATGGCTAGCAGATCAGAGATCTGAGTGTTTTTCAACACAGCTGACTGGTTTTATCTCTCCAGCAGGTGCTGCTTCCTGCGTCTGAGTCAGCAGGTGTATTGACCAGGTGAGTGTTAAAGCAGTAATTCTTTTTCACTGCTTCTGTCTAGACTGCTCTCCAGCTTCCAGACAGGGGGTCTCTCTTCTGGGGGGGCTTCCTGACAGGAGTCACTTTTCTGGGGGGTCGATGAGAAGGTCTCTTTATTTAGGGGGTTGCATGTTTTCACCTTATTTAGGGCATTTCTGGGGGCTCTCCTTATTTAGGAGTTCTCTGGTGGGGGGTGGGGTGTCTCGTGGGATGGGCAGGCCTTGTATTCTGGGGGAGGGTGGTCCTTGGATGGACTTTTATGGCAACTCCTGTAAAGAGTACCCCCCTTTGCCCACCGCGAAGTCTTCCACGTCAGGGACACGTTTGTCAAGACCAGCATCAATTCTCGCGCCTGTGATTCCCGTCCCAGAGGACTGGAGAATCATGCGGGCCCGGAGAATATGGTGCCCAACCCCTGAAGTGGATGCAAATGGGTCTTAATTTTTTTAATTAGAAATTTAGAGTCCCCAATTCATTTTTTTCCCCAATTAAGGGGCAACTTAGCGTGGCCAATCCACCTAGCCTGCACATCTTTGGGTTGTGGGGGCAAAACCCACGCAAACACGGGGAGAATGTGCAAACTCCACACGGACAGTGACCCGGGGCCGGGATCGAGCCTGGGTCCTCACTGCCGTGAGACAGCAGTGCTAACCACTGCGCCCCCATGCCGCCCCCACAAATGGGTCTTAATGATGGGGAGCGAACATCGATCCCGACGCCAACGGGGTCCCAGTGCATCGGAAACATGTCGGCGCCCAGTCCCGATCCCGTTTTCCTCACAAGGCTGGAGTCTCTGCCTCATCAGTAACTTTGTTACCGGGGGTACAAGGCAGATAATTTAGTCTCATGGATAAGAAAAGACGCACCTATTTCTATACAAACCATACCGATTGCAGGCAGCAAGAGAACAAAGACATTCCTCCCGTGCCAAATAACTATTCGAAAGTTGCAGAAAGCTAGTTATGTGGGTGATGGACGGGCCCGTTTATTCCCACTAGCGGAATGTTTTGAGAAGCTGCAATGAATGATCTGCAGCATTAAACTTCTCTTCAATAAACCTATTCCAATCTTTTTGTCTCATCACTTTGTGATGGCGGCTGGTCAATGTTGCTGCTTCAGCTAAATATCAGGGGCTGGATTCTCTGCGTCTGGTGCGGGGGGAGGGGAGAATCCCCTGTTTACACGAGAATCGTAGCCAGTGCCGCTCCTGCGGATTACGTGGCGCGGCTGGGGGGCCATTGACAGAGGCCCTTCCCCCCCCCCCCGATTCTCCGAGCAAAACTGGCCGAGTTCCTGAAGGCGTGTTTCTAACCACGGCCATCGGGAACCTTGGGTGGGGGCTGTGGATTCAGTCCACGGCCGCCCTGGTGGGGGGGGGGGGGCTCAAGTACCTGGGGGGGGGGGGGGCGTTATGGACGGCCGGGGTGGCGATTGGGTGTGTAATATGTTCTGGCGGGGGGCCGATCATTGGGACCTTCTTCCCTCATCCAGGTCCGCCGGCTGAGTCCGCCATCGCGTCCGACGCGGCCGTTCGAGGCCGCCGCCGTGCGCGTGCACGGACTCGCAACCGGAGGTGCGGGGCCCGTGTCCGCAGCTGAGGCTGCGTGAAGCACTCCAGGGCCCGGCCAGCACCGTGCAGGTAGGAGAATAGCTACTAATATTTTTAAGGAATCTCCAGAGTAACCACCCCAGCGTTTCCACGCTGCCGTGGCAACGTAGCCCCATTTTTGGAGACTCCGGCTGCAGTTCGTTACGGTTAGTTTATTAACTCCCCTGCCTTTGTGATAAAATTGGATCTTATCAATTTTACATCAGTTATACCTTCTGGTCCATTCTTTGCTCAGTTTTTCACTCAGGAACAGAATCATTATTGTCAAATGGAGCAAACTTTGACCTCCTGTCGATGTTACTGGAAAGTTGCTAATCTATTTGTGTCGATTTCAAACTGCTGTTTGGCAAAGGACTAAATTTGGGATTAGAATCAGAGGTGAGAGCTGACTTTTAATCAGCTAACCTGGCCAGGATTGGTAAAGTTTGAGTAATTGATCAGCACAATATCAATGTCGGATTCCGGTGATTTGCCAGGAAAGGTGTAAAGTGAGCAATGACTGCAACTGAGGAAATGGGCCTTGCGATCTTTCACGTCACTCTCAATATAATCTCCCTCTAAAGGATGGCAGCATGCCATGTGACCCCGTCTCGGTTTCACTTTGGCCTGTGAGCAGAACACAGCACATCCACCTCTGCTGCTGATATCGTCAAAGTTTCTACTTTTGTCTGAATGTTCTTGTGATCTCAGGTGGAGGCAGTGGTGTTATGGTATTGTCACTGGACTACTAATCCAGAAGAACACCCAAGGGGGCCACGGTGATACAGTGGTCAGCACTGCTGCCTCACAGCGCCAGGGACTAGGGCTCAATTCCAGCTTCGGCTGACTGTCTACGTGGAGTTTGCACGTTCTCCCTGTGTCCGTGTGGGTTTCCTCCAGGTGCTCCGGTTCCTTCTCACAGTCCAAGATGTGCAGGTCAGGTGGATTTGCCACGCTAAAATTACCGCTTAGTGTCCAAAAAAGTTAAGTTGGGTTACGGGGATAGAGCGGGAGAGTGGGCCTGGGTTGGGTGCTCATTCAGAGGGATAGGGCGGGAGAGTGGGCCTGGGTTGGGTGCTCATTCAGAGGGATAGAGCGGGAGAGTGGGCCTGGGTTGGGTGCTCATTCAGAGGGATAGAGCGGGAGAGTGGGCCTGGGTTGGGTGCTCATTCAGAGGGATAGAGCGGGAGAGTGGGAGCTCATTCAGAGGGTCGGTGCAGACCTGATGGGCTAAATGACCTCCTTGTGCGCAGTAGGGATTCTATGGATTCTAACACTCTTGGACCTAGGTTCAAATCTCACCATGGAAGATATTGGGCAGGATTCTCCAACTCTCCGCCAGGTCAGAGAGTCCCTGGAGGGCCGCGCGAATCCCGCCCCGCCGCCCCGCCGCCGGCTGCCGTATTCTCTGGCGCCGTTTTGCGGGTGGGGGCGGGATTACGCCACGCCAGTCGGGGGCCGTTGGCAGCGGTGCCCCCGGCGATTCTCCGGGCCCAGATGGGCCGAGTGGCCACCCATTTTTGGACGGTCCCGCCGGCGTGAATCACTCAACTCACGTACCAGCGGGACCTGGCAGGTAAGTTGGCGGGGGCGGTCCTCGGGGGGGCACGGGGGGATCCGACCCCGGGATGGGTCCCCATGGTGTCCTGGCCGCGATCGGGGCACACCTATCTGCGGGCGGGTTTGTACCGTGGGGGCACTTCTTCCTTCCGCATAGGCCCCTGTAGGGCTCCGCCATAGCCGGCGCGGAGACGAGAACCCCCCACTCAGGTGCCAAAATACGCCGGCCAGTCTGCACATGCGCAGAACTACGCCGGCCCTTCGCCGCATGTGCAAACACGCACCGTCCCTTCGGCGCCAGCTGGAGCGGCGGCAACCACTCCGGTGTCAACCGAGCCTGGGCTAGGCTGGGCTGAGAGGTGGCAAATGGAGTTTAATGCAGAAAAGTGTGAGGTGATTCATTTTGGAAGGAATAACAGGACGACTGAGTACTGGGATAATGGTAAGATTCTTGGCAGTGTGGATGAGCAGAGAGATCTCGGTGTCCATGTACATAGGTCCCTGAAAGTTGCCACCCAGGTTGAGAGGGTTGTTAAGAAGGCGTACGGTGTGTTAGCTTTTATTGGTAGAGGGATTGAGTTTCGGAGCCATGAGGTCATGTTGCAGCTGTACAAAACTCTGGTGCGGCCGCATTTGGAGTATTGCGTGCAATTCTGGTTGCCGCATTATAGGAAGGATGTGGAAGCATTGGAAAGGGTGCAGAGGAGATTTACCAGAATGTTGCCTGGTATGGACGGAAGATCTTATGAGGAAAGGCTGAGGGACTTGAGGCTGTTTTCGTTAGAGAGAAGAAGGTTAAGAGGTGACTTAATTGAGGCAAACAAGGTGATCAGAGGATTGGATAGGGTGGACAGTGAGAGCCTTTTCCTCGGATGGTGATGTCTAGCACGAGGGGACATAGCTTTAAATTGACGGGAGATAGATATAAGACAGATGTCAGAGGTAGGTTCTTTACTCAGAGAGTAGTAAGGGCGTGGAATGCCCTGCCTGCAACAGCAGTGGACTCGCCAACACTAAGGGCATTCAAATGGTCATTGGATAGACATATGGACGATAAGGGAATAGTGTAGAAGGGCTTGAGAGTGGTTTCACAGGTCGGTGCAACATCGAGGGCCGAAGGGCCTGTACTGCGCTGTAATGTTCTTTGTTCTAGCCCCCACAAATGCGGAGAATTGCACTTTCTGGGGCTGTTGACGCTGAAGTGGTTGCGCTGGTTTTCCCGCGGCGTGGGGACTTAGTCCCCAGAAGGGAGAATCGTGGCCCTTAAATCTGGAATTAAAAGTATAATGATGATCATGAAACTATTATCGATTGTCGTAAAAACCCAGCTGGTTCACTAAGGGTTGACTTTAAGGGCTGCACGGCAGCACAAGTGGACAGCACTGTGGTTTCACAGCGCCAGGGTCCCAGGTTCGATTCCCTGCTGGGTCACAGTCTGTGCGGAGTCTGCACGTTCTCCCCGTGTCTGCGTGGGTCTCCTCCGGGTGCTCCGGTTTCCTCCCACAGTCCAAAGACATGCAGGTTAGGTAGATTGACCATGATGAATTGCCCTTAGTGACCAAAAAGGATGGGGAGGGGTTATTGGGTTACGGAGATAGGGTGTAAGTGAGGGCTTAAGTGGGTTGGTGCAGACTCAATGGGCCGAATGGCCTTCTGCACTGTGTGTTCTCTGTAATCTATGTAATGTTCTTTTGGGAAGGAAATCTGCCGTCCTTACCTGGTCTGGCCTACATGTGACTCCAGACCCACAGCAATGTGGATGACATCGAGCAAACAACTCAGTTCGAGGGCAATTAGTGATGGGCACCAAATGCTGGCCCCCAGAGATGCCCACTTCCCATCATTAATTTTTTTAAATGTGCTGAGTCTCAATAAATGTACCTGCAGAGTGTTTACCCAATTCCTTGTGAGTGATTATTGCCTTTATGTCACTATAGAAACATGAACTAATCCTTCCTCCAAAAAGCCTGTGAGAAGGCCGCTAACTTCACTGTTTTGGAATAGTTTAGTAATTTAGGAGGAGGACAAGGTTGATCCTTCTTTGAGAATTTGGTGGCGATTGAGGTATGCCACAGTGCTGTTAGAATGAAGTGCCTGCGATGTTTATTCAAGGAGGGAGAATGTGCAGACAACAATGTTCCTTCGACATTGATGCTGTCCTTTTCGTGTTAGCACTTGTGGGTTTGCCAGGTGCTGTTGAGGAAACATTGTCGAGTTGCTTCGCTGCATTCTGGAGCCAAGGTGTACTGATGGTGGAGGAGGGGTGATCATCTCTAATAACAGATCTTCACAGTTTGATAAACAGCTTTGTCTGACAATCTGATCAATATTTCCGCTGACTGTGATTACAAGTCGGGAGCCCGCAGTGGTGAGCACAATGACACCTTTTTAACGGCGCTCTTGGGTAAAAGGTTAGCTCAGTGTGAACCTAGCAACATGTTTTTGATCAGAATGCAATTCAAGACTCTCACTGGTTTATTGGAATTACCATTCCCTTCCCGTCCCACACAGCCCACCCCCCACAAAAATCCTACCAACTCCACCCCGAACATCCCTCCCTAGTCACTCTGCAAAACCCCTTCCCCACTCAACCTGATACCTGTGTCCCATCAAAAGCCCCCACCCCATGTACAGAAGATTCAGTCTCACAAAGACGATAGACCTCTGGCCATTCTCGTTTGAATGATTCAGTGAATGACCACAGAACCCCTGGATATGGGAGCTAGACATGGGGCAAAATTCTCCGTTATCGGCGCGATGTCCGCCGACCGGCGCCAAAAACGGCGCAAATCCCACCTGCATCACGCCGCCCCAAACATCGCAAAGTCTCCGGCCCGGAATGGGCTAGCAGCGATGTGATGCTATCCACGCTGGCTCACATGGTTCACGCCGCACGGCGTGACGGCTCATAAGACGCGCTGCTCCCCCCACCCGACCAGAAGACCCAACCGGATGGCCGCCCGCCGCTCAGCCTTGAGATTCCAGTCCCGCGACATTGAGGCGCTCCTGGACGCAGTGGATCAGAGAAAGGAGGCCCTGTATCCCGGACACGGCCGCAGAGTCGCCCCACGCCACAGCCGGCGTCTGTGGAGGGAGGTGGCAGAGGCCGTCAGCGCTGCGGCCCTGACACCACGGACAGGCACCCAGTGCCACAAGAAGGTGAACGACCTCATCAGGGCAGCCAGGGTGAGCCCCCCGATATGCATATCCCCCCTCCCCCATATTCCCCCTCCCCATATCCCCACTCCCCATATCCCCCCTCCCCATATCCCCCCTCCCCCATATTCCCCCTCCCCGCCCCCATATCCCCCATATGCCCCCTCCCCCATATCCCTCCTCTCCCATATCCCTCTCCCCCATATCCCCCATATCCCCCTCCCCCATATCCCCCCTCCCGATATCCCCCCTACCCATATCCCCCCTCCCCTATATACCCTTCCCCCATATCCCCCCTCCCTCATATCCCCCTCCCCATATCCCCCTCCCCCATATCCCCCCTCCCCATATCCCACATATCCCCCCTCCCCCATATCCCCCCTCCCTCATAACCCCCATATCCCCCCTCCCCCATATGCTCCCTTCCTCATATCCCCCTCCCCATATCCCCCTCCCCATATCCCCCTCCCCATATCCCCCCTCCCCCATATCCCCCCTCCCCCATATCCCCCCTCCCCCATATCCCCCCTCCCCCATATCCACCATATCCCCCCTCCCCATATCCCCCCTCCCCCATATCCCCCCTCCCCCATATCCCCCTCCCCATATCCCCACTCCCCCTCCCCATATCTCCCATATCCCCCCTCCCCATATCCCCTTCCCCCATATCCCCCTCCCCATATCCCCCCGCCCCATATCCCCCCCGCCCCATATCCCCCGCCCCATTTCCCCCCTCTCCCATATCCCCCCTCTCCCATATCCCCCCTCTCCCATATCCCCCCTCTCCCATATCCCCCCTCCCCCATATCCCCCTCCCCCATATCCCCTCTCCCCCATATCCCCCCTCCCCCATATCCCCCCTCCCCATATCCCCCCTCCCCATATCCCCCATATCCCCTCTCCCCATATCCCCCCTCCCCCATATCCCCCTCCCCCATATCCCCATATACCCCTCCCCATATACCCCTCCCCCATATACCCCCTCCCCCATATCCCCCATAATCCCCCTCCCCATATCCCTCCTCCCCATATCCCCTCTCCCCATATGCCCCATATTCCCCCTCCCCATATCCCCCATATCCGCCTTCCCCCATTTCCCCAAGTGAATCCAGCCCTAACCTTAACCTCTGCAATACATGCGCAACCGATGGCGTGCATTCATATACCTGTCTAACACCGTTGCCTTTTACCCCTGCCACCACCCCCCACAGGAGAAGCGCGCACACAACAATAGGGAGCATGTGAGGACTGGAGGAGGCCCAGCTGATGAGAGGCCACTGACCGAACATGAGGAAAGGGCCCTGGAACTGGCTGGCGGACCTGAGGACTGGGAGGTTGCTGATGCAGAGGTCGGGGGCCCACCAGCAAGTGAACCACTGACAGCCCGTCCCCATATCCCCCCTCCCCCATATCCCCCCCCCCCCGATCACTGCCTGCGTGTCTAACCATGCATGCTTCATTGTGTATCGCAGGAGCAAACGTCGAGGCACCCATCCCCGCAGATGTAGACCGTCCGCAGGATGCCCCTCGGAGACCACGGGAGGCGGAAGACCCGGACCCTCTGGCATGCGACGCCCGCATGTTGCCCCTCGGAGACGGAGAGACCCGGACCCTCTGGCATGCGATGCCCGCACAATGCCCCTCGGAGACCACGGGAGACGGAGAGACCTGGAGCAACAGGGAGACGGCGCCCCCGTCTCATGCGGGTGCGGCGACGCAGGCGTGTGCTGCCCAGCGACGAGAGGGGCAGCCCCAGGCCCCCGTCACAGCCGAGCCACAAAACCACAACCCAGGACACCGCTACCCAGGACACCCCTACCCAGGAAACTGAAATACAGGACAGTGACACAGATTGGATGGGCATGAGACGAACCGCCACCCCAAAGTGCCATGGACTCAGAGTGGGACAATGCGCACGACAACGCCACTGCTGTCACCAACACCCTCCACCATCGCAGAAACACTCACCTCGGTTGGGCACTTTAGTGATGAGGCATCTGGTACACTCACTGGTGCGCATAACACAGCTGTCCCGGTACAGCAGGTGGAGGTAGGAGCAGCAGAGGGGCCGGGCGGTCGGAGGGCAGCCCGGCGCAAGCGAACATCTGCCGCCCAGATGGATCCCGGGTTCCTGGAGTTACCACAACCACCCATAGGTCCGATGCAACCACCGACCCGGAGACGAGCGAAGAGGGTGACGGCCAGCTTGTGGCGGCTGCAGTCGCAGGTGGAGGAGTCCACCCGTGTCCAGGAGCTGGCAGGGGTGCCGGTCATGCGTGCCACCCAGGCCAACACCGCACGGGTGGCGTCCGCGGTGGAGGCAATGGGTGCGACGGTGTCAGACATGGGGAGCGGTTTGCGAGGCCTGGGGCTTTCCGTGCAGGCGGCATCTGTGGCCCAGGACATGGCTGCCCTCTCACAGGAGGCCATGAGCCAGCGCCAGCGGCAGATGGCAGAGGGGCTCAACTCCATGGCACAGTCTCTGTAGGTCATGGCCCAGTCTCAGCAGGCTATGGCCAAGTCTCAGCATCGGAAGACTCCGGAGAGCGGGCAGGAAAGACTCCGGAGATTGGGCACGGAGAGACTGTAGAGATTGGAGACGAAAAGACACCAGACAGAGGACATGGAAAGACTGTAGAGAAAGGGCATGGAAAGACTGTAGAGGGAGGGCACAGAAAGACTCCGGAGAGTGGGTACGGAAATACTGTAGAGAAGAGGGCACGGAAAGACTGTAGGGAGAGGGCACGGAAAGACTGTAGGGAGAAGGAACGGAAAGACTCGGGGAGTGAGAGGGCACGGAAAGACACCGGAGAGAGGGCACCGAAAGACTCCGGAGAGATGGCATGGAAAGACACTGGAGATTGGGCACGGAGAGACTGTGGAGAGAGGGCACGGAAACATAAGAACATAAGAACTAGGAGCAGGAGTAGGCCATCTGGCCCCTCGAGCCTGCTCCACCATTCAATGAGATCATGGCTGATCTTTTGTGGACTCAGCTCCACTTTCCGGCCCGAACACCATAACCCTTAATCCCTTTATTCTTCAAAAAACTATCTATCTTTATCTTAAAAACATTTAATGAAGGAGCCTCTACTGCTTCACTGGGCAAGGAATTCCATAGATTCACAACCCTTTGGGTGAAGAAGTTCCTCCTAAACTCAGTCCTAAATCTACTTCCCCTTATTTTGAGGCTATGCCCCCTAGTTCTGCTTTTACCCGCCAGTGGAAACAACCTGCCCGCATCTATCCTATCTATTCCCTTCATAATCTTATATGTTTCTATAAGATCCCCCCCTCATCCTTCTAAATTCCAACGAGTACAGTCCCAGTCTACTCAACCTCTCCTCGTAATCCAACCCCTTCAGCTCTGGGATTAACCTAGTGAATCTCCTCTGCACACCCTCCAGTGCCAGTACGTCCTTTCTCAAGTAAGGAGACCAAAACTGAACACAATACTCCAGGTGTGGCCTCACTAACACCTTATACAATTGCAGCATAACCTCCCTAGTCTTAAACTCCATCCCTCTAGCAATGAAGGACAAAATTCCATTTGCCTTCTTAATCACCTGTTGCACCTGAAAACCAACTTTCTGCAACTCATGCACTAGCACACCCAGGTCACTCTGCACAGCAGCATGTTTTAATATTTTATCATTTAAATAATAATCCCTTTTGCTGTTATTCCTACCAAAATGGATAACCTCACATTTGTCAACATTGTATTCCATCTGCCAGACCCTAGCCCATTCACTTAGCCTATCCAAATCCCTCTGCAGACTTCCAGTATCCTCTGCACTTTTTGCTTTCCCACTTATCTTAGTGTCGTCTGCAAACTTGGACACATTGCCCTTGGTCCCCAACTCCAAATCATCTATGTAAATTGTGAACAGTTGTGGGCCCAACACTGATCCCTGAGCGACACCACTAGCTACTGATTGCCAACCAGAGAAACACCCATTAATCCCCACTCTTTGCTTTCTATTAATTAACCAATCCTCGATCCATGCTACTACTTTCCCCTTAATGCCATGCATCTTTATCTTATGCAACAACCTTTTGTGTGGCACCTTGTCAAAGGCTTTCTGGAAATCCAGATATATTACATCCATTGGCTCCCCGTTATCTACCGCACTGTTAATGTCCTCAAAAAATTCCACTAAATTAGTTAGGCACGACCTGCCCTTTATGAACCCATGCTGCGTCTGTCCAATGGGACAATTTCCATCCAGATGCCTCGCTATTTCATCCTTGATGACAGATTCCAGCATCTTCCCTACTACCGAAGTTAAGCTCACTGGCCTATAATTACCCACTTTCTGCCTACCTCCTTTTTTAAACAGTGGTGTCACGTTTGCTAATTTCCAATCCGCTGGGCCCACCCCAGAGTGTAGTGAATTTTGGTAAATTATCACTAGTGCATTTGCAATTTCCCTAGCCATCTCTTTTAGCACTCTGGGACGCATTCCATCAGGGCCAGGAGGCTTGTCTACCTTTAGCCCCATTAGCTTGCCCATCACTACCTCCTTGGTGATATCAATCCTCTCAAGGTCCTCACCTGTCATAGCCTCATTTCCATCAGTCACTGGCATGTTATTTGTGTCTTCCACTGTGAAGACCGACCCAAAAAACCTGTTCAGTTCCTCAGCCATTTCCTCATCTCCCATTATTAAATACTCCCTTCTCATCCTCTAAAGGACCAATATTTACCTTAGCCACTCTTTTTTGTTTTATGTATTTGTAGAAACTTTTACGACCTGTTTTTATATTCTGAGCAAGTTTACTCTCATAATCTATCTTACTCTTCTTTATAGCTTTTTTAGTAGCTTTCTGTTGCCCCCTAAAGATTTCCCAGTCCTCTAGTCTCCCTCTGATCTTTGCTACTTTGTATGTTTTTTCCTTCAATTTGATACTCTCCCATATTTCCTTAGATATCCACGGTCAATTTTCCCTACTTTTACCGTCCTTCCTTTTTGTTGGTATAAACCTTTGCTGGGCACTGTGAAAAATCACTTGGAAGGTTCTCCACTGTTCCTCAACTGTTTCACCATAAAGTCTTTGCTCCCAGTCTACCTTAGCTAGTTCTTCTCTCATCCCATTGTAATCTCCTTTGTTTAAGCACAAAACACTCGTGCTTGATTTTACCTTCTCACCCTCCATCTGTATTTTAAATTCCACCATATTGTGATCGCTCCTTCCGAGAGGATCCCTAACTATGAGATCCTGAATCAATCCTGTCTCATTACACAGGACCAGATCTAGGACCGCTTGTTCCCTCGTAGGTTCCATTACACACTGTTCGAGGAAACTATCGCGGATACATTCTATAAACTCCTCCTCAAGGCTGCCTTGACCGACCTGGTTAAACCAATCAACATGTAGATTACAATCCCCCATGATAACTGCTGTACCATTTCTACATGCATCTGTTATTTCTTTGTTTATTGCCTGCCCCACCATAATGTTACTATTTGGTGGCCTATAGATTACTCCTATCAGTGACTTTTTCGCCTTACTATTCCTGATTTCCACCCAAATGGATTCAACCTAATCCTCCATAGCACCGATGTCATCCCTTACTGTTGCCCGGATGTCATCCTTAAATAACAGAGCTACACCACCTCCCTTACCATCCACTCTGTCCTTCCGAAAGGTTTGATACGCTCGGATATTTAACTCCCAGTCGGGACCATCCTTTAACCATGTTTCAGTAATGGCCACTAAATCATAGTCATTCACGATGATTTGCGCCATCAACTCATTTACCTTATTCCGAATACTACGAGCATTCAGGTAAAGGACACTTATGTTGGCTTTTTTACCTCTGGTCTTAATCTTAACTCCTCGATCAGTAACCTCTCCTAAGTTATATTTCCTCTTAACCTTTCTCCTAATTTTCCTTGTCGTCGAACCCATATCTTCCTGTAACAACCTGCCGCGTCGCTTACCATTAATGTTTTTACTTCCCGTTTTATTTCTTTTAGTATTCCTGGTCCTATTCACTGAGCTCCCCTCAGTCGCTGTACCTTGTACTGTCGCCCTTTTTGATTTTTGACTATGGCTTCTCTGCCTTACACTTTCCCCCTTACTGCCTTTTATTTCTGTCCCTGTTTTACTACCTTCCAACTTCCTGCATCGGTTCCCATCCCCCTGCCACATTAGTTTAAACTCTCCCCAACAGCTCTAGCAAACACCCCCCTAGGACATCGGTTCCAGTCCTGCCCAGGTGCAGACCGTCCGGTTTGTACTGGTCCCACCTCCCCCAGAATCGGTTCCAATGTCCCAGGAATTTGAATCCCTCCCTCTTGCACCATCTCTCGAGCCACGTATTCATCCTCTCTATCCTGACATTCCTACTCTGACTAGCTCGTGGCACTGGTAGCAATCCTGAGATTACTACCTTTGAGGTCCTACTTTTTAGTTTAACTCCTAGCTCCCTAAATTCAGCTTGTAGGACCTCGTCCCATTTTTTACCTATATCGTTGGTGCCTATGTGCACCACGACAGCTGGCTGTTCACCCACCCCTCCAGAATGTCCTGCAGCCACTCCGAGACATCCTTGACCCTTGCACCAGGGAGGCAACTCACCATCCTGGAGTCTCGATTGCGTCCGCAGAACCGCCTGTCTATTCCCCTTACAATTGAGTCCCCTATCACTATAGCCCTGCCATTCTTCTTCCTGCCCAGCTGCGCAGCAGAGCCAGCCATGGTGCCATGAACCTGGCTGCTGCTGCCTTCCCCTGGTGAGCCATCTCCCTCAACAGTATCCTAAGCGGTATATCTGTTTTGCAGGGAGATGACCGCAGAGGACACCTGCACTGCCTTCCTACTCTTGCTCTGTCTTTTGGTCACCCATTTACTATCTCCCTCAGTACCTTTCACCTGCGGTGTGACCAACTCGCTAAACGTGCTATCCACGACGTCCTCAGCATCGCGGACGCTCCAAAGTGAGTCCATCCGCAGCTCCAGAGCCGTCAAGCGGTCTAACAGGAGCTGCAACTGGACACACTTCATGCACGTGAAGGAGCCAGGGACAGTGGACGTGTCCCTGAGCTCCCACATCGCACACGAGGAGCATGACACGGGTCTGAGATCTCCTGCCATGTCTTAAACCTTTGGTTAACTTCAACAATTTCAATTTCCCCAGAAAGAATTTAAATAAATAAGTAAACAATGAAGAAAAAAATAAATAAATATACCAATGAAAAGAAACAGAAAAACAGAAACACTACTTACCAGTCACTTAACAGGGATAAAAAGCACTTCCTCCCCACCCAGCTTCGAATTCCCACCTCGATTCAAATTCCCCAACTCACTCTTATCTGTGTCTCACTCCTGGCTCTGTCTTCTCTGTCTCACTGGGAGAACTCACTGGGAGTGAGTTTACAAGTGGCTCTTTTTAAACTGTCCTGAATTGACTCCCCTCCCCCATCTGCTTTTAGATCAAAGTAGATTGAAGTGACTGACACTTAACTGCCAACCAGTTATGTGAGTGGGTGGGGCAGCCCTTGTTAACCTACAAGGGCTGCCCCACAATTGTAAGGGGAAAGACACCAGAGAGAGGGCACAGAAAGACACCGGAGAGAGTGCACGGAAAGACTCCGAAGAGAGAGCACAGTTAGACACCGGAGAGAGGGCACGGAAAGACACCGGAGAGAGGGCATGGAAAGACAGAGGAGAGAGGGCACGTAAAGACACTGGAGAGAGGGCGCGGAAAGACACCGGAGATTGGGCACGTAGAGACTGTGGAGAGAGGGCATGGAAAGACACCAGAGAGAGGGCACGGAAAGACACCGGAGAGAGGGCATGGAAAGACAGTGGAGAGAGGGCACGGAAAGACACCGGAGATTGGGCACGTAGAGACTGTGGAGAGAGGGCATGGAAAGACACCAGAGAGAGGGTACGGAAAGACACCGGAGAGAGGGCATGGAAAGACAGTGGAGAGAGGGCACGGAAAGACACCGGAGAGAGGGCACGGAAAGACAGTGGAGAGAGGGCACGGAAAGACACCGGAGAGAGGGCACGGAAAGACACCGGAGAGAGGACACGGAAAGACAATGGAGAGAGGGCACGGAAAGACACCGGAGAGAGGGCACGGAAAGACAGTGGAGAGAGGGCACGGAAGGCTTCCGGAGAGAGGGCATTCAAAGACACCGGAGAGAGGGAACAGAAAGGCAGTGGTGAGAGAGCACGGAAAGTGTCTGGAGAGAGGGCAGGGAAAGACACCGGAGAGAGGGCACTGAAAGACACCGGAGAGAGGGCACGGAAAGACAGTGGAGAGAGGGCACGGAA
The DNA here is from genome assembly GCF_047496885.1 of Scyliorhinus torazame. NCBI lineage: Eukaryota > Metazoa > Chordata > Chondrichthyes > Carcharhiniformes > Scyliorhinidae > Scyliorhinus > Scyliorhinus torazame. The sequence goes on along the minus strand of NC_092713.1, from coordinate 300,029,559 downwards.
AGATTCTGGAGAGAGGGCACGGAAAGTGTCCGGAGAGAGGGCACGCAAAGACACCAGAGAGAGGGCACAGAAAGACTGTAGGGAGAAGGAACGGAAACACTCGGGGAGTGAGAGGGCACGGAAAGGCACCGGAGAGAGGGCACGGAAAGACACCCGAGAGAGGGCACGGAGAGACTGTGGAGAGAGGGCACGGAAAGACTCCGGAGAGAGGGCACGGAAAGACACCGGAGAGAGGGCACGGAAAGACAGTGGAGAGAGGGCACGGAAGGCTTCCGGAGAGAGGGCATTCAAAGACACCGGAGAGAGGGAACAGAAAGGCAGTGGTGAGAGAGCACGGAAAGTGTCTGGAGAGAGGGCAGGGAAAGACACCGGAGAGAGGGCACTGAAAGACACCGGAGAGAGGGCATGGAAAGACAGTGGAGAGAGGGCACGGAAAGATTCTGGAGAGAGGGTACGGAAATTGTCCGGAGAGAGGGCACGCAAAGACACCAGAGAGAGGGCACAGAAAGACTGTAGGGAGAAGGAACGGAAACACTCGGGGAGTGAGAGGGCACGGAAAGGCACCGGAGAGAGGGCACGGAAAGACACCCGAGATTGGTCACGGAGAGACTGTGGAGAGAGGGCACGGAAAGACTGAGGAGATGGGGCACGGAAAGACACCAGAGAGAAGGCACGGAGAGACTGTGGAGAGAGGGCACGGAAAGACTCCGGAGAGAGGGCACGGAAAGACACCGGAGAGAGGGCACGGAAAGACAGTGGAGGGAGGGCACGGAAAGACAGCAGAGATTGGGCATGGAAAAACAGTGGAGAGAGGGCACGGAAAGACTCCGGAGAGAGGGCACAGAAAGACACCAGAGAGAGGGCACGCAAAGACACCGGAGAGAGGGCACGGAAAGACTGCAGAGAGAGGGCACAGAAAGACACCGGGGAGAGGACACAGAAACACTCCGGAGAGAGGGCATGGAAAGACTACGGAGAGAGGGCACGGAAAGACTGTAGGGAGATGGTACGGAAAGATGCCGGAGAGAGGGCACCCGGAAAGTCTCCGGAGTGAGTGCACGGAAAGACACCAGAGAGAGGGCACGGAAATATTCCGGATAGAGGGCACGAAAGACACCGCAGAGAGGGCACCGGGAAAGAATCCGGAGAGAGTGCACGGAAAAACTGTCGAGAGAGAGCACGTTAAGACACCGGAGAGGGCACAGAAAGACACCGGAGAGAGCGCACGGAAAGACTCCGGTGAGAGGGTACGGAAAAACTGTAGAGAGAGGGCACGGTAAGACACCGGAGAGAGGGCACAGAAAGACTCCGGTGAGATGGCACGGTAAGACACCGGAGGGAGGGCACAGAAAGACTCCGGGGAGAGGGCACGGAAAGACTCCGGAGAGAGGGTACGGAAAAACTGTAGAGAGAGGGCACGGTAAGACACCGGAGAGAGGGCACAGAAAGACTCCGGTGAGATGGCACGGTAAGACACCGGAGGGAGGGCACAGAAAGACATCGGATAGAGGGCACGGAAAGACTGTAGGGAGAAGGAACGGAAAGACTCGGGGAGTGAGAGGGCACGGAAAGGCACTGGAGAGAGGGCACGGAAAGACACCGGAGATTGGGCACGGAGAGACTGTGGAGAGAGGGCACTGAAAGACACCGGAGAGAGTGCACGGAAAGACTCCGAAGAGAGGGCACGGAAAGACACCAGTGATTGGGCACGGAGACACTGTGGAGAGAGGGCACGGAAAGACACCAGAGAGAGTGCACGGAAAGACTCCGGAGGGAGGGCACGGAAAGACACCGGAGAGAGGGCATGGAAAGACACCGGAGAGAGGGAACGAAAATACACCGGAGGGTGGGTACGGAAATACTGTACAGAGAGGGCACGGAGCGACTGTAGAGAGAGGGCATGGACAGACACCGGAGAGAGGGCACCGAAAGACTCCGTAGAGAGGGCACGGAAAGACACTGGAGAGAGGGCACGGAAAGACACCGGAGAGAGGACACAGAAAGACACCGGAGAGAGGGCACGGAAAGACACCGGTGAGAGGGCACAGAAAGACACTGGAGAGAGGGCGCAGAAAGACACCGGAGAGAGGGCACAGAAAGACACCGGAGAGAGGGCACGGAAAGACACCGGAGAGAGGGCACGGAAAGACACTGGAGAGAGGGCACGGAAAGACACCGGAGAGAGGGCACAGAAAGACACCGGAGAGAGGGCACAGAAAGACACTGGAGAGAGGGCACGGAAAGACACCGGAGATTGGGCACGGAGAGACTGTGGAGAGAGGGCACGGAAAGACACCAGAGAGAGGCCACGGAAAGACACCGGAGAGAGGGCACGGAAAGACAGAGGAGAGAGGGCTCGTAAAGACACTGGAGAGAGGGCACGGAAAGACACCGGAGATTGGGCACGGAGATACTTTGGAGAGAGGGCACGGAAAGACACTGGAGAGAGGGCACGGAAAGACACCGGAGATTGGGCACGGAGAGACTGTGGAGAGAGGGCACGGAAAGACGTCAGAGAGAGGGCACGGAAAGACACCGGAGAGAGGGCATGGAAAGACAGTGGAGAGAGGGCACGGAAAGACACGGGAGAGAGGGCACGGAAAGACAGTGGAGAGAGGGCACGGAAAGACACCGGAGAGAGGGCACGGAAAGACAGTGGAGAGAGGGCACGGAAGGCTTCCGGAGAGGGGGCATTCAAAGACACCGGAGAGAGGGCACAGAAAGGCAGTGGTGAGAGGGCATGGAATGTGTCTGGAGAGAGGGCAGGGAAAGACACCGGAGAGAGGGCACTGAAAGACACCGGAGAGAGGGCACGGAAAGACAGTGGAGAGAGGGCACGTTAAGATTCCGGAGAGAGGGCACGGAAAGTGTCCGGAGAGAGGGCACACAAAGACACCGGAGAGAGGGCACAGAAAGGCGGTAGGGAGAAGGAACGGAAACACTCGGGGAGTGAGAGGGCACGGAAAGGCACCGGCGAGAGGGCACGGAAAGACAGTGGAGAGAGGGCACGGAAAGACTGAGGAGATGGGGCACGGAAAGACACCGGAGAGAGGGCACGGAAAGACAGTGGAGAGAGGGCACGGAAAGACAGCAGAGATTGGGCATGGAAAAACAGTGGAGAGAGGGCACGGAAAGACTGCAGAGAGAGGGCACAGAAAGACACCAGAGAGAGGGCCAGAAAGAGACCGAAGAGAGGACACGGAATGACACCGGGGAGAGGACACAGAAACACTCTGGAGAGAGGGCATGGAATGACTACGGAGAGAGGGCATGGAAAGACTGTAGGGAGATGGTACGGAAAGATGCCGGAGAGAGGGCACCCGGAAAGTCTCCGGAGTGAGTGCACGGAAAGACACCAGAGAGAGGGCACGGAAATATTCCGGAGAGAGGGCACGAAAGACACCGCAGAGAGGGCACCGGGAAAGAATCCGGAGAGAGTGCACGGAAAAACTGTAGAGAGAGAGCACGGTATGACACCGGAGAGGGCACAGAAAGACACCGGAGAGAGGGCACGGAAAAACTGTAGAGAGAGAGCACGTTAAGACACCGGAGAGGGCACAGAAAGACACCGGAGAGAGCGCACGGAAAGACTCCGGTGAGAGGGTACGGAAAAACTGTAGAGAGAGGGCACGGTAAGACACCTGAGAGAGGGCACAGAAAGACTCCGGAGAGAGGGCACGGAAAGACTCCGGAGAGTGGGTACGGAAAAACTGTAGAGAGAGGGCACGGTAAGACACCGGAGAGAGGGCACAGAAAGACTCCGGTGAGATGGCACGGTAAGACACCGGAGGGAGGGCACAGAAAGACATCGGATAGAGAGCACGGAAAGACTGTAGGGAGAAGGAACGGAAAGACTCGGGGAGTGAGAGGGCACGGAAAGGCACTGGAGAGAGGGCACGGAAAGACACCGGAGATTGGGCACGGAGAGACTGTGGAGAGAGGGCACTGAAAGACACCGGAGAGAGTGCACGGAAAGACTCCGAAGAGAGAGCACGGAAAGACACCAGAGATTGGGCATGGAGACACTGTGGAGAGAGGGCACGGAAAGACACCAGAGAGAGTGCACGGAAATACACCGGAGGGTGGGTACGGAAATACTGTACAGAGAGGGCACGGAGCGACTGTAGAGAGAGGGCATGGACAGACACCGGAGAGAGGGTACCGAAAGACTCCGTAGAGAGGGCACGGAAAGACACTGGAGAGAGGGCACGGAAAGACACCGGAGAGAGGACACAGAAAGACACCGGAGAGAGGGCACGGAAAGACACTGGAGAGAGGGCACGGAAAGACACCGGTGAGAGGGCACAGAAATACACTGGAGAGAGGGCACAGAAAGACACCGGAGAGAGGGCACAGAAAGACTCCGGAGGGAGGGCACGGAAAGACACCGGAGAGAGGGCACGGAAAGACACCGGAGAGAGGGAACGAAAATACACCGGAGGGTGGGTACGGAAATACTGTACAGAGAGGGCACGGAGCGACTGTAGAGAGAGGGCATGGACAGACACCGGAGAGAGGGTACCGAAAGACTCCGTAGAGAGGGCACGGAAAGACACTGGAGAGAGGGCACGGAAAGACACCGGAGAGAGGACACAGAAAGACACCGGAGAGAGGGCACGGAAAGACACTGGAGAGAGGGCACGGAAAGACACCGGTGAGAGGGCACAGAAATACACTGGAGAGAGGGCACAGAAAGACACCGGAGAGAGGGCACAGAAAGACACCGGAGAGAGGGCACGGAAAGACACCGGAGAGAGGGCACGGAAAGACACTGGAGAGAGGGCACGGAAAGACACCGGAGAGAGGGCACAGAAAGACACCGGAGAGAGGGCACAGAAAGACACTGGAGAGAGGGCACGGAAAGACACCGGAGATTGGGCACGGAGAGACTGTGGAGAGAGGGCACGGAAAGACACCAGAGAGAGGCCACGGAAAGACATCGGAGAGAGGGCACGGAAAGACAGAGGAGAGAGGGCTCGTAAAGACACTGGAGAGAGGGCACGGAAAGACACCGGAGATTGGGCACGGAGATACTTTGGAGAGAGGGCACGGAAAGACACCAGAGAGAGGGCACGGAAAGACACCGGAGATTGGGCACGGAGAGACTGTGGAGAGAGGGCACGGAAAGACACCAGAGAGAGGCCACGGAAAGACATCGGAGAGAGGGCACGGAAAGACAGAGGAGAGAGGGCTCGTAAAGACACTGGAGAGAGGGCACGGAAAGACACCGGAGATTGGGCACGGAGATACTTTGGAGAGAGGGCACGGAAAGACACCGGAGATTGGGCACGGAGATACTTTGGAGAGAGGGCACGGAAAGACACCAGAGAGAGGCCATGGAAAGACACCGGAGAGAGGGCACGGAAAGACAGTGGAGAGAGGGCACGGAAGGCTTCCGGAGAGAGGGCATTCAAAGACACCGGAGAGAGGGCACAGAAAGGCAGTGGTGAGAGGGCACGGAATGTGTCTGGAGAGAGGGCAGGGAAAGACACCGGAGAGAGGGCACTGAAAGACACCGGAGAGAAGGCACGGAAAGACAGTGGAGAGAGGGCACGTTAAGATTCCGTAGAGAGGGCACGGAAAGTGTCCGGAGAGAGGGCACGCAAAGACACCGGAGAGAGGGCACAGAAAGGCGGTAGGGAGAAGGAACGGAAACACTCGGGGAGTGAGAGGGCACGGAAAGGCACCGGAGAGAGGGCACGGAAAGACACCCGAGAGAGGGCACGGAAAGACAGTGGAGAGAGGGCACGGAAAGACAGCAGAGATTGGGCATGGAAAAACAGTGGAGAGAGGGCACGGAAAGACTGCAGAGAGAGGGCACAGAAAGACACCGGAGAGAGGGCACAGAAAGAGACCGAAGAGTGGACACGGAATGACACCGGGGAGAGGACACAGAAACACTCCGGAGAGAGGGCATGGAATGACTACGGAGAGAGGGCATGGAAAGACTGTAGGGAGATGGTACGGAAAGATGCCGGAGAGAGGGCACCCGGAAAGTCTCCGGAGTGAGTGCACGGAAAGACACCAGAGAGAGGGCACGGAAATATTCTGGAGAGAGGGCACGAAAGACACCGGAGAGAGGGCACCGGGAAAGAATCCGGAGAGAGTGCACGGATAAACTGTAGAGAGAGGGCACGGTATGACACCGGAGAGGGCACAGAAAGACACCGGAGAGAGGGCACGGAAAAACTGTAGAGCGAGAGCACGTTCAGACACCGGAGAGGGCACAGAAAGACACCGGAGAGAGCGCACGGAAAGACTCCGGTGAGAGGGTACGGAAAAACTGTAGAGAGAGGGCACGGTAAGACACCTGAGAGAGGGCACAGAAAGACTCCGGAGAGAGGGCACGGAAAGACTCCGGAGAGAGGGTACGAAAAAACTGTAGAGAGAGGGCACGGTAAGACACCGGAGAGAGGGCACAGAAAGACTCCGGTGAGATGGCACGGTAAGACACCGGAGGGAGGGCACAGAAAGACATCGGATAGAGGGCACGGAAAGACTGTAGGGAGAAGGAACGGAAAGACTCGGGGAGTGAGAGGGCACGGAAAGGCACTGGAGAGAGGGCACGGAAAGACACCGGAGATTGGGCACGGAGAGACTGTGGAGAGAGGGCACTGAAAGACACCGGAGAGAGTGCACGGAAAGACTCCGAAGAGAGGGCACGGAAAGACACCAGAGATAGGGCACGGAGACACTGTGGAGAGAGGGCACGGAAAGACACCAGAGAGAGTGCACGGAAAGACTCCGGAGGGAGGGCATGGAAAGACCCCGGAGAGAGGGCACGGAAAGACTCCGGAGAGAGGGAACGAAAAGACACCGGAGAGTGGGTACGGAAATACTGTGCAGAGAGGGCACGGAGCGACTGTAGAGAGAGGGCATGGACAGACACCGGAGAGAGGGCACCGAAAGACTCCGGAGAGAGGGCATGGAAAGACTGTAGGGAGAAGGAACGGAAAGACTCGAGTAGTGAGAGGGCACGGAAAGGCACCGGAGAGAGGGCATGGAAAGGCACCGTAGATTGGGCACGGAGAGACTCCGGAGGGAGGGCACGGAAAGACACCGGAGGGAGGGCACGGAAAGACACCGGAGATTGGGCACGGAGAGACTGTGGAGAGAGGACACGGAAAGACACCGGAGAGTGGGTACGGAAATACTGTAGAGAGAGGGCACGGAGAGATTGTAGAGAGAGGGCACGGAACGACTGTAGAGAGTGGGCATGGACAGACACCGGAGAGAGGGCACCGAAAGACACCGGACAGAGATAACGGAATGACACCCGAGATTGGGCACGGAGAGACTGTGGAGAGAGGGCACGGAAAGACTGAGGGGAGGGGGCACGGAAAGACACCGGAGAGAGGGCACGGAGAGACTGTGGAGAGAGGGCACGGAAAGACTCCGGAGAGAGGGCACGGAAAGAGACCGAAGAGAGCACACGGAAAGAGACCGGAGAGAGGGCACTGAAAGACACCGGAGAGAGGGCACGGAAAGACAGTGGAGAGAGGGCACGGAAAGATTCCGGAGAGAGGGCATGGAAAGATTCCGGAGAGAGGGCACGGAAAGTGTCCGTCGAGAGGGCACGCAAAGACACCGGAGAGAGGGCACAGAAAGACTGTAGGGAGAAGGAACGGAAACACTCAGGGAGTGAGAGGGCACGGAAAGGCACCGGACAGAGATAACGGAAAGACACCCGAGATTGGGCACGGAAAGACACCGGAGAGAGGGCACGGAAAGACACCGGAGAGAGGGCACGGAAAGACACCGGAGAGAGGGCACGGAAAGACACCGGAGAGAGGGCACGGAAAGACAGAGGAGAGAGGGCACGGAAAGACAGAGGAGAGAGGGCACGGGAAGACACCGGAGATTGGGCACGGAAAGACAGTGGAGAGAGGGCACGGAAAGACTCCGGAGAGAGGGCACAGAAAGACACCAGAGAGAGGGCACGCAAAGACACCGGAGAGAGGGCACAGAAAGACACCGGAGAGAGGGCACAGAAAGACTCCGGTGAGAGGGCACGGTAAGACACCGGAGGGAGGGCACGGAAAGACACTGGAGAGAGGGCATGGAAAGACACCGGAGATTGGGCACGGAGAGACTGTGGAGAGGGGGCACGGAAATACACCGGAGAGAGGGCACGGAAAGACACCAGAGATTGGGTACGGAGAGACTGTAGAGAGAGGGCACGGAAAGACTCCGGAGAGAGGGTACGGAAAGACTCCGGAGAGAGGGCACGGAAAGACAGTGGAGAGAGGGTACGGAAAGATTCCGGAGAGAGGGCATGGAAAGACTCCGGAGAGAGGGCATGGAAAGTCTACGGAGAGAGGGCACGCAAAGACACCGGAGAGAGGGCACAGAAAGATTGTAGGGAGAAGGAACGGAAACACTCAGGGAGTGAGAGGGCATGGAAAGGCACCGGAGAGAGGGCACGGAGAGACTGTGGAGAGAGGGCACGGAAAGACTCCGGAGAGAGGGCACGGAAAGACACCGGACAGAGATAACGGAAAGACACCCGAGATTGGGCACGGAGAGACTGTGGAGAGAGGGCACGGAAAGACTGAGGGGAGGGGGCACGGAAAGACACCGGAGAGAGGGCACGGAGAGACTGTGGAGAGAGGGCACGGAAAGACTCTGGAGAGAGGGCACGGAAAGACACCGGAGAGAGGGCACGGAAAGACAGTGGAGAGAGGGCACGGGAAGACACCGGAGATTGGGCACGGAAAGACAGTGGAGAGAGGGCACAGAAAAAGACTCCGGAGAGAGGGCACAGAAAGACACCAGGGAGAGGGCACGCAAAGACACCGGAGAGAGGGCACGGAAAGACTGCAGAGAGAGGGCACAGAAAGACACCGGAGAGAGGGCACAGAAAGACTCTGGTGAGAGGGCACGGTAAGACACCGGAGGGAAGGCACAGAAAGACATCGGAGAGAGGGCACGGAAAGACTGTAGGGAGAAGGAACGGAAAGACTCGGGGAGTGAGAGGGCACGGAAAGGCACCGGAGAGAGGGCACGTAAAGACACTGGAGAGAGGGCATGGAAAGACACCGGAGATTGGGCACGGAGAGACTGTGGAGAGAGGGCACGGAAAGACACCGGAGAGAGTGCAGGGAAAGACTCCGGAGAGAGGGCACGGAAAGACTCCGGAGAATGGCACGGAAAGACACCGGAGAGAGGGTATGGAAAGACTCCGGAGAGAGGGCACGGAAAGACAGTGGAGAGAGGGTATGGAAAGATTCCGGAGAGAGGGCATGGAAAGACTCCGGAGAGAGGGCATTGAAAGTCTACGGAGAGAGGGCACGCAAAGACACCGGAGAGAGGGCACGGAAAGACTGCAGAGAGAGTGCACGGAAAGACTCCAGAGGGAGGGCACGGAAAGACACCGGAGAGAGGGCACGGAAAGTTACCGGAGAGAGGGAACGTAAAGACTCCGGAGAGAGGGCACAGAAAGTGTCCAGAGAGAGGGCACGCAAAGACACAGGACAGAGGGCACGCAAAGACACCGGAGAGTGGGTACGTGAATACTGTAGAGAGAGGGCACGGAGCGACTGTAGAGAGAGGGCATGGACAGACACCGGAAAGAGGGCACCGAAAGACTCCGGAGAGACGGCATGGAAAGACTGTAGGGAGAAGGAACGGAAAGACTCGGGGAGTGAGAGGGCACGGAAAGGCACCAGAGAGAGGGCATGGAAAGACACCGGAGATTGGGCACAGAGAGACTCCGGAGGGAGGGCACGGAAAGACACCGGAGGGAGGGCACGGAAAGACACCGGAGACTGGGCACGGAGAGACTGTGGAGAGAGGGCACGGAAAGACACCGGAGAGAGGGCATGGAAAGACACCGGAGATTGGGCACGGAGAGACTGTGGAGAGAGGGCACGGAAAGACACCAGAGAGTGGGTATGGAAATACTGTAGAAAGAGGCACGGAGAGACTGTAGAGAGAGGGCACGGAGCGACTGTAGAGAGAGGGCATGGACAGACACCGGAGAGAGGGCACCGAAAGTCTCCGGAGAGAGGGCATGGAAAGACTGTAGGGAGAAGGAACGGAAAGACTCGGGGAGTGAGAGGGCATGGAAAGGCACCGGACAGACGACAGGGAAAGACACCGGAGATTGGGCATGGAGAGACTGTGGAGAGATGGCACGGAAAGACACCGGAGAGAGAGCACGGAAAGACACCAGAGGGAGGGCATGGAAAGAGACCAGAGATTGGGCACGGAAAGACTCCGGAGAGAGGGAACGGAATGACACCGAGAGAGGGCATGGAAAGAGACCGAAGAGAGGACACGGAAAGACACCGGAGAGAGGGCACAGAAAGACTCCGGAGAGAGGGCACGGAAAGACATCGGAGAGAGGGCACCCGGAAAGACTGCAGAGCGAGGTCACAGAAAGACACCGGAGAGAGGGCACGGAAAGAGACCGAAGAGAGCACACGGAAAGACACCGGTGAGGGGGCACAGAAAGACTCCGGAGAGAGGGCATGGAAAGACACCGGAGAGTGGGTACGGAAAGACACCAGATGTGGGCACGGAAAGACACTGGAGAGAGTGCACAGAAAGACACTGGGGAGAGGGCACGGAAAGACTCCGGAGAGAGGGCACGCAAACACACCGGAGAGAGTGCACAGAAACACACCGGAGAGAGTGCACAGAAAGACACCGGAGAGAGTGCACTGAAAGACACCGGGGAGAGGGCACAGAAAGACTCCGGAGAGAGGGCACAGAAAGACTCCGGAGAGAGTGCACAGAAAGACAGCGGGGAGAGGGCACAGAAAGACTCCGGAGAGAGTGCACAGAAAGACAGCGGGGAGAGGGCACAGAAAGACTCCGGAGAGAGTACACAGAAAGACTCCGGAGAGAGGGCATGGAAAGTCTCCGGAGAGAGGGCACGCAAAGACACCGGAGAGAGGGCACGGAAAGAATGCAGAGCGAGGGCACGGAAAGACTCCGGAGAGAGGGCACGGAAAGAGACCGAAGAGAGGACATGGAAAGACACCGGGGAGAGGGCACAGAAAGACTCCGGAGAGAGTGCACAGAAAGACACCGGGGTGAGGGCACGGAAAGACTCCGGAGAGAGGGCATGGAAAGACACCGGAGAGAGGGCACAGACAGACTCCGGAGAGAGGGCACGGAAAGACACCAGATAGAGGGCACAGAAAGACACCATAGAGAGGGCACGGAAAGACTCCGGAGAGAGGGCACGGAACAAGACCGAAGAGAGGACACGGTAAGACACCGGGGACAGGGCAAGGAAAGTCTCCGGAGAGAGGGCATGGAAAGACTCCGGAGAGAGGGTACGGAAAGACTGTAGAGAGAGGGCACGGACAGACACCGGAGAGAGTGCAGGGAAAGACTCCGGAGAGAGGGCATGGAAAGACTCCGGAGAGAGGGCATGGAAAGACACCGGAGAGAGGGCACAGAAAGACTGTTGGGAGAAGGAACGGAAAGACTCGGGGAGTGAGAGGGCACGGAAAGGCACCGGAGTTATGGCACGGAAAGACACCGGAGAGAGGGCATGGAAAGACTCCGGAGAGAGGGAACGAAAAGACACCGGAGAGAGGGCACGTAAAGACACCGGAGAGAGGGTACGGAAAGACTCCGGAGAGAGGGCACGGAAAGACAGTGGAGAGAGGGTACGGAAAGATTCCGGAGAGAGGGCATGGAATGACTCCGAAGAGAGGGCAAGGAAAGTCTGCGGAGAGAGGGCACGCAAAGACACCGGAGAGAGGGCACGGAAAGACTGCAGAGAGAGGGCACAGAAAGACACCGGAGAGAAGGCATGGAAAGAGACCGAAGAGAGGACACGGAAAGACACAGGGGCGAGGGCACGGAAAGACTCCGGAGAGAGGGCATGGAAAGACTCCGGAGAGAGGGTATGGAAAGACTGTAGAGAGAGGGCACGGAAAGACTGTTGGGAGAAGGAATGGAAAGACTCGGGGAGTGAGAGGGCACGGAAAGGCACCGGAGAGAGTGCACGGAAAGACACCGGAGAGAGGGCACGGAAAGAGTGTAGAGAGAGGGCACGGTAAGACACCGGTGAGAGGGCATGGAAAGTCACCGAAGAGAGGGCACGGAAAGACACCGGAGAGAGGGCACAGAAAGACTCCGGAGAGAGTGCACGGAAAGACACCGGAGAGAGGGCACGGAAGGACAGTGGAGAGAGGGCATCGAAAGATTCCGATGAGAGGGCACAGAAAGACTCCGTAGTGAGGGCACGGAAAAACACCGGAGAGAGGGTACGGAAAGAGTGTGGAGAGAGGGCTCGGTAAGACACCGGAGAGAGGTCACGGAAAGACACCGAAGAGAGGGCACGGAAAAACACCGGAGAGAGGGTACGGAAAAACTGTAGATAGAGGGCACGGAAAGACCCCGGAGAGAGGGCACGTAAAGACTCCGGAAAGGGGGTACGGAAAGATTGTAGAGAGAGGGCACGGTAAGACACCGGAGGGAGGGCACGGAAAGACTCCGGAAAGAGGGCACGGAAACACTCCGGAGAGAGGGTCTGGAAAGACTAGAGAGAGGGCACGTAAAGGCACCGGAGAGAGGGCACAGAAAGACACCGGAGAGCCGGCACGGAAAGACTGTGGAGAGAGGGCACAGAAAGACACCGGAGAGAGGGCAGGATAGACTCCGGAGAGAGGCCACGGAGAGACACCAGAGAGAGGGCACAGAAAGACACCGGAGAGAGGGCAGATAGACTCCGGAGAGAGGGCATGGAGAGACACCAGAGAGAGGGCACGGAAAGACTCCGGAGAGAGGGCACGTAAAGACTGTAGAGAGAGGGCACGGAAAGACACCGGAGAGGGCACGAAAAGACACCAGAGAGAGGGCACGGAGAGACTGGAGAAAGAGGGCACGGAAATACACCTGAGAGAGGGCAATGAAAGACTGTAAAGAGGGCACGGAGAGACATCCGAGAGAGGGCAGGAAAGACACAGGAGTGAGGGCACGGAAAGACTGTAGAGAGAGGGCACAGAAAGACCCCGGAGATTGGGCATGGAGAGACTGTAGAGAGAGGGCACGGGAAGACTGTAGAGATTGGAGACGGAAAGACACCAGAGAGCGGGCACGGAAAGACACCGGAGAGAGGGCACGGTAAGACAGTAGAGAAAGGGCATATAAAGACTGTCGAGAGAGGGCACAGAAAGACTCCGGAGAATGGGTACGGAAATACTGTAGAGAAGAGGGCACGGAAAGACTGTAGAGAGAGGACACGGATAGACTGTAGAGAGAGGGCATGGACAGACACCAGAGAGAGGGCACGGAAACATTGTATGGAGAAGGAACGGAAAGACTCGGGGAGTGAGAGGGCACGGAAAGGAACCGGAGAGAGGGCACGGAAAGACACCGGAGATTGGGCACGGAGAGACTGTGGAGAGAGGGCATGGAAAGACACCAGAGAGAGGGCACGGAAAGACACCGGAGAGAGGGCACGGAAAGACACCGGAGAAGGGCACAGGAAGACACCAGAGAGAGGGCACGGAAAGACAGCAGAGAGAGGGCACGGAAAGACACCAGCGAGAGGGCACAGAAAGACACCAGAGAGAGGGCACGGAAAGACACCGGAGAGAGGGCACGGAAAGACACCGGAGATTGGGCACGGAGAGACTGTGGAGAGAGGGCACGGAAAGACACCAGAGAGAGGGCATGGAAAGACTCCTGAGAGAGGGAAAGAAAAGACACCGGAGAGAGGGCACGGAAAGACACCGGAGAGAGGGCACGGAAAGACATCGGAGAGAGGGCACGGAGAGACACCAGAGAGAGGGCACGGAAAGTCTCTGGAGAGAGGGCATGGAAAGACTGTAGAGAGAGGGCAGAGAAAGAATCCGGAGAGGGCACAGATAGACACCGGAGAGAGGGCACGGATAGACACCGGAAAGAGAGCAGTGAAAGATACCGGAAAGAGGGCACGGAAAGACTTTAGAGAGAGGGCACGGAAAGACACCAGAGAGCGGGCACGGAAAGACACCGGAGAGAGGGCACGGAAAGACTCCGGAGCGAGGGCACGGAGAGTCTCCAGAGAGAGGGCACGGAAAGACTCCGGAGTGTGGGCACACAAAGACTGTAGGGAGAGGGCACGGAAAGTCACCAGAGAGAGGGCACGGAAAGACACCAGAGAGAGGGCACGGAAAGACAGTAGAAAGAGGGCATGGAAAGACTCTGGAGAGAGGGCACGGAAAGACACCGGAGAGAGTGCATGGAAAGACAGTAGAAAGAGGGCATGGAAAGACTGTAGAGAGAGGGCACAGAAAAACTCCGGAGAGTGGGTACGGAAATACTGTAGAGAAGAGGGCACGGAAAGACTGTAGTGAGAGGGCACGGATAGACTGTAGAGAGAGGGCATGGACAGACACCGGAGAGAGGGCACGGAAACACTGTATGGAGAAGGAACGGAAAGACTCGGGGAGTGAGAGGGCACGGAAAGGTACCGGAGAGAGGGCACGGAAAGACACCGGAGAGAGAGGGCACGGAAAGACACCGGAGATTGGGCACGGAGTGACTGTGGAGAGAGGGCATGGAAAGACACCAGAGAGAGGGCACGGAAAGACACCGGAGAGAGGGCACGGAAAGACACCGGAGACAGGGCACGGAAAGACACCTTAGAGAGGGCACGGATAGACACCGGAGAAGGGCACAGAAAGACACCAGAGAGAGGGCACGGAAAGACAGCAGAGAGAGGGCACGGAAAGACACCAGAGAGAGGGCACGGAAAGACACCGGAGAGAGGGCACGGAAAGACACCGGAGATTGGGCACGGAGAGACTGTGGAGAGAGGGCACGGAAAGGCACCAGAGAGAGGGAACAGAAAGACTCCGGAGAGAGGGAAAGAAAAGACACCAGAGAGAGGGCATGGAAAGACACCGGAGAGAGGGCACGGAAAGACACCGGAGAGATGGCACGGAAAGACACCAGAGAGAAGGCGCGGAAAGACTCCTGAGAGAGGGAAAGAAAAGACACCGGAGAGAGGGCACAGAAAGACACCGGAGAGAGGGCACGGAAAGACATCGGAGAGAGGGCACAGAGAGACACCAGAGAGAGGGCACGGAAAGTCTCTAGAAAGAGGGCATGGAAAGACTTTAGAGAGAGGGCACAGAAAGACTCCGGAGAGGGCACAGATAGACCCTGGAGAGAGGGCACGGATAGACACCGGAAAGAACGCAGTGAAAGATACCGGAAAGAGGGCACGGAAAGACTTTAGAGAGAGGGCACGGAAAGTCACCTGAGAGCGGGCACGGAAAGACACCGGAGAGAGGGCACGGAAAGACTCCGGAGAGAGGGCACGGAGAGTCTCCTGAGAGAGGGCACGGAAAGACTCCGGAGAGAGGGCACACGAAGACTGTAGGGAGAGTGCACGGAAAATCACCAGAGAGAAGGCACGGAAAGACACCAGAGAGAGGGCACGGAAAGACAGTAGAAAGAGGGCATGGAAAGACTCTGGAGAGAGGGCATGGAAAGACACCGGAGAGAGTGCACGGAAAGACAGTAGAAAGAGGGCATGGAAAGACTCTGGAGGGAGTGCAGGGAGAGACACCAGAGAGAGGGCACGGAAAGACACCGGAGAGAGGGCACGGAAAGTCTCCGGAGAGAGGGCACAGAGAGATTCCCAAGAGAGGTTATGGAAAGACTGTAGAGAGAGGGCACGGAAATACACCTGAGAGAGGGCAATGAAAGAATGTGGCGAGGGCACGGAGAGACTCCCGAGAGAGGGCAGGAAAGACACCGGAGAGAGGGCACGGAAAGACTGTAGAGAGAGGGCACGGAAAGACTCTGTAGAGAGGGCAGGAAAGACACCAGAGAGAGGGCACAGAAAGACACCGGAGAGAGGGCACGGAAAGACTCTGGAGAGAGGGCACAGAAAGACTGAGGAGATTGGGCACGGAGAGACTGTAGAGAGAGGGCACGGAAAGATTGTAGAAACTGGAGACGGAAAGACGCCAGCGAGAGGGCACGGAAAGACACCGGAGAGAGGGTACGGAAATACTGTAGAGAGAGTGCACGGAGAGACTGTAGAGAGAGGGCACCGAAAGACACTGGAGAGTGGGTACGGATATACTGTAGAGAAGAGGGCATGGAAAGACTGTAGAGAGAGGGCACGGATAGACTGTAGAGAGAGGGCATGGAGAGACACCGGAGGGAGGGCACGGAAACACTGTATGGAGAAGGAACGGAAAGACTCGGGAAGTGAGAGGGCACGGAAAGACACCGGAGAGAGGGCACGGAAAGACACCGGAGATTGGGCAAGGAGAGACTGTGGAGAGAGGGCACGGAAAGACACCAGAGAGAGGGCACGGAAAGACACCAGAGAGAGGGCATGCAAAGACACCGGAGAGAGGGCACGGAAAGACTGCAGAGAGAGGGCACAGAAAGACACCGGAGAGCCGGCACGGAAAGAGACCGAAGAGAGGATACGGAATGACACCGGGGAGAAGACACAGAAACACTCCGGAGAGAGGGTATGGAAAGACTACGGAGAGAGGGCACGGAAAGACTGTAGGGAGATGACACGGAAAGACGCTGGAGAGAGGGCACCCGGAAAGTCTCCAGAGAGAGTGCACGGAAAGACACCGGAGAGAGGGCACCGGGAAAGAATCCGGAGAGAGTGCCCGGAAAAACTGTAGAGGGAGGGCACGGTAAGACACCGGAGAGGGCACAGAAAGACACCGGAGAGAGGGCACGGAAAAACTGTAGAGAGAGGGCATGGTAAGACACCAGAGAGGGCACAGAAAGACACCAGAGAGAGGGCACGGAAAGACACCGGAGAGAGGGCGCGGAAAGACACCGGAGAAGGGCACGGAAAGACACCAGAGAGACGGCACGGAAAGACACCAGAGAGACGGCACGGAAAGACACCGGAGAAGGGCACACAAAGACTGTAGGGAGAAGGAACGAAAGACTCAGGGAGTCAGGGGGCACGGAAAGGCACCGGAGAGAGGGCACGGTAAGACATCGTAGAGAGGGCATGGAAAGACACCGGAGATTGAGCACGGAGAGACTGTGGAGAGAGGGCACGGAAAGACACCAGAGAGAGGGCACGGAAAGACATCGGAGAGAGGGCACGAAAAGACTGCAGAGAGAGGGCACAGAAAGACATCGGAGAGAGGGCACGGTAAGAGATCGAAGGGAGGACACGGAAAGACACCGGGGAGAGGGCACAGAAAGACTCCAGAGAGAGGGCATGGAATGACTCCGGAGGGAGGGATTAGAAAGGCACCGGAGAGAGGGCACGGAAAGTCACCGGAGAGAGGGCACAGTCAGACTCCGGAGAGAGGGCACGGAAAGACTCCGGAGAGAGGGTACGGAAAGTCTGTAGAGTGAGGGCACGGAAAGACACCGGAGAGAGGGCACAGAAAGACACCGGAGAGAGGGCATGGAAAGACTCCGGAGGGAGGGATTAGAAAGGCACCGGAGAGAGGGCACGGAAAGTCACCGGAGAGAGGGCACAGTCAGACTCCAGAGAGAGGGCACGGAAAGACTCCGGAGAGAAGGTACGGAAAGACTGTAGAGTGAGGGCACGGAAAGACACCGGAGAGAGGGCACAGAAAGACACCGGAGAGAGGGCGCGGAGAGACACCGTTGAGAGGGCGCAGAAAGTCTCTGGAGAGAGGGCATGGAAAGACTGTAGAGAGAGGGCACAGAAAGACTCCGGAGAGGGCACGGAAAGACACCGGATAGTGGGCATGTAAAAACCGCGGAGAGAGGGCACAGATAGACACCGCAGAGAGGGCACAGATAGACACCGGAGAGAGGGCACGGAAAGACCACGGAGAGAGGGCACGGAAAGAAACTGGAGAGAGGGAATGGAAAGACACCGGAGAGAGGGCACGGAAAGACTCCGGAGAGAGGGCAGAGAGACTCCCAAGAGAGGACACACAAAGACTGTAGGGAACGGGCACGGAAATTCACTAGAGAGAGGGCACGGAAAGACACCAGAGAGAGGGCACGGAAAGACAGTAGAAAGAGGGCACAGAAAGACTCTGGAGAGAGGGCATGGAAAGACACCGGAGAGAGTGCACGGAAAGACAGTAGAAAGAGGGCACGGAAAGACTCTGGGGAGAGGGCACGGAAAGACTCTGGAGAGAGGGCACGGAAAGACTGTAGAGAAAGGGCACGGAAAGACTGTAGAGAGAGGGCACAGAAATACTTCAGAGAGAGTGCACGGAAAGACTGTAGAGAGAGGGCACGGAATGATACCGGAGAGAGGGTAAGGAAATACTGTTGAAAGAGGGCACGGAAAGACTGTAGAGAGTGGGCACGGAAAGACTTTAGAGAGAGGGCACGGAAAGACACCGGAGAGAGGGCACGGAAAGGCACCGGAGAGAGGGCACGGAAAGGCACCGGAGAGAGGGCATGCAACGACACCGGAGAGAGGGCGCGGAAAGACTGCAGAGAGAGGGCACAGAAAGACACCGGAGAGACGGCACGGAAAGAGACCGAAGAGAGGACACGGAATGACACCGGGGAGAGGATACAGAAAGACTCCGGAGAGAGGGTATGGAAAGACTACGGAGAGAGGGCACGGAAAGACTGTAGAGAGATGACACGGAAAGACGCTCCAACGAGGGCACCCGGAAAGTCTCCAGAGAGAGTGCACGGAAAGACACCGGAGAGAGGGCACCGGGAAAGAATCCGGAGAGAGTGCACGGAAAAACTGTAGAGAGAGGGCACGGTAAGACACCAGAGAGGGCACAGAAAGACACCGGAGAGAGGGCACGGAAAAACTGTAGAGAGAGGGCACGGTAAGACACCGGAGAGGGCACAGAAAGACACCGGAGAGAGGGCACGGAAAGACACCGGAGAAAGGGCACGGAAAGACACCGGAGAAGGGCATAGAAAGACACCAGAGAGAGGGCACAGAAAGACACCAGAGAGAGGGCATGGAAAGACACCAGAGAGACGGCACGGAAAGACACCGGAGAAGGGCACACAAAGACTGTAGGGAGAAGGAACAAAAGACTCGGGGAGTCAGAGGGCACGGAAAGGCACCGGAGAGAGGGCACGGAAAGACATCGGAGAGAGGTCACGGAAAGACACCAGAGAGAGGGCATGGAAAGACATCGGAGAGAGGGCACGGAAAGACTGCAGAGAGAGGGCACAGAAAGACATCGGAGAGAAGGCACGGAAAGAGACCGAAGGGAGGACACTGAAAGACACCGGGGAGAGGGCACAGAAAGACTCCGGAGAGAGGGCATGAAAAGACTCCGGAGAGAGGGATTAGAAAGGCACCGGAGAGAGGGCACGGAAAGTCACCGGAGAGAGGGCACAGTCAGACTCAGGAGAGAGGGCACGGAAAGACTCCGGAGAGAGGGTACGGAAAGACTGTAGAGTGAGGGCACGGAAAGACACCGGAGAGAGGGCACAGAAAGACACCGGAGAGAGGGCACGGAGAGACACCGGAGAGAGGTCACAGAAAGTCTCTGGAGAGAGGGCATGGAAAGAATGTAGAGAAAGGGCACAGAATGACTCCGGAGAGGGCACGGAAAGACACCGGATAGAGGGCACGTAAAAACCGCGGAGAGAGGGCACAGATAGACACCGCAGAGAGGGCACAGATAGACACCGGAGAGAGGGCACGGAAAGACCACGGAGAGAGGGCACGGAAAGACACCGGAGGGAGGGCATGGAAAGACACCGGAGAGAGGGCACGGAAAGACTCCGGAGAGAGGGCACGGAGAGACTCCCAAGAGAGGACACACAAAGACTGTAGGGAACGGGCACGGAAATTCACTAGAGAGAGGGCACGGAAAGACACCAGAGAGAGGGCACGGAAAGACAGTAGAAAGAGGGCACGGAAAGACTCTGGAGCGAGGGCACGGAAAGACACCGGAGAGAGTGCACGGAAAGACAGTAGAAAGAGGGCACGGAAAGACTCTGGAGAGAGGGCACGGAAAGACTGTAGAGAAAGGGCACGGAAAGACTGTAGAGGGAGGGCACAGAAATACTTCAGAGAGAGTGCACGGAAAGACTGTAGAGAGAGGGCACGGAATGATACCGGAGTGAGGGCACGGAAATACTGTCAAAAGAGGGCACGGAAAGACTGTAGAGAGTGGGCACGGAAAGACTTTAGAGAGAGGGCACGGAAAGACACCGGAGAGAGGGCACCGAAAGACACCGGAGAGAGGGCATGGAAAGACACCGGAGAGAGGGCAAGGAAAGACTCCGGAGAGAGGGCACGGAGAGACTCCCAAGAGAGGGCACACAAAGACTGTAGGGAACGGGCACGAAATTCACCAGAGAGAGGGCACGGAAAGACACTAGAGAGAGGGCACGGAAAGACACCGGAGAGAGTGCACGGAAAGACAGTAGAAAGAGGGCACGGAAAGACTCTGGAGAGAGGGCACAGAAAGACTGTAGAGAGAGGGCACGGAATGATACCGGAGAGAAAGCAAGGAAATACTGTAGAAAGAGGGCATGGAAAGACTGTAGAGAGCGGGCATGGAGAGACTGTAGAGAGAGGGCACGGACAGACACCGGAGGGAGGGATCCGAATGACACTGGAGAGAGGGCACGGAAAGACTGCAGGGAGAAGGAGCGGAAAGAATCAGGGAGTGAGAGGGCACGGAAAGACACCAGAGAGAGGGCACCTGGAAAGTCTCCGGAGAGAGGGCATGGAAAGACACCGGAGAGAGGGCACGGAAAGACACCGGAGAGAGGGCACCCGGAAAGAATCCGGAGAGAGAGCACGGAACGACACCAGAGAAGGGCACGGAAAGACACCAGAGAGAGGGCACGGAAAGACACCAGAGAGAGTGTACGGGAAGACACTAGAGAGAGGGCACGGAAAGACACCAGAGAGATGGCACGGAAAGACACCAGAGAGAGGGCACGGAAAGACACCAGAGAGAGGGCATGGAAAGACACCGGAGAAGGGCACACAAAGGCTGTAGGGAGAAGGAACGGAAAGACTTGGGGTGTGAGAGGGCACGGAGAGGCACCGGAGAGAGGGCACGGAAAGACACTGGAGATTGGGCACGGAAAGACACCGGAGAGAGGGCACGGAAAGACACCGGAGATTGGGCACGGAGAGACTGTGGAGAGAGGGCACGGAAAGACACCAGAGAGAGGGCACGGAAAGACTCCGTAGAGAGGGCACGGAAAGACGCCAGAGAGAGGGCACGGAAAGGCATCGGAGAGAGGGCACCGAAAGACTGCAGAGAGAGAGCACGGCAAGAGACCGAAGGGGGGACACGGAAAGACACCGGTGAGAGGGCACAGAAAGTCTCCGGAGAGAGGGCATGGAAAGACTCCAGAGAGAGGGAATAAGAAAGTCACCGGAGAGAGGGCACAGACAGACTCTGGAGAGAGGGCACGGAAAGACTCTGGAGAGAGGGTACCGAAAGACTGTAGAGAGAGGGCACGGAACGACACCAGAGAGAGGGCACGGAAAGACACCGGAGAGAGGGAACCCGGAAAGAATCCGGAGAGAAGGCACGAAAAGTCATCGGAGAAAGGGCACGGAAAGACACCGGAGAGAAGGCACGGAAAGGCACCGGAGAGAGGGCATGGAAAGACACCGGAGAGAGTGCACGGAAAGACAGTAGAAAGAGGGCACGGAAAGACTCTGGAGAGAGGGCACGGAAAGACTGTAGAGAAAGGGCACGGAAAGACTGTAGAGAAAGGGCACAGAAATACTTCAGAGAGAGTGCACGGAAAGACTGTAGAGAGAGGGCACGGAATGATACCGGAGAGAGGGCACGGAAATACTGTCGAAAGAGGGCACGGAAAGACTGTAGAGAGTGGGCACGGAAAGACTTTAGAGAGAGGGCACGGAAAGACACCGTAGAGAGGGCACGGAAAGACACCGGAGAGAGGGCATGGAAAGACACCGGAGAGAGGGCACGGAAAGAGTCCGGAGAGAGGGCACGAGAGACTCCCAAGAGAGGGCACACAAAGACTGTAGGGAACGGGCACGGAAATTCACCAGAGAGAGGGCACGGAAAGACACCAGAGTGAGGGCACGGAAAGACACCAGAGAGAGTGCACGGAAAGACAGTAGAAAGAGGGCACGGAAAGACTCTGGAGAGATGGCACAGAAAGACTGTAGAGAGAGGGCACGGAATGATACCGGAGAGAAAGCAAGGAAATACTGTAGAAAGAGGGCACGGAAAGACTGTAGAGAGTGGGCACGGAAAGACTGTAGAGAGCGGGCATGGAGAGACTGTAGAGAGAGGGCACGGACAGACACCGGAGGGAGGGCACCGAATGACACTGGAGAGAGGGCACGGAAAGAGTGCAGGGAGAAGGAACGGAAAGAATCGGGGAGTGAGAGGGCACGGAAAGACACCAGACAGAGGGCACCTGGAAAGTCTCCGGAGAGAGGGCATGGAAAGACACCGGATAGGGGGCACGGAAAGACACCGGAGAGAGGGCACCCGGAAAGAATCCGGAGAGAGAGCACGGAACGACACCAGAGAAGGGCACGGAAAGACACCAGAGAGAGGGCACGGAAAGACACCAGAGAGAGGGCACGGAAAGACACCAGAGAGAGGGCACGGAAAGACACCAGAGAGAGGGCACGGAAAGACACCGGAGAAGGGCACACAAAGACTGTAGGGAGAAGGAACGGAAAGACTTGGGGTGTGAGAGGGCACGGAAAGGCACCGGAGAGAGGGCACGGAGAGACACCGGAGAGAGGGCACGGAAAGACACTGGAGATTGGGCACAGAAAGACACCAGAGAGAGGGAACGGAAAGACACTGGAGATTGGGCATGGAGAGACTGTGGAGAGAGGGCACGGAAAGACACCAGAGGGAGGGCACGGAAAGACTCCGGAGAGAGGGCACGGAAAGACGCCAGAGAGAGGGCACGGAAAGACATCGTAGAGAGGGCACCGAAAGACTGCAGAGAGAGGGCATGGAAAGACTCCAGAGAGAGGAAATAAGAAAGTCACCGGAGAGAGGGCACAGACAGACTCTGGAGAGAGGGCACGGAAAGACTCTGGAGAGAGGGTACGGAAAGACTGTAGAGAGAGGGCACAGAAAGACTCCGGAGAGGGCACGGTAAGACACCGGATAGAGGGCACTTAAAGACCGCGGAGAGAAGGCACGGATAGACACCGGAGAGAAGGCACGGAAAGACACCAGAGAGAGGGCACGGAAAGACACCGGAGAGAGGGCACCCGGAAAGAATCCGGAGAGAAGGCACGAAAAGTCATCGGAGAAAGGGCACGGAAAGACACCGGAGAGAAGGCACGGAAAGACACGGGAGAGAGGGCACGGAAAGGCTGTAGAGAGAGGGCACGGAAAGACTCCGGAGAGAGGGTACGGAAAGACTGTAGAGAGAGGGCATGGAAAGACTCTGGAGAGAGGGCACGGAAAGACGCCAGAGAGAGGGCACGGAAAGACATCGGAGAGAGGGCACCGAAAGACTGCAGAGAGAGGGCACGGAAAGAGACCGAAGGGAGGACACGGAAAGACACCGGGGAGAGGGCACAGAAAGACTCCGGAGAGAGGGCATGGAAAGACTCCAGAGAGAGGAAATAAGAAAGTCACCGGAGAGAGGGCACAGACAGACTCTGGAGAGAGGGCACGGAAAGACTCTGGAGAGAGGGTACGGAAAGACTGTAGAGAGAGGGCACAGAAAGACTCCGGAGAGGGCATGGTAAGACACCGGATAGAGGGCACTTAAAGACCGCGGAGAGAAGGCACGGATAGACACCGGAGAGAAGGCACGGAAAGACACCAGAGAGAGGGCACGGAAAGACACCGGAGAGAGGGCACCCGGAAAGAATCCGGAGAGAAGGCACGAAAAGTCATTGGAGAAAGGGCACGGAAAGACACCGGAGAGAAGGCACGGAAAGACACCGGAGAGAGGGCACGGAAAGATTGTAGAGAGAGGGCACGGAAAGACTCCGGAGAGAGGGTACGGAAAGACTGTAGAGAGAGGGCATGGAAAGACTCTGGAGAGAGGGCATGGAAAGACTGTAGAGAGAGTGCACTGAAAGATTATGGAGAGGGCACGGAAAGACACCGGAGAAATGGCACGTAAAGACCTCCGAGAGTGGGCACGGATAGACACTGGAGAGAGGGCACAGACAGACACCGGAGAGAGGGCATGGATAGACACCGGAAAGAGGGCAGTGAAAGATACCAGAAAGAGGGCACGGAAAGACTTTAGAGAGAGGGCACGGTAAGACAACGAGAGAGGGCACGGAAAGACACCGGAGAGAGGGCACAGAAAGACTGTAGGGAGAGGGCACGGAAAGTCACCAGAGAGAGGGCACGGAAAGACTGTAGGGAGAGGGCACGGAAAGTCACCAGAGAGAGGGTACGGAATGACTTTAGAGAGAGGGCATGGAAAGACTCTGGAGAGAGGGCATGGAAAGACTGTAGAGAGAGTGCACAGAAAGACTATGGAGAGGGCACGGAAAGACACCGGAGAAATGGCACGTAAAGACCTCCGAGAGAGGGCATGGATAGACACTGGAGAGAGGGCACAGACAGACACCGGAGAGAGGGCACGGATAGACACTGGAAAGAGGGCAGTGAAAGATACCAGAAAGAGGGCACGGAAAGACTTTAGAGAGAGGGCATGGAAAGACAACGAGAGTGGGCACGCAAAGACACTGGAGAGAGGGCACAGAATGACTGTATGGAGAGGGCACGGAAAGTCACCAGAGAGAGGGCACGGAAAGACTGTAGGGAGAGGGCACGGAAAGTCACCAGAGAGAGGGCACGGAAGAGACCAGAGAGAGGGCACGGAAAGACAGTAGAAAGAGGGCACGGAAAGACACCGGAGAGAGGGCACGGAAAGACTGTAGAGAAAGGGCACGGAATGATACCGGAGAATGGGCATGGAAAGACTGTAGAGAGTGGGCACGGAAAGACTGTAGAGAGTGGGCACGGAGAGACACCGGAGAGAGGGCATGGAAAGACACCGGAGAGAGGGCACGGAAAAACTGTAGGGAGAAGGAACGGAAAGACTCAGGGAGTGAGAGGGCCGGAAAGGCACCGGAGGGAGGGCACGGAAAGACACCGGAGAGAGGGCACAGAAAGACACCGGAGAGAGGGAACGAAAAGACACCGGAGAGAGGGCACGGAAAGACTGTAGAGAGAGGGCACGGAAAGACACCGGAGAGTGGGCACAGAAAGACACCGGAGAGAGGGCACGGAAAGACACCGAAGAGAGGGCACGGAAAGACACCGGAGAGAGGGCACAGAAAGACTCCGGAGAGAGGGTACGGAAAGACTGTAGAGAGAGGGCATGGAAAGACTCCGGAGAGAGGGTACAGAAAGACACCAGATAGAGGGGACAGAAAGACACCGGAGAGAGCGCACGGAAAGACTCCGGAGAGAGGGCACAGAAAGACTCCGGAGAGGGCACGGAAAGCCTGTAGAGAGAGGGCACGGAAAGACTGTAGAGAGAGGGCACGGAGAGACACTGGAGAGAGGGCACTCAAAGACTCCAGAGAGAGGGCAATGAAATATCCCAGAGAGCGGTCAATGTAAGAAAGGGAATGAGAGAATTGCAGAATGGAAACAAGTCAACACTTCGTTAGAGACAGAGTTGACCAACTGTGAAGCCAAAAGGATTTTGCTGAAGTTAAGGCAAGAAGAAATGAAGGCTCCTTTTTTGAAATGTCCAGTGAGAACATATTTTATTCCCCTCGGGAGAAATGCAAGAATTAAAGACGACAAAACAAATTAAGAACAATTGATCATAAAGAGGAATCCAAAAATGTGCGGGTTAGGTGGGATTATGGGGCGGGGTGGGCGGTACCGATGGGCTGAATGGCCTCCTTCTGCACTGTCGGATTTCTATTCCAACAAAAAGCATTGAAGTTCCTGAGAAGACATTAAAGCAACACGATGAACTGTCTGACAATTTTTTGAAAGAAACAGGGGCGTCATTCTCCGACCCCCCCAGCGGGTTGGAGAATGGCCGTTGGCCGCCATGAATCCCGCCCCCGCCGGTTGCCGAAGTCTCCGAAGGGAGAAAAGTCGGCGGGCCGTTAATGGCGCTGCTGACGTCGGAGAATGGCAGCCGATTTTCAGCCTGCCGATATTCTCCCTTCCGGATGGGCCGAAGTCCCGTCGACGTGATGACCGTTCACGTCGACGTAAATCAAACCTCCTTTTCATCGTCGTGACCCTGTGCTCCAGGTTCACGCTAACCAGCGTGGAGGTGAGTGACGGCCTGGGTGGTTGGCCGCTGGGCAGGCGATGGCGTGGCCGCAGTCTGAATGTGTGGGGAGGTGTGTCACGGGTTGTGTGTGTGTGTGTGCGGCGGGGGGGGTGGTTAGAGTGGGCTGGGCTCCGGGGGAGTGCCGGGAGGGGGGTCCGTGCCGGGGAGGGGGATGGGGGGGTCCGTGCTGGGGAGGAGGTTGGGGGGGGGTCCGTGCCGGGGAGGGGTGTCCGTGCCGGGGAGGAGGTTGGGGTCCGTGCCGGGGAGGGGGATGGGGGGTCCGTGCCGGGGAGGAGGATGGGGGGGTCCGTGCTGGGGAGGGGGATGGGGGGTCTGTGCCGGGGAGGGGGATGGGGGGGTCCGTGCCGGGGAGGAGGTTGGGGGGGTCCGTGCCGGGGAGGGGGATGGGGTTGTCCGTGCCGGGGAGGAGGTTGGGGGGGGTCCGTGCCGGGGAGGGGGATGGGGGGTCCGTGCCGGGGAGGAGGTTGGGGTCCGTGCCGGGGAGGGGGATGGGGGGGTCCGTGCTGGGGAGGAGGTTGGGGGGGGTCCGTGCCGGGGAGGGGGATGGGGTTGTCCGTGACGGGGAGGAGGTTGGGGGGGTCCGTGCCGGGGAGGGGGATGGGGGGTCCGTGCCGGGGAGGAGGTTGGGGGGGTCCGTGCCGGGGAGGGGGATGGGGTTGTCCGTGCCGGGGAGGAGGTTGGGGGGGTCCGTGCCGGGGAGGGGGATGGGGGGTCCGTGCTGGGGAGGAGGTTGGGGTCCGTGCCGGGGAGGGGATGGGGGGGTCCGTGCCGGGGAGGAGGTTGGGGGGGTCCGTGCCGGGGAGGGGGATGGGGGGTCCGTGCCGGGGAGGAGGTTGGGGTCAGTGCCGGGGAGGAGGTTGGGGGGTCCGTGCCGGGGAGGAGGATGGGGGGGTCCGTGCTGGGGAGGGGGATGGGGGGTCTGTGCCGGGGAGGGGGATGGGGGGGGGTCCGTACCAGGGAGGGGTGGTGCGAGGGCAAGTGAATTGATCCACCTGGCCAGGTGCCAGCCTCCAACAGTTGGACCCATGCGGCCCATGCCACCTGGCTGGGGGGAGGAGGGGATATGGGCAATGATGACATGTCGTCGTCTCCCCAACCCACCCCCCCCCCCCCCCCCCGCCCCCCCACCAGGCCGTCATGTTTTCCGATCATCCAGCGATGTTGGCCGCCGTGGCGGCAGCCGCTAATGTCCATGTTGCCCTGGATGAGAAGGAGGAGGAGGAGCGTGCCAGAGAGGCGGCGCAGGCTGCCGCAGAGGGGCAGGCGGCAGCCGCCCAGGCTGGAGGGACACCTGACCGACAGGATGAGGAGGGGGAGGAGGACGTCGCGGCCCCACGGCAACGGAGGCACCCGAGGGCGTCCCGTGTGTACCGGCCCCGGCAGTCATACCAGGACCTCACAGACCGGGAATGCAGGAGGAGACTCCGGATGAGCCAGGAAACCGTGGCACACATCTGCCACCTGCTGGCACACCTGTCACCGCATGGCACTGGCGGGGGACACCCTCTCCCCGTGTCCGTCAAGGTTACGGTGGCCCTGAACTTTTATGCAACGGGGTCATTCCAGGCACCGAGTGGGGACCTGTCCGGCATATCGCAGACATCGGTGCATCGGTGCATCCGGGCAGTGACAGATGCCCTATATGCCATGGCGCACCGCTACATCCACTTCCCTGTGGACCGGGACAGCCAAGATGCCCAGGCCGTGGGTTTCTCTGCCGTGGCCGGGTTCCCCATGGTCCAGGGCGCGATCGATGGGATGCACTTCGCCGTGCGGCCACCTGCAGATAACAGGGCCGTGTTCACCAATAGGAAGGGGACCTATTCGATGAACATACAGGTGGTCTGCGACCACCGCATGATGATCCTGCACGTCTGCGCCCGTTACCCAGGCAGTGTACATGACTCATATGTGTTGTCGCGGTCATCCATCCCCGGCATGTACGAGGGACGCCATCCCCGGCTGAGGGGCTGGTTGCTGGGCGACAGGGGCTACCCATTGCGATCGTGGCTGATGACGCCTATACGGAGGCCACGCAATGAGGCGGAGAACCACTACAATGATGCCCATGTAGCGACAAGGGGAGTGATAGAGAGGTGCTTTGGCGTGCTGAAGATGCGTTTCAGGTGCCTGGACCTCTCTGGGGGCGCCCTCCAGTATCGGTCAGATAGGGTCGGCCGCATCAGTGTGGTGTGCTGCGTCCTGCACAACATAGCCCAGCAGAGGGGCGATGTGCCGCAGGCAGAGGAGGGCGGAGTGGAGGAGCAGCAGGAAGAGGCGCAGTCCTCCCCAGATGAGGGAGATGGGGGTAATGGTCAGGGCAGACGGGGTAGACACAGGCGGGTGGCTGTCCACCGTTACCGGCTGGCCCAGCGGGCACGGGACAGACTGATAGCCGCCCGCTTCACTGACTAGATGGGCGTGGGAATCGGGTAGTATAGCCACAGACCGCACACCATGGCAACAGCCGACCACCCACACTCCCCACCCATCCACCCACCCAGCACCCTCACCCCCCTCCCCAACCCCACCCACCCCACCCGATCCACCTGCGGCACAACGGCCCCGGCTCACACAGTTGCGGGTGGACGCGTGTCTATTGCAGGCCATGGAGGTTGATGACAACCCGCCCTGCGGTGAGCACCTGGCTCCACATCGTTGGACTATGTCTGACCCATGGCCACAGTACCACCATCCACCCGGACCACCCCTGCATGCGGCTGTGACACTGCAGCGCACGGTCCCGTCCTCTGCCCGGGGGAATGTTGATGGCGGCCCAGGGGGAAGGGGGCAGACTCACCTGGGGCTGAGGTAAGACCACCCCTCACACACACACTTGCGCGCAACGTACATGACACCCCCGCACGCTTTGGACAGAGCACAAAGGCAGCTTCGGTAGGTGTAACATTGACTTTAATAACCAAATGAGTTCATGCACGTGCCCTAGCCCCTAAAACTCACCTGTGCCCTGCACCCGTGCCAACTTACTCAGTGTCTAATTGTTTGGCCTTACGGGACCTTTGACTACGTCTACGTGGTTCCCCAGACGGTACAGCAGAACTGGAGGAGGACTCCTGTGATTCCTGCCCTCTGACACTGGATCCCTTTGGCGGCCGTTTCCTGGGGCGCCCTGGCCTAGATGGGCCAGGCTGCGGCCCGGGCGACTGGGATGGCGAGCTGCCAGCCTGTCCTGCCCGTTGCCCACCCAATGCACCTGGGACGGAAGGGGGGGAGTCCGAGGTGTCGCGGTGTTCCCGGACCTCCCCTACAGGGGGAGCCGGGATGGACCACACCACCTCCTCCTCCCTCGGGGTGCCCGATGGCCCCCAGGCCTCTACATGGGTGGGGGATGCGAACGGACTGGCCATCCGACGCCCCCCCGACATCTGGCGCTGCCAGTCCTGGAGGCCCGTGCTGGTATCGACAGGGGTCTACAGGTTTGCAGCCATGGAGCCCAGGGGGTTGGCAAACCCTGTCTGTGACAGTGCGACGCCGGCTCGCACATGGCCACTAGCACCGATGCCCTCAGCGATGGCCTGCAGAGACTGGGCCATGGCCTGCTGAGACTGGGCTATGGTGTTGAGCGCCTCTGCCATCTGGCGCTGGCACTGGCTCATGGCCTCCTGTGAGAGGGCAGCCATGTCCTGGGCCACAGACGCCGCCTGCACGGAAAGCCCCAGGCCTCGCAAACCGTTCCCCATGTCTGACACCGTCGCACCCATTGCCTCCACCGCGGACGCCACCCGTGTGGTGTCGGCCTGGGTGGCACGCATGACCGGCACCACTTCCAGCTCCTGGACGTGGGTGGACTCCTCCACCTGCGACTACAGCCGCCGCAAGCCGGCCGTCACCCTCTTCGCTCGTCTCCGGGTCGGTGGTTGCATCGGATCTATGTGTGGGTGTGGAAACTCCAGGAACCCGGGATCCATCTGGGCGGCAGATGTTCGCTTGGGCTGGGCTGCCCTCCGACCGCCTGGCCCCTCTGCTGCTCCTACCTCCACCTGCTGTACCGGGACGGCTGTGTTGTGCGCACCAGTGAGTGTACCAGACGCCTCATCACTAAAGTGCCCAACCGAGGTGAGTGTTTCTGCGATGGTGGAGGTTGTTGGTGACAACAGTGGCGTTGTGTCGTGCTCTTCGTCCCACTCTGAGTCCATGGCACTTTGGGGTGGGGGTTCGTCTCCACCCATCCACTCTGAGTCACTGTCCGGTATTTCGTCTTCCTGGGTAGTGCTGTCCCGGGTAGGGGTGTCCTGGGCAGTGCTGTCCTGGGTAGTGGTGTCCTGGCTCGGATGTGACGGGGGCCTGTGGCTGCCCCCTCGTCGCTGGGTGGTCGCTCCCGCACGTGACGGGGGTGTCGTCTCCCTGTTGCTCCAGGTCTCTCCGTCTCCCATGGTGTGCGAGGGGCATCCTGCGGGCGTCGCATGTTGGAGGGTCCGGGTCTCTCTGTCTCCCATGGCCTCCGAGGGGCATCCTGCGGGCGTCGCATGCTGGAGGGTCCGGGTCTCTCTGTCTCCCGTGGCCTCCGAGGGGCATCCTGCGGGCATCGCATGCTGGAGGGTCCGGGTCTCTCTGTCTCCCGTGGCCTCCGAGGGGCATCCTGCAGGCATCGCATGCTGGAGGGTGCGGGTCTCTCTGTCTCCCGTGGCCTCCGAGGGGCATCCTGCAGGCGGTCTGCATCTGCGGGGATGGGTGCCTGGACGTTTGGTCCTGCGATACACAATGAAGCATGCATGGTTAGACACGCAGGCAGTGATCAGGTGATATGGGGGAGGGGGTTATAGGAGAGGGGGGATATGGGGACGGGCTGTCGATGGTTCACTTGCTAGTACGCCCCCGACCTCTGCATCAGCAACCTCCCGGTCGTCAGGTCCGCCAGCCAGTTCCAGGGCCCTTTCTCATCAGGTCAGTGGCCTCTCATCAGCGGGGCCTCCTCCAGTCCTCACATGCTCCCTATTGTTGTGTGCGCGCTTCTCCTGTGGGGGGGGGGGGTGGGTGGGTGGGATGGTGACAGGGGTAAAAGGCAACACTGTTAGGCAGGTATATGAATGCACGCCATCGGTTGCGCGTGCATTGCAGAGGTTAAGGTTAGGGCTGGATTCACTTGGGGATATGGGGGATATGGGGGATATGGGGGAGGGGGGATATGGGGGAGGGGGGATATGGGGGAGGGGGGATATGGGGAGGGGGGATATGGAGGAGGGGGGGATATGGGTATATGGGGAGGGGGGATATGGGGGAGGGGGGATATGGGGGAGGGGGGATATGGGGGAGGGGGGTATGGGGGATATGGGGGAGGGGGGATATGGGGGAGGGGGGATATGGGGAGGCTCACCCTGCCTGCTCTGACGAGGTTGTTCACCTTCTTGTGGCACTGGGTGCCTGTCCGTGGTGTCAGGGCCACAGCGGTGACGGCCTCTGCCACCTCCCTCCACAGACGCCGGCTGTGGCGTGGGGCAACTCTGCGGCCGTGCCCGGGATACAGGGCATCCCTCCTCTGCTCCACTGCGTCCAGGAGCGCCTCCACATCCCGTGACTCGAACCTCGGGGCTGAGCGGCGGCCAGCCATCCAGTCAGCTGTTCCGGTCGGGTGTTCCGGTCGGGTGGGGGGGGAGCAGCGCGGCCTTATGAGCCGTCACGCCGTGCGGCGCGTATGACGCTGCATGGCGTGTACCACGTGCGCAAGCGCGGATCCCGTTACATCGCTGCTAGCCCATTTCGGGCCGGAGACTTTCGACCCATTTTTCCGACGTGCCGCAAGTCGGATTTGCGCCTTTTTTTGCACCGATCGGCGGATTTTGCGCCGATAACGGAGAATTTCGCCCCCGATTACAGTGCCAGAGCAGGATTGCTGAAATGGTCACACTGATGGAATAGTAGAGTAACGTACAAGACTGTATTTGGAACTGTACATTGTTAAAGAATACCAATAAAAGTGCTTACATTTACACAAGCCTCACAATCTCATCAATGAACCATCACCACTGCAATAAAAAAAACATATTAAATGCATCATATGACCTGGTGTCATAACATGAAACTTCAATCGTGGATAACGTTGGATCCCCGGAATTATTGTCTCTGAGACTGGACTCCTGTCATACCCGGTTGAAAGGAAGGGACGGATTGTTCGTAAACATGTGGATCACTGGAGAAGTAGAGAAATGCTCCAGCAGTCAATGTTGCCATCAGGAAATGTTTGCGACCCTATAAGCACCAAAGTACCTCATCGACCTGTTATAGACAGAAATCATCATGTCTCTGTGGAAGCAAACTGTAATGAACTGTTGATGCTCGAAGAGGTGCCCGTTAATGTAGTTGCTGTTAATATCGATCCAGTGGGAGCATCTCAGATTGCAGAATGACATTGCACTCCAAGAAACAGAAACATCCCTCAAAGACTCGATTTATAATTGTCCAACTCACATCAATTTTTAGGATTTATAACGCATTAACATGGTTGTTGAAGAATTTGCAAGGGAATTAAAGGGGGAGGGGTGTGGTGATTCATGGTGATGGTCCCCTTACGGGTAACACAGGAAAGAGAGTATTGAAGGACCAATTGAGACCGAGAGTGGGTAACAACCCCAGGGGATAGAGCCCTCAGTTGCAGTGGGTTTATTACTTTCAGGGTGTTCTGTGTTGTGGGTTTATTATTTTCAGGGTGTTCTGTGTTGTGGGTTTATTACTTTCAGGGTGTTCTGTGTTGTGGGTTTATTATTTTCAGGGTGTTCTGTGTTGTGGGTTTATTATTTTCAGGGTGTTCTGTGTTGTGGGTTTATTATTTTCAGGGTGTTCTGTGTTGTTGTGGGTTTATTATTTTCAGGGTGTTCTGTGTTGTGGGTTTATTATTTTCAGGGTGTTCTGTGTTGTGGGTTTATTATTTTCAGGGTGTTCTGTGTTGTGGTGGGTTTATTACTTTCAGGGTGTTCTGTGTGCTGGTGGGTTTATTATTTTCAGGGTGTTCTGTGTTGTTGTGGGTTTATTATTTTCAGGGTGTTCTGTGTTGTGGGTTTATTATTTTCAGGGTGTTCTGTGTTGTGGGTTTATTATTTTCAGGGTGTTCTGTGTTGTGGTGGGTTTATTATTTTCAGGGTGTTCTGTGTTGTGGGTTTATTATTTTCAGGGTGTTCTGTGTTGTTGTGGGTTTATTATTTTCAGGGTGTTCTGTGTTGTGGGTTTATTATTTTCAGGGTGTTCTGTGTTGTGGTGGGTTTATTATTTTCAGGGTGTTCTGTGTGTTGGGTTTATTATTTTCAGTGTGCTCTGTGTTGTGATGGGTTTATTATTTTCAGGGTGTTCTGTGTTGTGGTGGGTTTATTATTTTCAGGGTGTTCTGTGTTGTGGGTTTATTATTTTCAGGGTGTTCTGTGTTGTGGTGGGTTTATTATTTTCAGGGTGTTCTGTGTTGTGGGTTTATTATTTTCAGGGTGTTCTGTGTTGTGGTGGGTTTATTATTTTCAGGGTGTTCTGTGTTGTGGGTTTATTATTTTCAGGGTGTTCTGTGTTGTGGGTTTATTATTTTCAGGGTTTTCTGTGTGCTGGTGGGTTTATTATTTTCAGTGTGCTCTGTGTTGTGGTGGGTTTATTATTTTCAGGGTGTTCTGTGTTGTGGTGGGTTTATTATTTTCAGTGTGCTCTGTGTTGTGGTGGGTTTATTATTTTCAGGGTGTTCTGTGTTGTGGTGGGTTTACTATTTTCAGGGTGTTCTGTGTGTTGGGTTTATTATTTTCAGGGTGTTCTGTGTTGTGGTGGGTTTATTATTTTCAGTGTGCTCTGTGTTGTGGTGGGTTTATTATTTTCAGGGTGTTCTGTGTGCTGGTGGGTTTACTATTTTCAGGGTGTTCTGTGTTGTGGGTTTATTATTTTCAGGGTGTTCTGTGTTGTGGTGGGTTTATTATTTTCAGGGTGTTCTGTGTTGTGGGTTTATTATTTTCAGGGTGTTCTGTGTTGTTGTGGGTTTATTATTTTCAGGGTGTTCTGTGTTGTGGGTTTATTATTTTCAGGGTGTTCTGTGTTGTGGGTTTATTATTTTCAGGGTGTTCTGTGTTGTGGTGGGTTTATTACTTTCAGGGTGTTCTGTGTGCTGGTGGGTTTATTATTTTCAGGGTGTTCTGTGTTGTTGTGGGTTTATTATTTTCAGGGTGTTCTGTGTTGTGGGTTTATTATTTTCAGGGTGTTCTGTGTTGTGGTGGGTTTATTACTTTCAGGGTGTTCTGTGTGCTGGTGGGTTTATTATTTTCAGGGTGTTCTGTGTTGTGGTGGGTTTATTATTTTCAGTGTGCTCTGTGTTGTGGTGGGTTTATTATTTTCAGGGTGTTCTGTGTTGTGGGTTTATTATTTTCAGGGTGTTCTGTGTTGTGGGTTTATTATTTTCAGGGTGTTCTGTGTTGTGGTGGGTTTATTATTTTCAGGGTGTTCTGTGTTGTGGGTTTATTATTTTCAGGGTGTTCTGTGTTGTTGTGGGTTTATTATTTTCAGGGTGTTCTGTGTTGTGGGTTTATTATTTTCAGGGTGTTCTGTGTTGTGGTGGGTTTATTATTTTCAGGGTGTTCTGTGTGTTGGGTTTATTATTTTCAGTGTGCTCTGTGTTGTGATGGGTTTATTATTTTCAGGGTGTTCTGTGTTGTGGTGGGTTTATTATTTTCAGGGTGTTCTGTGTTGTGGGTTTATTATTTTCAGGGTGTTCTGTGTTGTGGGTTTATTATTTTCAGGGTGTTCTGTGTTGTGGTGGGTTTATTATTTTCAGGGTGTTCTGTGTTGTGGGTTTATTATTTTCAGGGTGTTCTGTGTTGTGGGTTTATTATTTTCAGGGTGTTCTGTGTTGTTGTGGGTTTATTATTTTCAGGGTGTTCTGTGTTGTGGGTTTATTATTTTCAGGGTGTTCTGTGTT
This sequence comes from Scyliorhinus torazame, assembly GCF_047496885.1. Lineage (NCBI taxonomy): Eukaryota > Metazoa > Chordata > Chondrichthyes > Carcharhiniformes > Scyliorhinidae > Scyliorhinus > Scyliorhinus torazame. The sequence continues at coordinate 299,994,533 of NC_092713.1, read as the reverse complement.
GTGGTGGGTTTATTATTTTCAGGGTGTTCTGTGTGTTGGGTTTATTATTTTCAGTGTGCTCTGTGTTGTGATGGGTTTATTATTTTCAGGGTGTTCTGTGTTGTGGTGGGTTTATTATTTTCAGGGTGTTCTGTGTTGTGGGTTTATTATTTTCAGGGTGTTCTGTGTTGTGGTGGGTTTATTATTTTCAGGGTGTTCTGTGTTGTGGGTTTATTATTTTCAGGGTGTTCTGTGTTGTGGGTTTACTATTTTCAGGGTGTTCTGTGTTGTGGGTTTATTATTTTCAGGGTGTTCTGTGTGTTGGGTTTATTATTTTCAGGGTGTTCTGTGTTGTGGTGGGTTTATTATTTTCAGGGTGTTCTGTGTTGTGGTGGGTTTATTATTTTCAGTGTGCTCTGTGTTGTGGTGGGTTTATTATTTTCAGGGTGTTCTGTGTGCTGGTGGGTTTACTATTTTCAGGGTGTTCTGTGTTGTGGGTTTATTATTTTCAGGGTGTTCTGTGTTGTGGTGGGTTTATTATTTTCAGGGTGTTCTGTGTTGTGGGTTTATTATTTTCAGGGTGTTCTGTGTTGTGGGTTTATTATTTTCAGGGTGTTCTGTGTTGTGGTGGGTTTATTATTTTCAGGGTGTTCTGTGTTGTGGGTTTATTATTTTCAGGGTGTTCTGTGTTGTGGTGGGTTTATTATTTTCAGGGTTTTCTGTGTGCTGGTGGGTTTATTATTTTCAGGGTGTTCTGTGTTGTGGTGGGTTTATTATTTTCAGTGTGCTCTGTGTTGTGGTGGGTTTATTATTTTCAGGGTGTTCTGTGTTGTGGTGGGTTTATTATTTTCAGTGTGCTCTGTGTTGTGTTGGGTTTATTATTTTCAGGGTGTTCTGTGTTGTGGGTTTATTATTTTCAGGGTGTTCTGTGTTGTGGGTTTATTATTTTCAGTGTGCTCTGTGTTGTGGTGGGTTTATTATTTTCAGGGTGTTCTGTGTGCTGGTGGGTTTATTATTTTCAGGGTGTTCTGTGTTGTGGTGGGTTTATTATTTTCAGGGTGTTCTGTGTGCTGGTGGGTTTACTATTTTCAGGGTGTTCTGTGTGTTGGGTTTATTATTTTCAGGGTGTTCTGTGTTGTGGTGGGTTTATTATTTTCAGGGTGTTCTGTGTTGTGGTGGGTTTACTATTTTCAGGGTGTTCTGTGTTGTGGTGGGTTTATTATTTTCAGGGTGTTCTGTGTTGTGGTGGGTTTATTATTTTCAGGGTGTTCTGTGTTGTGGTGGGTTTATTATTTTCAGGGTGTTCTGTGTTGTGGTGGGTTTATTATTTTCAGTGTGCTCTGTGTTGTGGTGGGTTTATTATTTTCAGTGTGCTCTGTGTTGTGGTGGGTTTATTATTTTCAGTGTGCTCTGTGTTGTGGTGGGTTTATTATTTTCAGTGTGCTCTGTGTTGTGGTGGGTTTATTATTTTCAGGGTGTTCTGTGTTGTGGTGGGTTTATTATTTTCAGGGTGTTCTGTGTTGTGGTGGGTTTATTATTTTCAGGGTGTTCTGTGTTGTGGGTTTATTATTTTCAGGGTGTTCTGTGTGTTGGGTTTATTATTTGCAGGGTGCTCTGTGTTGTGGTGGGTTTATTATTTTCAGGGTGTTCTGTGTTGTGGTGGGTTTATTATTTTCAGTGTGCTCTGTGTTGTGGTGGGTTTATTATTTTCAGGGTGCTCTGTGTTGTGGTGGGTTTATTATTTTCAGGGTGTTCTGTGTTGTGGTGGGTTTATTATTTTCAGGGTGTTCTGTGTTGTGGTGGGTTTATTATTTTCAGGGTGCTCTGTGTTGTGGTGGGTTTATTATTTTCAGGGTGTTCTGTGTTGTGTTGGGTTTATTATTTTCAGGGTGTTCTGTGTGCTGGTGGGTTTACTATTTTCAGGGTGTTCTGTGTGTTGGGTTTATTATTTTCAGGGTGTTCTGTGTTGTGGTGGGTTTATTATTTTCAGTGTGCTCTGTGTTGTGGTGGGTTTATTATTTTCAGGGTGTCCTGTGTTGTGGTGGGTTTATTATTTTCAGGGTGTTCTGTGTTGTGGGTTTATTATTTTCAGTGTGCTCTGTGTTGTGGTGGGTTTATTATTTTCAGTGTGCTCTGTGTTGTGGTGGGTTTATTATTTTCAGGGTGTTCTGTGTTGTGGTGGGTTTATTATTTTCAGGGTGTTCTGTGTGCTGGTGGGTTTACTATTTTCAGGGTGTTCTGTGTTGTGGGTTTACTATTTTCAGGGTGTTCTGTGTTGTGGGTTTATTATTTTCAGGGTGTTCTGTGTTGTGGGTTTACTATTTTCAGGGTGTTCTGTGTTGTGGGTTTATTATTTTCAGGGTGTTCTGTGTTGTGGTGGGTTTATTATTTTCAGGGTGTTCTGTGTTGTGGGTTTACTATTTTCAGGGTGTTCTGTGTTGTGGGTTTATTATTTTCAGTGTGCTCTGTGTTGTTGTGGGTTTATTATTTTCAGGGTGTTCTGTGTGCTGGTGGGTTTATTATTTTCAGGGTGTTCTGTGTTGTGGGTTTATTATTTTCAGGGTGTTCTGTGTTGTGGTGGGTTTATTATTTTCAGGGTGTTCTGTGTGCTGGTGGGTTTATTATTTTCAGGGTGTTCTGTGTGTTGGGTTTATTATTTTCAGGGTGTTCTGTGTTGTGGTGGGTTTATTATTTTCAGGGTGTTCTGTGTTGTGGGTTTATTATTTTCAGGGTGTTCTGTGTTGTGGGTTTATTATTTTCAGTGTGCTCTGTGTTGTGGTGGGTTTATTATTTTCAGGGTGTTCTGTGTTGTGGGTTTATTATTTTCAGGGTGTTCTGTGTTGTGGTGGGTTTATTATTTTCAGGGTGTTCTGTGTTGTGGTGGGTTTATTATTTTCAGTGTGCTCTGTGTTGTGGTGGGTTTATTATTTTCAGTGTGCTCTGTGTTGTGGTGGGTTTATTATTTTCAGGGTGTTCTGTGTGCTGGTGGGTTTACTATTTTCAGGGTGTTCTGTGTTGTGGTGGGTTTATTATTTTCAGTGTGCTCTGTGTTGTGGTGGGTTTATTATTTTCAGGGTGTTCTGTGTGTTGGGTTTACTATTTTCAGGGTGTTCTGTGTTGTGGTGGGTTTATTATTTTCAGGGTGTTCTGTGTTGTGGTGGGTTTATTATTTTCAGTGTGCTCTGTGTTGTGGTGGGTTTATTATTTTCAGGGTGTTCTGTGTTGTGGTGGGTTTATTATTTTCAGTGTGCTCTGTGTTGTGGTGGGTTTATTATTTTCAGGGTGTTCTGTGTTGTGGTGGGTTTATTATTTTCAGGGTGTTCTGTGTTGTGGGTTTATTATTTTCAGGGTGTTCTGTGTTGTTGTGGGTTTATTATTTTCAGGGTGTTCTGTGTTGTGGGTTTATTATTTTCAGGGTGTTCTGTGTTGTGTGTTTATTATTTTCAGGGTGTTCTGTGTTGTGGTGGGTTTATTACTTTCAGGGTGTTCTGTGTGCTGGTGGGTTTATTATTTTCAGGGTGTTCTGTGTTGTGGTGGGTTTATTATTTTCAGGGTGTTCTGTGTTGTGGTGGGTTTACTATTTTCAGGGTGTTCTGTGTTGTTGTGGGTTTATTATTTTCAGGGTGTTCTGTGTTGTGGGTTTATTATTTTCAGGGTGTTCTGTGTTGTGGGTTTATTATTTTCAGGGTGTTCTGTGTTGTGGTGGGTTTATTATTTTCAGGGTGTTCTGTGTTGTGGGTTTATTATTTTCAGGGTGTTCTGTGTTGTTGTGGGTTTATTATTTTCAGGGTGTTCTGTGTTGTGGGTTTATTATTTTCAGGGTGTTCTGTGTTGTGGTGGGTTTATTATTTTCAGGGTGTTCTGTGTGTTGGGTTTATTATTTTCAGTGTGCTCTGTGTTGTGATGGGTTTATTATTTTCAGGGTGTTCTGTGTTGTGGTGGGTTTATTATTTTCAGGGTGTTCTGTGTTGTGGGTTTATTATTTTCAGGGTGTTCTGTGTTGTGGTGGGTTTATTATTTTCAGGGTGTTCTGTGTTGTGGGTTTATTATTTTCAGGGTGTTCTGTGTTGTGGGTTTATTATTTTCAGGGTGTTCTGTGTTGTGGTGGGTTTATTATTTTCAGGGTGTTCTGTGTTGTGGGTTTATTATTTTCAGGGTGTTCTGTGTTGTGGGTTTATTATTTTCAGGGTGTTCTGTGTTGTGGTGGGTTTATTATTTTCAGGGTGTTCTGTGTTGTGGTGGGTTTATTATTTTCAGGGTGTTCTGTGTTGTGGTGGGTTTATTATTTTCAGTGTGCTCTGTGTTGTGGTGGGTTTATTATTTTCAGGGTGTTCTGTGTTGTGGTGGGTTTATTATTTTCAGGGTGTTCTGTGTTGTGGGTTTATTATTTTCAGGGTTTTCTGTGTGCTGGTGGGTTTATTATTTTCAGGGTGTTCTGTGTTGTTGTGGGTTTATTATTTTCAGTGTGCTCTGTGTTGTGGTGGGTTTATTATTTTCAGGGTGTTCTGTGTTGTGGTGGGTTTATTATTTTCAGGGTGTTCTGTGTTGTGGTGGGTTTATTATTTTCAGGGTGTTCTGTGTTGTGGTGGGTTTATTATTTTCAGGGTGTTCTGTGTTGTGGTGGGTTTATTATTTTCAGGGTGTTCTGTGTTGTGGTGGGTTTATTATTTTCAGGGTGTTCTGTGTTGTGGGTTTATTACTTTCAGGGTGTTCTGTGTGCTGGTGGGTTTATTATTTTCAGTGTGTTCTGTGTTGTGGTGGGTTTATTATTTTCAGGGTGTTCTGTGTTGTGGGTTTATTATTTTCAGGGTGCTCTGTGTTGTGGTGGGTTTATTATTTTCAGGGTGTTCTGTGTTGTGGTGGGTTTACTATTTTCAGGGTGTTCTGTGTGTTGGGTTTATTATTTTCAGGGTGTTCTGTGTTGTGGTGGGTTTATTATTTTCAGGGTGTTCTGTGTTGTGGTGGGTTTATTATTTTCAGGGTGCTCTGTGTTGTGGTGGGTTTATTATTTTCAGGGTGTTCTGTGTTGTGGTGGGTTTATTATTTTCAGGGTGTTCTGTGTTGTGGGTTTATTATTTTCAGGGTGTTCTGTGTGTTGGGTTTATTATTTTCAGGGTGTTCTGTGTTGTGGTGGGTTTATTATTTTCAGGGTGTTCTGTGTTGTGGTGGGTTTATTATTTTCAGGGTGTTCTGTGTTGTGGTGGGTTTATTATTTTCAGTGTGTTCTGTGTTGTGGTGGGTTTATTATTTTCAGGGTGTTCTGTGTTGTGGTGGGTTTATTATTTTCAGGGTGTTCTGTGTTGTGGGTTTATTATTTTCAGGGTGTTCTGTGTTGTGGGTTTATTATTTTCAGGGTGTTCTGTGTTGTGGTGGGTTTATTATTTTCAGGGTGTTCTGTGTGTTGGGTTTATTATTTTCAGGGTGTTCTGTGTGTTGGGTTTATTATTTTCAGGGTGTTCTGTGTGTTGGGTTTATTATTTTCAGTGTGTTCTGTGTTGTGGTGGGTTTACTATTTTCAGGGTGTTCTGTGTTGTGGGTTTATTATTTTCAGGGTGTTCTGTGTTGTGGTGGGTTTACTATTTTCAGGGTGTTCTGTGTTGTGGGTTTATTATTTTCAGGGTGTTCTGTGTTGTGGGTTTATTATTTTCAGGGTGTTCTGTGTGTTGGGTTTATTATTTTCAGGGTGTTCTGTGTGTTGGGTTTATTATTTTCAGTGTGCTCTGTGTTGTGCTGTCCTCTCTGAAGGAGGACCTCCTTCCTTCCGCAGCCCCGCAAGATCCGTCCGCTTTCTTCTTGCGTGGTGGACTCAGGGAGGACGGCAACCACGCATGCGCGGGTGACGCCAGTTATGCGGCGCCGGCCACGTCATCTATGCGGCGCCGCCTTTACGCGGCGACAAGGCCTGGTGCGTGTAGATGACGCGGCCCCGATCCTAGCCCATTGACGGGGCCTGAATCGGGGCCGTTTCGCGCCGTCCTGAACCTCAACGGCGTTCACGACAACGTGGGCACTTTGGCGCGGGAGTGCAGAATCTCGCCCATTGGGTAAACAAGTTGTGGTTCAGTTATTGAGGCTCGGCACATGGGAACAGGTATACCTGGCTACAACGGACAGATGATGGCATCATCAGCAGAGTTGTCTGCGCTGTGCCTTGCTGAAAATCAAAAGTGAAACTAAAACTTCCTTTCAGATGATGTCATGCTGCAATCGCTTAAATACCCAATGCTGCCCTTCGGACAATGTTGTACTGGGGGTAGATTCTCCGCAGCCTCGCGCCAAAATCGCGCTTGGCGGAAGGGCGGGAGAATCAAAGTTCCCGATGGAATCGGGCCCGGCGCCGCTCCAGCGACTCTCCAGGCCCCGAATATCCGTGCGTCTGTAAATTACGCCGCGTGGCTGGGGAATCATTGCCAGAGGCCCACCCAGCGATACTGCGCTCCAGGACGGCCGAGTTCCCCACGACGTGGAATTAATGTGGCATGGCCGGTCGGGACTCTCGCGTGGCGGCTGCAGACTCAGTGCCCTGGTGGGGGGCAGGGGGATCGGGCATTGGGGGGCGGTGGGGGGCCTTCTGGACGGCCAGGGCAGTGATCGGGCCGGAAGGATTCTCGGCGCCTGGCCGATCGGGGGAGGGCCTAGTTTGTTGGTGTTGGTCGACAGTCTGAGTCCGCCATGGCGCTCGGCGAGGCCACTGGAGGCCGCCGCCATGCGCCTGCACTGACTCGGAATCCGTATCCGCAGCCCAAGCTGCGTGAAGCTCCCCGGGTCCCTGCTGGAGTGCAACACCAGCGTTGTTACGGCGTGGGGGCATAGGCCCAATTTGGGAGAATCCAGCCCCTGACCTTCAGTGATCAGTGATCCAAAAGTGCTGCCTCACTAGTCGAATTGCTGTCTCAGTATTCCATCAGCACTGCCCTTTCACTACTACAGCACTTGTACTTTGAAGCAGAGCAGGGAAGTGCTCCCTGGTGCCCTGATCAATATTTATTCCTCAAACACCATCACAAGAACAGATTATCTGGTCAATTATCACATTGCTGATCCGGGGGAATTGCTGAGCACAAATTAGCTTCCGCGTTTCCGATATTAAAGCACCTTAAGATTGGCTGTAAAACACTTTGTGATGTTCCGAGACACTGAAAGGTGTTAACGGAAGCGAGATCTTCCTTTATTATTTTTCTGACTCACAGGTCAAGTTGCTACCACTGAGTCACGGCTGACACGTTAATTAAATGTACGTTTAATATCGTTCTGGGTTCACTTAAACACAAAACAGGTTTTTTTTTTGCACAGGGAGATATGCCTGACTGACAACTCATCCTTGATGATTCGTCGCTTTGAATTTCCGTGGCTGGGACTTCACTGGTTCTTGACAACTTTCCATTAATTTTACAATATTGATCACAGAGACAGTCAAGGAATAAGGCCTCAAAGTCAAAATGAATTTCAATTTTCTGCAGCAGATAGTTTGCTCATTCCTGGAGTAATTGTGACAATCGCAAGCGATGTCTGTCCAGGGTTTTAAAAATAATATTTTCGGCGTCAAGGAACAGCAGGTAGTCAACTTTCTACACTGCATCTGGAGACGTGTCCAACCAGCAGAATGAGGACATCCTGGTATTTAGAATTCACCCATCCAGACCGACTGCCAAACACACGTTCACTCCGCTGTGTACAGGGGAATGGGAAGGTAGAACTATATTCCCGAAAGGCTTGGGGCGCGATTCTCCACTCCCACGCCGTTGGGAGAATCGCCTGGGCCGCCAAAATTTCTGGGGATGCCGGTCCGACGCCCTCCCGCGATTCTCCCAAGCGGCGGGAACGGCCCAGTCGAGTTTTGCGGGCCGCAGGAGATACCCAAAATGGCGATTCTCCGGCACCCCCGCGATTCTGAGGCCCGGATGGGCCGAGCGGCCAGGCCAAAACGGCGGGTTCCCCCCAGCGCCATCCACACCTGGGGCGAAATTCTCCACCAACGGCACGATGTCCGCCGACTGGCCCCAAAAACGGCGCCAATCAGACGGGCATCGCGCCGGCCCAAAGGTGCGGAATGCTCCGCATCTTTGGGGGCCGAGCCCCAACATTGAGGGGCTAGGCCGGCACCAGAGGGATTTCCGCCCCACCAGCTGGCGGAAATGGCGTTTGTTGCCCCGCCAGCTGGCGGAAATGGCGTTTGTTGCCCCTCCAGCTGGCGCGGAAATGCGGCGCATGCGCGGGAGCGTCAGCGGCCGCCGACAGTTTCCCGCGCATGCGCAGTGGGGAGAGTCTCTTCCGCCTCCGCCATGGTGGAGACCGTGGCGGAGGCGGAAGGGAAAGAGTGCCCCCACGGCACAGGCCCGCCCGCGGGTCGGTGGGCCCCGATCGCGGGCCAGGCCACCGTGGGGGCAACCCCCGGGGTCAGATCGCCCCGCGCCCTCCCCAGGACCCCGGAGCCCGCCCACGCCACCTGGTCCCGCCGGTAAATACCAGCTTTGATTTACGCCGGCGGGACAGGCAATTTCTGGGTGGGACTTCGGCTCATCCGGGCCGGAGAATTGAGCGGGGGGTCCCGTCAACCGGCGCGGCCCGATTCCTGCCCCCGCCCAATCTCCGGTACCGGAGACTTTGGCGAGGGCGGGGGGTGGGATTCACGGCGGCCAACGGCCATTCTCCGACCCGACGGGGGGGTCGTAGAATGATGCCCCTGGTCGCTACAGTCGTGGGTGGTGCGTGAACGCTGGGGGGGGGCGGCCTGTGGGGTGGCGAGGGGGAATCCTGCACCGGGCTTCACCTGGAATGTGGGTTGGCCCGCGATCGGTGCCCACTGATCGTCGGGCCGTCCTCTCTGAAGGAGGAACTCCTTCCTTCTGCGGCCCCGCAAGATCCGTCCGCCATTTTCTTGCGGGACGGACTTAGAGAGGACGGCATCCATGCATGCGTGGGCTGGCCCGTTATGCGGCGCCGGCCGCGTCATCTAAGCGGCGCCGCTTTTACACGGGCGACAAGGCCTGGCGCGGGTAGATGACGTGGCCCCAATACTGGCCCATTGTCAGGGCCTGAATCGGTCGGGACCGGGGCCATTCCGCGCCATCGTGAACCTCGACGGCGTTCACGAGGGCGCGGCCACTTCGGCGTGGGGGCGGAGAATCGCGCCCATGATGTCCGGGGGTGTGGTGCGGGGTGGAGGGTGCTCAATTGACACTTTCAAGATGGGGACAAACAGATTTCTGTTGGGCAAGAGTTTCAAAACATGTGGAGTGGAAGTAGGTCAATAAAATTGAGGTTTAGAACAGTCATGATCTGATTGAATGATGGAGCAAGTGTGTGGTGCACATTTCCAGCAATTCTCTAAAACCCATGACTTCAATCGCCTAGAAGAAAGGTAGAACTTGCAGGGGCCATTTGCAAGTTACTCACCATCCTGTCTTGGAACTGTACCGCCGTTCCTGCACCGTTGTTGGGTCATAGCCCTGGCACTCCCTTCTCACTGCGGATGTACCTACACCACAGGGACTGCAGAGATTCAAGAAGGCGGATCTCCACCCACTGCTCAAAGGCAATTCGGGATGGGCAATGAATGCTGTTCTGGCTAACGACACCCACATCCTGGGCGAAATTCTCCGGAAACGGCGCGATGTCCGCCAACTGGCGCCCAAAACGGTGCAAATCAGTCGGGCATCGCGCTGCCCCAAAGGCGCCTGCGCAGTGGAGAGAGTCTCTTCTGCCTCCGCCATGGTGAAGACCGTGGCGAAGGCGGAAGGAAAAGAGTGCCCCCATGGCACAGGCCCACCCGCGGATTGGTGGGCCCCGATCGCGGGCCAGGCCACCGTGGGGGCACCCCCCGGGGCCAGATCGCCCCGCGCCCCCCCCCAGGACCCCGGAGACCGCCCGCGCCGCCTTGTCCCGCCGGTAAGGCAGGTGGTTTAATCTACGCCGGCGGGGCAGGCATTTTAGCGGCGGGACTTCGGCCCATCCGGCCCGGAGAATCACGGGGGGTGGCCCGCCAACCGGCGCGGCACGATTCCCGCCCCCGCTGAATATCCGGTGGTGGAGAATTTGGCAACTGGCGGGGGCGGGACTCACGCCAGCCCCCAGCGATTCTCCGACCCGGCGGGGGGTCGGAGAATCTTGCCCCCTATGTATGGATAAAACAGGAAAAGCAGAGTTGGGATCTGAGTGACCTCCTTGCGTTACCATGGGCGAAATTCTACGGAAACAGAGCGATGTCCGCCGACTGGCGCCCAAAACGGCGCAAATCAGTCGGGCATCGCGCCGCCCCAAAGGTGCTGAATGCTCCGCATCTTTGGGGGCCGAGCCCCAACCTTAAGGGGCTAGGCCCGCGTCGGACGAATTTCCGCCCTGCCAGCTGGCGGGAAAGGCATTTGGTGCCCCGCCAGCTGGCGCGGAAATGACATCTCCGGGCGGCGCATGCGCGGGAGCGTTAGCGGCCGCTGACGGCATTCCCGCGCATGCGCAGTGTAGGGAGTCTCTTTCCCCTCCGCCATGGTGGAGACCGTGGCGAAGGCGGAAGGAAAAGAGTGCCCCCACGGCACAGGCCCACCCGCAGATCGGTGGGCCCCGATCGCGGGCCAGGCCACCGTGGGGGCATCCCCCGGGGCCAGATCGCCCCGCGCCCCCCCCCCCAGGACCCCGGAGCCCGCCCGCGTCGCCTTGTCCTGCCGGTAAGGTAGGTGGTTTGATGTACGCCGGCGGGTCAGGCATTTTGCGGCGGGACTTCGGCCCATCCGGGCCGAAGAATCGCGCGGGGGGGCCCGCCAACCGGCGCGGCGCGATTCCCGCCCCCGGCGAATATCCGGTGCCGGAGAATTCAGCAACCGGCGGGGGCAGGATTCACGCCAGCCCCCGGAGATTCTCCGACCCGGCGGGGGGTCGGAGAATCTCGCCCAGATTGTTCGCACCGTCGTGAACGCCGTTGCGTTTCACGATGGCGTGAAACGGGCGCGGGGACTACCCATTGGGGGCCAGCACGGCGCTGGAGTGGTTCACGCCGCTCCAGTCCCCCTTCCCGGCGCTAAATGGGTGTGGCGCCAACCCGCGAATGCGCAGTTGGGTCGCGTCAACCCACGCATGCGCAGTTCGGCCGCGCCAACCTGCACACACGCAGGGGATTTAATCGGCCCGTTGGCACCGACGCAATGTGACTTGGGGGTTCAGGTGCCGGCCGCGCAACAAAGAAGACCCGGGGGGAGGGGAGAGGGCCAGACCCCATCGGAGGCCCCCGCCGGGGACGGAGCCCCCCTTCCCCCCCCCCCACAGGCCACCCCCCGACCCTACGCGCAGAGTTCCCGCCGGCTGCGACCAGGTGTGGACGGCACCGGTGGGACTCTGCTTTTTACGCGTGGCCGCTCGGCCCATCCGGGCCAGAGAATCAGCGGCCCCGCCACACACAGCCGCTGTGACCAGCGCGCATCAAACGCGCCGGCGCAAATGGCGCAGATTCTCCGCACCTCGGAGAATCGCGTGCCGGCACCGGGATGGCTTGGCGCGGTTGCAGCGATTCTCCGGCCCGGCGCGGGGCTCGGAGAATCGCGCCGGTTATTTTACTTTGCTCTTTCATGGGATTCCGTCAAAGCTAATAATTGCAGCCCATCCATAATTGCCCTTGAACTGAGCGATTTGCTGGATCGGGCGGCACGGTGGCACAGTGGTTAGCACTGCTGCCTCACAGCGCCAGGAGCCCGGGTTCAATTCTGGCCTCGAGTGACTGTGTGGAGTTTGTACTTTCTCCCCGTGTCTGCGTGGGTTTCCTCCGGGTGCTCCGGCTTCCTCCCACAGTCTGAAGATGTGCGGGTTAGGAGGGGTTACGGTGTTAGGGGCGGGTGAGTCGGCCTTGCTCGGGCCCATTTGGAGGGTCGGTTCAGAATCGATGGACGAAATGGCCTCTTCATGCAATGTAGGAATTCGATGGTCTAATTCCATTTCAGAGGGCAGTTAAAAGTCAGCCACTTTGCTGTGAGTGTGGAGACATATGTAGACCAGGCCAGGTAAGGATGGCAGATTTCCTTCCCAAAAGGACATTAGTGAACCGGGTGAGTTTTAACGATCATTGACGACGGTTTCATGGTTATCATTGCTGAGACTAGTTTTTAATTCCTAATTTCTTCATTCCAATCAGCTGCCGCGGTGGGATTTGAACCCATGTCCCCCGACTATTAGCCTGGGTTTACTGGATAACGAGGCCAATGACATTGCCATGATGCCACCACCTCCCCTTAAAAAGACTTTCTAAAAACCTGGTTCCATCGAATGCCAGGTGATAGCATGAATCTGGCTGGACCTCTCCCATCCCCCCCCCTACCCCTTTACCCAATTCCTCCCCCTCCCCCCAACCCCCTCCCACACTCCCTCCCCCCACCATCACCCCACCCCTTCCCCCACCCGCCTCCCCGCCCCCTGCCCCTCCCCAACACCTCCCCTACCCCCTCCCCCTCCACCCCTCCCCCGCCCCCTCTCCTTCCCCCACCCCCTCCCCCCCACCATCACCCCACCCCTTTCCACACCCGCCTCCCCGCCCCTTGCCCCTCCCCTGCCCCATCCCCCAACCCCTCCCCTACATCCTCCACCCCACCCCCTTTCCCCTCCCCCGCCCCCTCCCCTTCCCCCTCCCCGACCCCCTCCCTCACCATCTCCCCCACCCCCTTCCCCGCATGAGCGGACCGGCGGCGGGAAGTGCAGGGCCCCCTATCGGCAGCCAAAGCGGCGCGGAGCACACCGCCGCCCTGCTGGCCCCCTTCAGGTCAGTGAATCGCTGGGCCAAGGGGCCCCTTGATGTTGGTGTGAAACGCTCCTGTGTTTCGGATTATCCCGCCTGGAGTCTCTGAAACAGAGGGCGCGATTCTCCGCTCCCGCGCCGGTTGGGAGAATTGCCTGTGTCGCCATATTTTCCCGTGACGCCGATCCGACGCCCTCCCGCGATTCTCCCAAGCGGCGAGAACGGCCCCGTCGAGTTCCGCGCGGCGCAGGGCGGAGAATCGCCGGAGACACCCAAAATGGCGATTCCCCGGCACCCCTGCACCTCAGGCCCGGATGGGCCGAGCGGCCAGCCCAAAACGGCGAGTTCCCCCCGGCGCCATCCACACCTGGTCGCTGCCGGTGGGAACAGTGCGGGAATGCTGGGGGGGGGGCGGCCTGCGGGGGGGGGGGGGATCCTGCACCGGGGGGGGGCCCTGAAATGGGGTGTGGCCCGCGATCGGTGCCCACCGATCGTCGGGCCGTCCTCTCTGAAGGAGGACCTTCTTCCTTCTGCAGCCCCGCAAGATCCGCCTGACATCTTCTTGTGGGGCGGACTCGGAGAGGACGGCAACCACGCATGCGCGGGTGACGCCAGTTATGCGGCGCCGGCCGCGTCATGTATGCGGCGCCGCCTTTACGCGGCGCCAAGGCCTGGCGCGCGTAAATGGCACGGCGACGCTCCTAGCCCATTATCGGGCCGTGAATCGGGCGGGATAGGGGCCGTTTCGCGCCGTCGTGAACCTCAACGGCGTTCACGACGGCGCGAACACTCTGCCTCCATTTCGGAGAATCCCGCCCGCAGAGCCTGGTTGCAATTATAGATATTCGGTTGTGAAGTACATCCGATACGGAACTCGACAGATCTTTGACACAGGGCAAAAACTAACGGACCTGCCCTGCCCTGGCAACAGGCGTCATAAAATTCCACCCATAAAAACAGAAGGTGCTGGAATAGCTCAGGGCTCTGGACCTCATGGGAAGAAGGGTTAACTCTGTTTCTCTCCACAGGTGCTGCCAGACCTGCCGAATTGTTCCAGAATTTTCTGCTTTTATTTCAGATTTCCAGCATCCGCGGTATTTTGCTTTTATTGGATAGATCTGCGGGCTGGAAGGAGATCAGGGGTTCAGGGGCTCAGGTGGGAATTAGCCATGACTGTCTTGGAATGGCCTGATTCCACATTTGTGCTGTGTCGATGTATCCAGCTTGTTGACTGAACACTGATAGACCTGACAAAGAAAGTTGGCTACATGTCTAGCCTGGGACATCGGGCGAGCCACATGTACCTCCCACCTGCACTCCCTTGCCCTCTGCCTGCCTTCCCTCTTCCACACATCTCCCCCCCACCCCCCCCCCCCCTTCTGCTAGTCTTCCTTCTCCACCTACACGCCTGTTTGTCCAGCCGTCTCCCAATCCAGCCTCCACTTCATAGAATCGTAGAATTTAGCAAGGAGGCATTCGGCCCATCAAGTTTACACCGGCCCCCTGCCCGTCTGTTGGTCCACACTCTGCCATCCTGTCTGTCTGCCCGCCCATTCCAAACCCACTGAAATGCAAAATGAATCATAGAGTCATGGATTCCCTGCAGCCCAGAAAGAGGCCATTTGGCTCATTGAGCCTGTACCGGCCCTTGCTCCGCAAGAGCACCCTCCCTATTCTGCATTCCTGTCCCTGTAACTCACCTAACCTTTGGGCAAAATTCGCATGGCTAATTCACCTGACCTAGCAGCAGGGCTGACCACTGTGCCACCAGTTGTTCATGATGATTGTGATGGGCTGATCTTCAATTTGCGATATTTGCAATCTGTATGTCCAAATAAAAATGAGCAACCAGATTATTATTTAAGAGGTCAAATGGCTCATCCGCAGTTTGTTAGAAGCTGGTTAATGCGGATAATTCTAAGCAGTTTGGGTGCGCTGCCAAGGGATTTACTGTGACAGGAGAAGGGAAACTGACTGCATCTGTTTTTTTGCAAATAAATCAGCCAATTTGTTGCCTGCAAGCGCCTAAAGCTCAGCAGGGGAAAGTGGAAACACGCCTCGTGTAACATATTGCTACTTGTAGCCAGCGATGGGTTTAGTGGCATCGCAGCAATGGGCAATTCTCACCTACAGGAGATAAAAAAAAACCTACAGCCGGCAACATGCCCCCAATATATTGAATTTCCTTCTTCCGACTGATTAAGATATTCAAGAGCCAGTGAGCTGTGAAATGATCGATCAGCCGCTCGGCACATGAATTTTGACAAGAGCCCCAGTGGCGGTTTGTGTGTGTGGGTGTGTGTAAGACAAGAACAACAGCAAGAATAGGAGGTGAGTTAGTGCTCAGAGCTCAGGTTGGTTCCAGATTGCTGTCAGCCATTGGGCAAGAGCTAAGGTAGACCCAAGGGCGAAATAAAGGGTCAGTGGTTAAATAAGCTCAAGCAATGTGTTATAACCCCCCCACCCACCCGGTGGTCGCAGTATCAGGACTATCAGATTCCCCATGGCCTCCGCAGAATATGACTTCCCTGGTATCCCGGGGGCACTCCCCCTTAACAAGCTGAAACCTCATCAGTATGCTGGGTGCCAGTCAGGCAGGGCGACCCTCCGAGATTATTGTACGCCAGTCTTTGTTTTCTACCTGCTTGTCTATGCGTGCTACACTGGCAGATTCTACACAGTGTGACTTAATGCTGTGGGATATGAGTGAATGCTCATATAGAATACCAGAATGTCACAGCCCAGGAGGAGGCCATTCATGCTTTGTTCAAGCTTTTTGAAAGAGCTGTCCCAATTATTGCCATTCCTCCTGAGCTTTCCCCATGGCACCTGCAAATCTTTCCACAGAGTATTTATCTAATCCCCTGTTAAAGGTAACATTCGATTGGCTTCCACCCCCCCCCCCCCCTTCCGAGCAGTGCGTTCCAGATCACAACTTACTCTGTAAATAGAGTTCTCCTGATCACTCCCCTGGATTTCCTGTCAATTATCAGCAATCTGTGACCTCCAGCTACTGACTCTCCCACCGCCGGACTTGCAACAACCTGACAAACCTCCTTCAAAGGCACCTTCCAAACCCATGACCTCTGCCACGTCGATGGACTAAGGCAGCAGGCGCATGTGAATACCACCACCTGAAAGTTCCCCCCTTTCACTACCTTCACTGTCACTATCCTGGCACTCCCTGCCCAACAGCACTGCAGATGTGCTGTGGAGGCTTGTGGCAACGTCATGGCCCTTCCTATTGAACCATGTGATGAATGGTTACTGTACCCTTAACACCATGTAGGTGATGCCCCTTTAAGACCGGGCCACCTTTACGCTCCGCCCACCAGGGAGCCGTATATAAGGTGACGCCCTGTAGGCGGCACTCAGTAGTCACACGTCTCTGTAGCTGGCTAGTTCTCTGCTTATTAAAGCCTTCATTTACCATTCCACACTCTCGTGTCATTATTGAGGGTACTACAAACCATAAATAAACTCTCTGCAGCAACATACTTCCTGGGGGTGGTCTTTCTCACATCAGGAGCAATCATCTTGACTTCTGGGCTGATGACTCATTTCCCCACCTGACAACCGATTACGATCCTGTTCCTGGGATTGTGGCTGAACTCCCTCCGTCCCTGTTGACCTTGCAGCCATACAACCCCACAACTGATTTACCTCACCCTCCTGCACACTTTGAAGCTCTGACGCACCCACCTTGACACACTCGGTTAGTAAGCTATTTTGATCGCCCTGCTTAGGTAATCTTCTTAATTTCAGCCAGAAGTCTCATTTGCACGCTTATGTTATGAACACCGCATACTAAATGATCACGCAGCATGCCGTTGAGCGCTGTGCCGAACGTGCAATGCCTGACCATTTGGCAGCTTCGGGCAATGAAGGCAGAGACAATCTCTCCTGGGTCCCTGACAGCCTAATTAAACTTGTATCGCTGTAGTATGATTGAAGGCCTGGAGTTGGAATGATCCCTGACCAGCATCACCAACTGGTCGAATGACTTTGTGCCGGGAGCTTTCGGGGACGTCATATTCCGTATGAGGTTGTAGGTCTGGGGCCCACAAACGGTTAATATAACAACCTCTGCTTACCCTCCCCTGTTATTTTGTTTCCTGTGAAAATGTAATGGAGACGCTCAATATTCTGGCTCCAGTATTCGGTCCTCTAGAACGAAGAACAAAGAACAAAGAAATGTACACCACAGGAACAGGCCCTTCAGCCCTCCAAGCCCGTGCCGACCATGCTGCCCGACTAAACTACAATCTTCTACACTTCCTGGGTCCGTATCCCTCTATTCCCATCCTATTCATGTATTTGTCAAGATGCCCCTTAAATGTCACTATCGTCCCTGCTTCCACCACCTCCTCCGGTAGCGAGTTCCAGGCACCCACTACCCTCTGTGTAAAAAACTTGCCTCGTACATCTACTCTAAACCTTGCCCCTCTCACCTTAAACCTATGCCCCCTAGTAATTGACCCCTCTACCCTGGGGAAAAGCCTCTGGCTATCCACTCTGTCTATGCCCCTCATAATTTTGGAGACCTCTATCAGGTCGCCCCTCAACCTCCGTCGTTCCAGTGAGAACAAACCGAGTTTATTCAACCGCTCCTCATAACTAATGCCCTCCATACCAGGCAACATTCTGGTAAATCTCTTCTGCACCCTCTCTAAAGCCTCCACATCCTTCTGGTAGTGTGGCGACCAAAATTGAACACTATACTCCAAGTGTGGCCGAACTAAGGTTCTATACAGCTGCAACATGACTTGCTATTTCTGATACTCAATGCCCCGGCCAATGAAGGCAAGCATGCCATATGCCTTCTTGACTACCTTCTCCATCTGTGTTGCCCCTTTCAGTGACCTGTGGACCTGTACTCCTAGATCTCTCCGACTTTCAATACTCTTGAGGGTTCTACCATTCACTGTATGTCCCCCTACCTGCATTAGACCTTCCAAAATGCATTACCTCACATTTGTCCAGATTAAACTCCATCTATCATCTCTCCGCCCAAGTCTCCAAACAATCTAAATCCTGCTGTATCCTCTGACAGTCCTCACCGCTATCCGCAATTCCACTAACCTTTGTGTCGTCTGCAAACTTACTAATCAGACTAGTTACATTTTCCTCCAAATCATTTATATATACTACAAACAGCAAAGGCCCCAGCACTGATCCCTGTGGAACACCACTGGTCACAGCCCTCCAATTAGAAAAGCATCCTTCCATTGCTACTCTCTGCCTTCTATGACCTAGCCAGTTCTGTATCCACCTTGCCAGCTCACCCCTGATCCCCAAGTCGAATGCTTCAAGCTTCCCAATCAGTGGCATTTTTCACTCACTTCTTTATGATGCTGGTGATGCTCTTCGACTTCTCTATTCCTTTTGAAAGCTTCTCCCTTCTCCCTTCCCCCTCTAATTCTAAACTACTGAGGACGAGCGATCGATTTGTTTACACTCAGCACCAATGTGGTAGCTCGAGGCAATATCAGGGGGGCTTCCAGTATAACAGAACAAAGGTTTATTGGTAACGAGTGAAGGTAAGCTATACACCAGGCACAGAGTCACAGGTCTTCACTCTCCGTCTCCAGTTTGCCTGGAACCCTGCTCCCAGGGCCCCGTGCTTTTCCCCCATTGGTCGGGGTTCATGCACTGCCGTGCGATAGGCCCTGAGCCGGTCATGTGGACTGCGAGGGCTCGCCCATTAAAGGGACCACACTACCACATGGACTGCAGCGGTTCAGGAATGCAGCTCACCACCGCCACTTTCTCAAGGTCAGTTAGGGATGGGTGACAAATGTTCCGTCAGCGATACTCACACCCCAGGAATGATTGGCAAAGAAAATTCCCTCTTTCTACTTGAGACGCCTTGTTCTGAATGAAGGCACTGCTAGTATCACCTTTCATAAAGACTATTTCATTCACTGTGCATTGAAGCAGTCAGTTTAACAACCAGGAT
This sequence comes from Scyliorhinus torazame, assembly GCF_047496885.1. Classification (NCBI taxonomy): domain Eukaryota; kingdom Metazoa; phylum Chordata; class Chondrichthyes; order Carcharhiniformes; family Scyliorhinidae; genus Scyliorhinus; species Scyliorhinus torazame. The sequence continues at coordinate 299,975,883 of NC_092713.1, read as the reverse complement.
ATTGAAAAGTGGGCTGTCTCTCGTACTGGACATTTCATGAGTAACAATTTAGCTTGCTATATGCACCATTTTGCAGTCCACACTGGAACATTTGGCAATAATTAATGGAGACTTAAATCTAATGAAAATTAAGCCTTATTAACATAAACATTTAATAAATGTTTACTTTTCCAATGTAGGTATGAAATACAGCTGCTACCGCAAATTATAAATGATGGTCAGGTCGCACAAGCGGAAATAGGTTTGAATAAGAGTTCTGTCCTGGCTGTTGTAAATGTCGCGAATGAACAAGGCGCTTCTTCCTTCTCGGGGAATTTCCTCTTCGAACTGACAAACACTTTATCCCACAATGTTTTCTCCACTTAGGATTGGGCAGGTGGAGAAGATCACAGGCGCAGGAAGAAAATGAGAAGTTACAGGAAAAGGGCATATAGCACGGCTCACTCAGGGCAGATTGGGTCAATTTGATGAGCAAGTTGTGAATTGGTAAGGGATAGACTGTGTCTCCTGCCAAGGCAAGATGGCCACACAAGATGGCCACCGATACCAGTCTGCACATGTGCACTTGTCCACATAGAAAACCAGTGATGTTGTTTGCAGGAGACACAGGGCCGATTGGATCTTATTGGGGCATTGAAGCCATTCGCCCAGTTCCTGAGTCCTGCGGCGAGCAGGCAATTTGGACACAGTTTCCAGAAATTGGGATGGGGGGGAAGGGGAGGCCTCTGATTCCCCCGGTGATGACCAACATTCCGAATTTCAATCTTTAAATCATATGCGGGGTTCTGTGGTCCTGAGGCTAAGTGTTGGCGCCGTCGGAAACACCGTCGCGTTTCTCGACGTCGTCAACACGGCCTCAGGGTCAGCAATTCTGGCCCCTACAGGGGCCAGCACGGCACTGGAGCAGTTCACGCCGCTCCAGCTGCCGATCCCGGAGCGAACTGGGAGCTGCGGAATCCGCACATGCGCAGTGGCACCGGCACCAACGTGCACATGCACAGTGGATTCCTTCAACGCGCCGGCCCCGACACAACATGGCGCAGGGCTACAGGGGATAGCGCGGAAGAAAGGAGGCCGCCCGCCAGAGAGGCTGGCCCGCCGATTGGTGGGCCCTGATCGCGGGCCAGGCCACATCGGAGGCCCCCCCGGAGTTGGACCCCCCCCCCCCAGGCCGCCCCCGTCCCTTCCATGCCGAGTTCCCGCCAGCTGAGAGCAGGTGTGGACTCACCATTTTTACTACAGCCACTCGGCCCATCCCGGGACGAGAATCGGCGGGCCGGCCGCGAAGAGCGGCTCACGACCGGCGCCGCGCCAACCATGGCGATTTGCGCCAGTAGCGGGGATTCTCCGGCCCGGCCCCGGGCTGAGAGAATCCCGCCCCATGTATTTGCAGCTTACTCCCAGTGACAGGCATGGGTTAAAGGGAAGAGGTAGAGGAGTGGGAGAGTCCAAAACTGAGGGGAGAACGCGGCCAGACTGTGCACGGTTTCAGGATCTGAATAAGATCCACCTGGAAGAAGCCCTGGAGCTGCAAACGTGGGAAATGCAGGTTGTATTTTGGAATTTCAGCCTTCACGAGGTTGGCCAGAAACAACCCCTCCTCCCCATCCTGATCCCTCGCTCCACTCCATCCTCCCCTCTGCTCCACTAATGATCAACATCTCCTAATAAACCTCTCATCGTGCTGGTAAGAAATCCAAGTGTGTGGCACCTGCCCATCTTTTCCCATTGCGGCACTTAGAGAATATGACAAAGGAGAAAAGTGGCGATGAGGATTGAGGCAGGAAAATAAAATTGCTGCAAACGAAATAATCGAGAAGAAAGGTGGAGCCAGTGTTGAGAGCAGAGAAAAGACACACACCTCGGGCGAAGGCGCCGATGTTGAAAGTTTAACGAAAGGAGGAACACACCCGTGAGTGAGCAAAACAACAGTTTGCCATTGGAAATGGGGAGAGGTTACGTGGCGAAGTTAAACGGGCTGCAGGAACAGGGATTCAGAAGCCTTCTGACTCTGTACAGGCCACCAGTCAGGGGAAAGGCAAACCGCAGTCAGGCAAAAAGAGCATTTCTAAGTTGCATTGTGGATAAGGGGATCACTTGTTCCATACACAAAAATAAACGGAAGGGAAGAAGATAGACTCTCGGAGCCGGTACCTGGAATGGTGATAAAAATCGGTGCCATGGGCTGGTTTAGCACACGGCTAAATCGCTGGCTTTGAAAGCAGACCAAGGCAGGCCAGCAGCACGGTTCAATTCCCGTACCAGCCTCCCCGAACAGGCGCCGGAATGTGGCGACTAGGGGCTTTTCACAGTAACTTCATTTGAAGCCTACTTGTGACAATAAGAAATTTTCATTTTCATTTCATGGGTGCCTTTGATGAAGACTGTGAGACTCGGAACGTTTAAGAAGAGGACTTTCAAATGTATCTCAAAGCGAATCAAAACCCAGAGGGCCTAAAGGTCGCAACATTTCTCTGTTCAGTGGAGGGTAAACCGTGGATGCTGCGACAAAACGTAGTTCATCCAGCAGAACCGGCAGAAAAAACCTATAACAAATTAATGAAAATTCTAGAAGAGCATAGCTCACCCACCCTGCCGTGGTCAGGGAGAAAGTAAAAGCATTTTACAATTCGTAGCGATTTTAAGAAGGTTAACACAATACTGTGAGTTGGGTGCAACACTGGACGACAATCTTCGTGATAGGCTGGTTTGCGGACTATTCAGAGGAAGCTGCTCACTGTAAGCTATTTAACTCTGAAAGCTGCTGTGGAGGTTGCCACGTCGATGGAGCTGGAAACAAAAGACTCTTCACAAGTAAGGGAATCTCCATACTTTTCTCTGTGCGGCTCTTAGAAAATATAACAATAACTGTTTGATCAGCATCTCTGCTCCCACGCTGCCTACTCTGTCACTCGCAATGATGTCACAGAGTAAAACAGTCCAACTGTGCTTGAATGGCGTTAGCAGGAAACGCAGCCTAGAATATAAACCAAATGACTGATGAATCCATAAGTTAATGATGCCTGCCCATTGGACTGTAGCTGCCAGCTTCTTGAACAATCGATGGATTGTGAGTGAGGTGATTTACATTTGACTATATTTCCGTTTTGTATGGAAGCTGCTGTCATCCGAGAGTGCCTTTAAGAACTGGATGTTTAAGCAATGTACCTTGAAGAAAACAGTGATGTCAGAGAGTGGGTGGGGCTGAGGTCAGGTCAGCCATTTTGCAGTGCTGTTTTGCAGTTTAGTTTTGCAGTTTCCACAAAGAAAGCAAGGTGCTGGAGCTGAAGTCAACCAAGCATATATATCTCTGCCATTCTATATATGCTTTAACCTGATGTGATACTGTTTAAAAGTGTTAAGTCTCTTGGAAGTTTGAAGGAACATTTTAGGTTATTATTTACTGTTGCAATATTTTCTGAGTTATCTTTGAAGTAAGGGGTGTTAAGAGATCCAATGTTTATTTAAGATGTTAAGTTGAGTTCAATGAATAAACAGTGTTTAAAAACCCACGTGTCCATAATTGTAATCCCACACCAAGGGAACAAGCCGTGTGCTAGGAAAAGCAACAAATACATTAAAGGGTGAGGTTGGTTGAACTCCATGATACATTTTGGGGTTCTGAAAATGCCTCGCCCATAACACTGCTCTTCTACACTTCTTACTGAACCACGTCACTGAGATTAGATTTATGAATATGAATAAATCTGATGTTAAATGAATAATCAATTATTTAAACTGATCCATTTGTTGATGGGGTTAACCACACTGGAGGCGCAGGCATGACGTGTGTTCCCCAGGTGAATGAACTATTCAGTCTGATTTACCCGAGATACTGGTCACCTGTGACTGACAGTCTCACATTCTAACCCTATTTGGCTCATTAATTTGCTAACCCATCTATTATGGGCAGCACGGTAGCACAGTGGTTAGCACAGTTGCTTCACAGCTCCAGGTTCGATTCCCGACTTGGGTCACTGTCTGTGCGGAGTCTGCACGTTCCCCCCGTGTCTGCGTGGGTTTCCTCCGAGTGCTCCGGTTTCCTCCCACAGTCCAAAGATGTGCATGTTAGGTGGATTAGCCATGATAAATTGCCCTTAGTGTCCAAAAACATTAGGTGGGGTTAATGGGATAGGGTCGAGGTGTGGGTTTGAGTGAGGTGCTCTTTCCAAGGGTCGGTGCCGACTCGATGGGCCGAATGGCCTCCTTCTGCAGTGTAAATTCTACATCTATTATCGTACTTTATCAAACCTTTTTTGGAAGCCCATATACACACCAACTACACTCCCATCATCAACTCTCTCTGTTATTTCGCAGAATCATAGAATTGTTATGGTGCAGAAGGAGGCCATTTGGCTCATATTGTGTGCGCCAGCTCTCCAAATGCACATCATGATTTAGGGCCATTCCTCTGCCTTTTCCCCACACCCCTGCATATTGCTTCTATTCAAGTAATCATCGAATGCCCCCCTGAATGCCTCAACTGAACCTGCCTCCACTAACTTCCAGCGGATCATTCCAGAGCCGAAACACTGATTGTGTGAAAAGGGAATTTGTCACATCGCATTTGCTTCTTTTGAAAATCACCTCAAATCTGTGCCCTCACGCTCTTCATCCTTTTACAAGGGGGAACAGATTCTCCCTGTCAACTCTGTCCAGCCCCTTCATGGTTTTTAACATCTCTATCAAATCTCTTCGTAGCCTTCTTCTCTCGAAGGAGAACAGTCCCGGCCTCTTTAATCTATCCTGAGACGTCAGGTTTCTCTTCCCTGGAACCATTCTTGTGAACCTCTTCTGTGCTCTCTCCAGTTGCAATTTTGCTCACATCCTTCATATTGTGTGGTGCTTACAACTCTTACATCATCAAATAATTTAATGAAATGCAACAACCATAACTTTCCTTCAGCAAATAATAACAATAATTTTTATTGTCACAAGTAGGCTTACATTAACACTGCAATGAAGTTACTGTGAAAATCCCCTAGTCGCCACACTCCAGCGCCTGTTCGGGTACACGGGGAGAATTCAGAATGTCCAATTCACCTAACAAGCACGTCTTTCGGGACTTGTGGGAGGAATCCGCAGCGCCCGAAGGAAACCCACGCACACACAGGGAGAACGTGCAGACTCCGCACAGACAGTGACCCAAGCCGGGAGTCGAACCCGGAACCCTGCTGCTGGGAAGCAACAGTGCTAACCACTGTGCAAATGTGTGTTGACAGTCATTTAGTAACTCACACTCCTCTGAATTGTCCCGAATTATTGGCTTATTACTTTTATATCACAATTTCCCCTCCATTACTGTTACATTGAAGACATCCTATTCTCAAGTGAGAACAGTTGCAAAATCCTCATCGAGTGCGTCCGGCGTGTCTTGTTCCGCAAGCCGATTTCCTGTGAACAAAAGCAGAATTTTCTACCGCATCCTTTCTGCCATTATCACAACGTGGGGCGCACGATATAACCCCAAGCTTGATCCAAGACCCCTGACACGAGAGCTAGAAGCACCGCATTACTGGGTCAGGTTAACCGTCCTGAAGTTACAACTGGAATACATAGATGTTGGGAAGTTTCAAAATCTTACACTGAATTCAAAAGACAAGCATTAAGTGCCTGAGTTTGTGTCACCGGCTCCGCAGAGCGTGACGAGAATTAATCGGACTTGTTGTGGAAATGAACTGCCAGTCGGACAGAAAATTGAATTTGCTGCTTCTCTCTTACTCCCAGTCACAGCGGGCGCCCCAGCATAGTTCAGTTTTGCCACTGTCGAGAGTTTTGAGAGTTGACAGGATTATGTGTACTCCTGCCGGTTCCCTCACATGTCAGAGGCCCTCGGAGCTCCCAGGGCACAATCCCAACCTTGGCTCAGTCCTTTGATGGCTGCTCACTTCCGTGTCACGTGAAATTGTCACTTTCTGTCCCTCTCTTGTAACCTGGGAGAGAAGAAGATTTTTCAGGGAACTTAAGATCTTGAACAACTACAAAAAAAAACAATCATCTTTATCCAGAATGTGAATGGCAGATGGTAGAAAATGGTAGCCGGGGATTACCTTTTCTCTTGGACTTGTACTCTAATCAGAACGTTTCAAGAAAACAGCATTTGAAGTGTCTGCTTGATGCACTATCAATTACAATGAGACGAGAGTAGAGAGTAATCGAGGCTTTATTACGCAGAGATATGTTGCCTCCTACAGCTGCTACCGAAATGGCTGCAGCTCGGTGAGCACACACATTTATACTCCGCCTACTGGGCGGAGCCAGCAGGCAGGGATCTACCCCCGTACCTGTAGTACAGGAGCCTTACCACATTACTGCTCATATACATATATACAAACAGTGATAACTACCACATTCACCCCCTGTTAAAAAAGAGTCCAGCGGGGGTGGTGGAAAACTGTTTACATGTCAGTGAGCATTTGTAAAGTGTACAGTTCTGGAAAAGTTCACAAATTCAGCCGGTCGGATGCCTTGATCCTCCGCTGTGAGTGCCGCAGTCCCAGTGGTGATGCAGGCGCTGGCTTGGTCGCCGGTCACTCCGGGAGCGTGTAGTCTTCATCTTGATCCCCGGGTGGAACCAATTGGAGGACGGATCGTCCTGGAGTGGGGGCTGTGGTGAGGGGCGCTGGGGGGGAAGATGGGTGGCGCCGGGGCAGATGGGGGGGAACCCAGCTGGTGCCAGGTCCCTGAGGGAGACTGTGACTTGGCGGCCGTCGGGGTATGCCACGCAGGCGTACTGCGGGTTTGCATGGAGTAGCAGTACCCTCTCGACCAACGCATCCGCCTTGTGGAGCCGCACGTGTTTGCGGAGGAGAACGGGTCCTGGAGCTGCCAGCCACGTTGGGAGCGAAACCCCGGAGGTGGACTTCCTAGGGAAGGCAAGGAGGTGTTCATGGGGGGTTGCATTAGTTGCAGTGCAAAGTAGCGATCGGATGGAGTGGAGGGCGCCGGGGTGGACCTCCTGCCAGCGGGAGACCGGGACATTTTTAGACTGTAGGACCAACAGGACGGCCTTCCAGACCATCCCATTCTCCCACTCCACCTACCCGTTTCCCCAGGGGTTGTAGCTGGTCGTCCTGCTCGAGGCAATGCCCTTGCTGAGCAGGAATTGACGGAGCTCATCACTCATAAAGGAGGATCCCCGGCCGTTGTGGACGTAAGCGGGGAAACCGAACAGAGCGAAGATGCTATTGAGGGCTTTGAGGACTGTGGCAGACGTCATACATGTCTTGGAATGGCGAGGGGGAATCTGGAGTATTCGTCGACCACGTTAAGGAAGTACGTGTTTCAGCCGGAGGAGGGGAGGGGCCCTTTGAACTCCACACTGAGGCGTTCAAAGGGACGGGAGGCCTTCACCAGGTGCGCTCGGTCTGGCCGGTAGAAGTGCGGTTTGCACTCCACGCAGACCTGGCAGTCTTTGGTGACCGCCCTGACTTCCGCAATGTAGTAGGGTAGGTTGCGGGCCTTTATGAAGTGAAAGAACCGGGTGTCCCCTGGGTGACAGAGACCATCGTGTAGGGCCTGGAGTCGGTCCACTTGTGCGCTGGCGCATGTACCTCGGGATAGGGCATCAGGGGGCTGGTTGAGCTTCCCGGGGCGATACAAAATCTCGTAATTGTAGGTGGAGAGCTCGATCCTCCACCTCAAGATTTTATCGTTTTTGATCTTGCCCTGCTGTGTGTTATTGAACATGAAGGCAACCGACCGTTGGTCAGTGAGGAGAGTGAATCTCCTGCCGGCCAGGTAATGCCTCCAATGCCGCACAGCTTCAACGATGGCTTGGGCCTCCTTTTCGTCGGAGGAGTGCCAAATTTCGGAGGCGTGAAGGGTGCGGGAAAAGAATGCCACAGGTCGGCCTGCCTGGTTGAGGGTGGCGGCCAGAGCGACGTCTGATGCATCGCTTTCAACTTGAAAGGGGAGGGTCTCGTCGGCCGCGTGCATCGCGGCCTTGGCGATGTTGGCCTTGATACGGTTGAAGGCCCGCTGAGTCTCGGCCGTCAGGGGGTAAACTGTGGAGTGAACGAGTGGGCGGGCCTTGTCCGCATAGTTAGGGACGCACTGCGCATAGTATGAGAAGAACCCCAGGCATCGTTTGAGGGCCTTGGGGCAGCAGGGGAGTTCCATGAGGGGGCGCATGCAATCGGGGTCGGGCCCTAGAGCTCCATTTTGCACCACATAGCCAAGGATGGCTAAGCGGTTGGTGCTGAAACACGCACTTCTCCTTCTTATACATTAGGTTCAGGAGTTTGGCGGTGTGGAGAAATTTGGAAAGGTTAGGGACGAAATAGCTGGGGCCTTGACAGATATCTTTGCAGCATCCTTCAGCACGGGTGAGGTCCCGGAGGACTGGAGAATAGCTAATGTTGTCCCTTTGTTTAAGAAGGGTAGCAGGGATAATCCAGGGAGCTATAGACCTGTGAGCTTGACGTCAGTGGTAGGCAAACTGTTGGAGAAGATACTGAGGGATAGGAGCTATTCACATTTGGAAGAAAATAGACTTATCAGTGATAGGCAGCATGGTTTTGTGCAGGGAAGGTCATGTCTTACAAACCTAATAAAATTCTTTGAGGAAGTGACGAAGTTAATTGATGAGGGAAGGGCTGTAGATGTCATATACATGGACTTCAGTAAGGCGTTTGATAAAGTTTCCCATGGCAGGTTGATGGAAAAAGTGAAGTCGTATGGGGTTCAGGGTGTACTAGCTAGATGGATAAAGAACTGGCTGGGCAATAGGAGACAGAGAGTAGTGGTGGAAGGGAGTGTCTGAAAATGGAGAAAGGTGAGTAGTGGTGTTCCACAGGGATCCGTGCTCGAACCATTGGTGTTTGTGATATACATAAATGATCTGGAAGAAGGTATAGGTGGTCTGATTAGCAAGTTTGCAGATGATACTAAGATTGGTGGAGTTGCAGACACAAAGAAGGACTGTCAGAGATACAGCAAAATATAGGTAGATTGGAGAGTTGTAGCAGAGAAATGGCAGATGGAGTTCAATCCAGGCAAATGCGAGGTGATGCATTTTGGAAAATCTAATTCAAGGGCGGACTATACGGTTAATGGAAGAGTCCTGGGGAAAATTGATGTACAGAGAGATCTGGAAGTTCAGGTCCATTGTACCCTGAAGGTGGCAACGCAGGTCGATAGAGTGGTCAAGAAGGCACACAGCATGTTTGCCTTCATCGGACGGGGTATGGAGTACAAGAGTTGGCAGGTCATGTTACACTTGTATAGGACTTTGGTTCGGCCACATTTGGAATACTGCGTGCAGTTCTGGTCGCCACATTACCAGAAGGATGTGGATGCTTTAGAGGGGGTGCAGAGGAGGTTCACCAGGATGTTGCCTGGTATGGAGGGTGCTAGCTATGTAGAAAGGTTGAGTGGATTAGGATTGTTTTCGTTGGAAAGACGGAGGTTGAGGGGGGACCTGATTGAGGTCTACAAAATAATGAGAGGTATGGACAGGGTGGATAGCAACAAGCTTTTTCCAAGAGTGGGTGTGTCAATTACAAGGGGTCACGATTTCAAGGTGAGAGGGGGAAAGTTTAAGGGAGATGCACGTGGAAAGTCTTTTACGCAGAGGGTGGTGGGTGCCTGGAACGCTTTGCCAGCGGAGGTGGTAGAGGCGGGCACGATAGCATCATTTAAGATGCATCTAGACAGATATATGAACGGGCGGGGAACAGAGGGAAGAAGATCCTTGGAAAATAGAAGACAGGTTTAGATAAAGGATCTGGATCGGCGCAGGCTGGGAGGGCCGAAGGGCCTGTTCCTGTGCTGTAATTTTCTTTGTTCTTTGTTCTCTTTGTTAGCGTCGTGGTCCTGCTGGTCGTGGCCGCAGATGGTGACTGTAGCGCACAAAGACTCACGAGAGACGAATAGAGATGAAGTCGATGAGGCTTTATTAAGCGTGACTTGTTCCCCGCAGTTCAGTAACAGACTGGCCTGCGGGGGAGAACTCCTGGTTCTTATACTCCGCCTTCAGGGCGGAGCTAGAGGTCAACAGCCAACCAGGACCCGGGATCTGTCAGCCAATGACATCACGGCTTCACAGTCCCACATGACCCCTAATGCATACTACCACATTCACCCCTTGTGAAAAATGAACCCGGCGGGGTGGTGCTTCGCATGGTGGTAGGGGTTTGCAAGGCTGGTCCTGGGAGGAAAACCTTTGCATGTCATCACAGTATGTACAGGTTTTTTTTTTGTTTTGCACTATTTACAGTAGTCGTAAGGGGGAAAAGAAAAAAAGTTCTCGTTAAAGTCCACAACATTGTAGTGTTACATCCATGCCACGAGTCGGTCGGGCGGTCTGGTCGTCCTTGTCGATCGCCTCGGCCCCGGTGGCGGTGCTTGTTCCCGTGTTGTCGTCTCCGGGAGCCTTACGGTTTCTGCTTCAGCTTCACTTCTGGTCGGACCTGGGAGGAGGACCAATCCTCCCGGGAAGGGGGCGGTGGCGGGGTGCGCCGGTGGCAGGGAGGGGGTGATTGGTGACGGGGGGGTGTGCGTGTTGCCGGCGGGCGCCAGATCTCGCAGGGAGACCGTGTCCTGTCGGCCGTCGGGGTACTCCACGTAAGCGTACTGCGGGTTCGCGTGGAGGAGGTGAACCCCCTCGACCAACGGGTCCGACTTGTGCGCCCGCACATGTTTTCGGAGCAAGGTGGGTCCTGGGGCCGCCAGCCAGGTCGGCAGCGGCGTTCCAGAGGAGGACTTCCTGGGGAAGACAAGGAGGCGCTCATGAGGCGTTTGGTTAGTGCTAGTACACAGTAGCGACCGGATGGAGTGGAGAGCGTCCGGGAGGACCTCCTGCCACCTTGAAACTGGGAGGTCTCTGGACCGTAGGGCCAGTAGGACGGTCTTCCAGACCGTGCCGTTCTCCCTCTCTACTTGCCCGTTCCCCCGGGGGTTGTAGCTGGTCGTCCTGCTCGAGGCTATACCGTTGCTGAGCAGGAACTGGCGCAGCTCGTCACTCATGAAGGAGGACCCCCTGTCGCTGTGGACATATGCGGGGCAACCGAACAGTGTGAATATGGTGTTAAGGGCTTTAATGACTGTGGCCGCTGTCATGTCAGGGCAGGGGATGGCGAAGGGGAAACGGGAGTACTCGTCCACCACATTCAGGAAGTATGTGTTGCGGTCGGTGGAGGGGAGGGGCCCTTTGAAATCCAGACTAAGGCGTTCAAAGGGACGGGAAGCCTTGATCAGGTGCGCACCATCCGGCCTGAAAAAGTGCGGTTTGCACTCTGCGCAGATGTGGCAGTTCCTTGTGACTGTACGGACCTCCTCCACAAAGTAGGGGAGGTTGCGGGACTTTATAAAGTGGTAGAACCGAGTGACCCCCGGGTGGCAGAGGTCCTCGTGTCGGGTTTGGAGGCGGTTAATTTGTGCGTTGGCACATGTGCCGCGGGCTAGGGCATCGGACGGCTCGTTCAGCTTTCCGGGACGGTACAGGATCTCATAGTTGAAGGTGGAGAGCTCGATCCTCCACCTTAAGATCTTGTCGTTTTTAATTTTGCCCCGCTGTGCATTATCGAACATGAAGGCTACCGACCGTTGGTCCGTGAGGAGAGTGAATCTCCTGCCGGCCAGGTAATGCCTCCAATGTCGCACAGCTTCCACTATGGCTTGGGCTTCCTTTTCCACTGAGGAGTGGCGGATTTCTGAGGCGTGGAGGGTCCGGGAGAAAAAGGCCACGGGTCTGCCCGCTTGGTTAAGGGTCGCCGCTAGAGCTACATCGGAGGCGTCGCTCTCGACCTGGAAGGGGAGGGACTCGTCGATGGCGCGCATCGTGGCCTTTGCGATATCCGCTTTGATGCGGCTGAAGGCCTGGCAAGCCTCTGTCGACAGAGGGAAGGTCGTGGTCTGTATTAGGGGGCGGGCCTTGTCTGCGTACTGGGGGACCCACTGGGCGTAATATGAAAAGAACCCCAGGCAGCGTTTTAGGGCTTTTAAGCAGTGAGGGAGGGGAAATTCCATGAGGGGGCGCATGCGTTCGGGGTCGGGGCCTATTATCCCATTGCGCACTACATATCCCAAGATGGCTAGCCGGTTTGTGCTGAAAACGCACTTGTCCTCGTTGTATGTGAGGTTCAAGGCTTTAGCGGTCTGGAGGAATTTTTGGAGGTTGGCGTCGTGGTCCTGCTGATCGTGGCCGCAGATGGTTACGTTGTCGAGATACGGGAACGTGGCCTGCAACCCGTGTTGATCAACCATTCGGTCCATCTCTCGTTGGAAGACCGAGACCCCGTTTGTGACGCCAAATGGGACCCTTAGGAAGTGGTACAATCGCCCATCTGCCTCGAAGGCTGTGTACTTGCGGTCACTTGGGCGAATGGGGAGCTGATGGTAGGCGGACTTGAGGTCCACGGTGGAGAAGACCTTATATTGGGCAATCCGATTGACCATGTCGGATATGCGGGGGAGAGGGTACGCATCTAGTTGTGTGTACCTGTTGATGGTCTGGCGATAGTCTATGACCATCCTTTGCTTCTCCCCTGTCTTTACTACTACCACCTGTGCTCTCCAGGGACTATTGCTGGCCTGGATTATGCCTTCCTTCAGTAGCCGCTGGACTTCGGACTGAATAAATGTCCGGTCCTGGGCGCTGTACCGTCTGCTCCTAGTGGCGACGGGTTTGCAATCCGGGGTGAGGTTTGCAAACAAGGATGGGGGCTCAACCTTGAGGGTTGCAAGGCCGCAGATAGTGAGGAGGGGTATTGGGCCGCCGAATTGGAAGGTTAGGCTCTGCAGATTGCACTGGAAGTCTAATCCCAGTAATGTGGGCGCGCAGAGTTGGGGAAGGACGTAGAGCCTGTAGTTTTTAAACTCCCTCCCTTGCACCGTTAGGGTTACTATGCAGAAGCCTTTAATCTGTACGGAGTGGGATCCTGCAGCTAGGGAAATCTTTTGCGCACTGGGACGGATGGTCAAAAAACAGCGTCTGACCGTGTCGGGGTGGATGAAGCTTTCTGTGCTCCCGGAGTCGAGCAGGCATGGTGTCTCGTGCCCGTTTATCAGCACCGTCGTTGTCGTCGTCTGGAGCATCCGGGGCCGTGCTTGGTCCAGCGTCATTGAGGCCAGACGTGATCGTAGTGCTTGAGCGTCTTCCTCGAACCCCGTGGAGCCGTCGACACTGGGGTCCGTTGTTGCCGTCCAAGATGGCGGCGGGGGTGTCAAAATGGCCGCCCCCATGCACCGAACATGGCTGGGGGGTCACAAGATGGCGGCGGGGTGGACAAAATGGCCGCCCCCATGCGTCGCACAGGGCTGGGGGTCCCAAGATGGCGGCGCCCGTCCTCCCCTCGTGGTGGCCGGGACCCAAAATGGCGGCGCCTGCAGGTCGCACATGGGGCGCTGGGGGGGTTGGGGAGCGTTTGAAACGCGCAGGACTCCTTGCTCTCCGGGGACAGCGGTGGCCGGGACCCAAAATTGCTGCGCTTGCGGGTCGTACATAGGGCACTGGGGGGGTTGGGGAGCGTCAGAAACGCGCAGGACTGCTTCCTCTCCTGGGACAGCGGCGACCTCCCGGGACTGGCACACAGCCGCAAAATGGCCCTTTTTCCCGCAGCTTTTGCAAATCGCTGCGCGGGCTGGGCAGTGCTGCCGGGGGTGTTTCGCCTGGCTGCAGAAATAGCAGCGGGCTCCACCGGGACGACTTGGAGCCTGAACCGCGCAAGCCTGTGGGGTGGGGGGGGGGGGGTTTGTCGCGACGGGGGTCCACGGAGCCCAAGGGGCTGCCGCGCGGTCGGGGCCGTACGCGCGGGCGTTTCGCGCAGCTACATCCAGGGAGGCTGCAAGGGCCCGTGCCTCTGAGAGTCCCAGCGACTCTTTTTCCAAAAGTCTTTGGCGGATTTGGGGAGAGTTCATACCTGCGACAAAAGCATCGCGCATCAACATGTCCATGTGTTCAATCGCGTTTACCGGCGGGCAGCTGCAGGCCCGTCCCAAAATTAGCAGCGCGGCGTAGAATTCGTCCAGCGATTCTCCGGGACTTTGCCGTCTCATTGCGAGTTGCTAGCGTGCGTAGATCTGGTTCACTGGGCGAATATAGATGCTCTTTAGTGCTGCGTACGCCATCTGGAAATCCTCTGCGTCTTCGATGAGAGGGAAAATTTCCGGGCTTACCCTCGAGTGCAGGACCTGTAGTTTCTGGTCTTCTGTGACCCGGCTGGGGGCCGTTCTGAGGTAGGCCTCGAAACAAGTCTGCCAGTATTTGAAAACTGCTGCTGAGTTCACTGTGTGGGGGCTGATCCTCAGGCATTCCGGGATGATCCTGAGCTCCATAGTCCTTTAAGCACACTTAATAAATTGTAGCGCACAAAGACTCACGAGAGACGAATAGAGATGAAGTCGATGAGGCTTTATTAAGCGTGACTTGTTCCCCGCAGTTCAGTAACAGACTGGCCTGCGGGGGAGAACTCCTGGTTCTTATATTCCGCCTTCAGGGCGGAGCTAGAGGTCAACAGCCAACCAGGACCCGGGATCTGTCAGCCAATGACATCACGGCTTCACAGTCCCACATGACCCCTAATGCATACTACCACAGTGACGTTATCCAGGTACGGGAAGGTGGCCCGCAGTCCGTACCAGTCAACCATTCGATCCATCTCCCGTTAGTACCGAGACCCCATTAGTGATGCCGAAGGAAACCCTAAGGAAGTGGTAAAGGCGGCCGTCTGCTTCGAACGCCATAGATTGGCGGTCCGCCTTGCGGATGGGGAGCTGGTGGTAGGCAGATTTTAGGTCCACTGGTACTGTGCAATCTGATTGACCATATCAGATATGCGTGGGAGGGGGTACGTGTCGAGCTGCGTGTACCGATTGATGGTCTGACTGTAGTCAATGACCATCCTGTGTTTCTCCCCAGTCTTTACAACTACCACTTGGGCTCTCCAGGGGCTGTTGCTGGCCTCGATGATGCCTTCCCGCAGTAGCCGCTGGACCTCCGACCTGATGAAGGTCCTGTCCTAGGCACTGTTGACAAATATAAATTTATTTACCCGTCAGTCTGGCCTCAATAAAAATCAAGATGGATTTGCAGGTACAGCATTAGTTATTTTATTTGACTTGCAAGTCTGATTCATTTCACAGAGGCACAGGACACAGCTTGTCTCCTACACCCCGGGAAACGAATGAACAAAGAGACAAAGGGATTTCTGCAAATACATTCAAATGGCATCAAGTTTCACATACACGATTCCCATAGGTCATCCTATACCCCTCCTGACCTGGCCATACATTCTAATTGGCTCACTTCCAATCCCTTCCTCTGGCCCCCTATTACCCAGCATCCTTTTCTCCTCCTTTGCTGGACACACCTCCACCTTGCTTTGCCATGTGGTCTGAAATCCTTTGTCTGTGAACTCACCAGGATGACACTGGCCTATCTCTACATTACTGTAACTAATATCTCTAAAGTAACTATTTTATATCACATTCGTCATTCCCTCCTTTTATCATTCCATGATAACTGAACTATCCAATCCATAGCTACGGTCCCTCATCTAAAATGATCCGTCGCTGCATTTCCAATTCCTGGCGTAGCCCCCCTTCATCTGCTGCACCCTCATGGATTTTGACAGCCAAGATTTTAGGGGCGTTGATCTGTTCCAGTGCACCCCGCATTCTACCCATCACATATTTAAGGATGGCTGGGCCCACAAAGATGCAGCCAATAGCCACTGCTAAATACATGGCCATATTTATCAACCAGTCCTTCCAACCTCCAAATCCCCAGTTACCCCAAGAGCCAGGATCCTGCATTCCGTCCAGGTGATCCCGTATGTGATCCATAAATTTAGTGATGTTAGCGGTCAAGTCCTGAACTCCCATGATACACTTGCCCTGTACTATGGCGCATGCCCCACCCTCACGGGCCAGAAGATAGTCAAGAGCATACCGGTTCTGCATTGCAAACAACTGCAGCTGAGACAATTCCTTGGTTATTGCCCCGAGGGCTCCCAAGGTTTCATTTCCCAAGATGGTAAGGCCACAAATAAAATAATTCCTATCGCTGACAGCCAAGGAACCCCCCCACCTCCCAGTGTCAAGACGCTCCGAATTCCCCACCGGGCTGAGTGGCCCCGGCTGGGTGCAAGAACCTGAGGTTTTTTTCCAGTCCTCGCAGAATTCAGCTGAGACTGCCTGGAGTGCTAACTGATTATGCAGCATCCACGCCGAGGGGCAGGGGGCTGTGGTAGGGACTAGAGTCCCTATAGCAATTTGGCGGGGAAATGGGGGTGACAAAACATTAGTTGCTGTACCATTTTTTTAAAAGTAGTATCCTTGTTCCGTGTGCAGCTGAGCATCACAATCAGTGTATCGGTTGCGTAGGGATCCCCCAGTTTATCCAGTTTTGGAACGCCCATTCGGGCCGCCTAGCAATGCGGAAAGCCCTAGTCCCAACAGTGATATGAGAGACATTCGCCCAGCCACAAAGGAGCTGGAGGCCGGCGTTCAATGGAACGCAGGTGGTGTTATAACAAACGCATTGGCCAGACGCCTGGGTGATATGACACCTCCTGTCCGTACAGGTGGGAACAGACATGTTATATTCGTTTCCACCTCTACCAGCAAACAGCCGTACCCTTCACTGCTGAAACAATTCTCGTACGACCGGTAGTCTCTATTGGGAGTGAAGTGGCTAGGTATGTACGCCCTCCACCGTTGCAGCCTATCATACTGTGAGTGGGAATTATCCCGAGGAAGGGGAAGGCAAATAGCCGGTGGTGCTGAACCCGGATCGCAAGGAAGAGTGACTTGCTCGGGCGGTGGTTCGGAATGCTGACAATGAACCACCGTTTGGGGAGTGCCCCAAAGCGGTGAAACAGAAAATAACCTAGACACCGCTGCGGGGTTCGGGTAGCAGACAACCCGTCCGTGGCCATACAAGCGGTGTTAAATCTGGTAGAAGAGATTCATACTACCCGGGTTTTCCTCAGTTTGGCCTTTAACTAAATTAAGTGTATCTCCTGATAACCTACGTTCTAACTGTACTTCCCTTCTCACACGCCCCGTCCTCTCTCTAGTCGCCCTCTCTCTCTCACAGTCTCTTCCTACGCTCTCCTGATGGCCTGATGTTACCTTTATCGCACCAATCTTAACACATCCAAAATCAAATTTACATGTACTCCAAAAACAAGGCAATGTCCATATAATGTTCCCTTCCCATCGCCGGGACCGGTGTAATTGCTTCATGAGTACTGTATTCTCCTTAACTTTTACGACCTTCCATGTGTCGATACCATGTCCTCGTATATGGGGGCAGCGAAGAACATCACCTTTGCATAAATGAAATGTCCTTGTAGTTTGGTTGGGGTTACAAATGTAGATAACATTTCCCTTTTCCATGTCCGTCGCCAATAACACTCCAAGCGAGGTGAGGCCGTAGATCACACAGGCGGTGCGTAGCCACCCCATCATGCTCCACACCTGTAAAATAGCACTGGGGAAGGGAGGCAGGTTAATCTGTCCAAGAAAATGAGGCCCATTATCAGAACTCAACTGAGCTGGTATACTGTACCGGGAATGATTTCCCTGTTTCAGAACTTTAACCACAGTAGCAGCTTTATTATCAATAGTCGGATACACCTCAACCCATCTGCTGAACACATCCACAATGACCAAAACATATTTATAACATTGACACCTTTCCAACTCAATGTAATCCATTTGGAGCGTCTCAAAGGGACCACTGGGCAATGGGGGTTTGCCCCATCCCACAAGGGATACCTTTGCCGGTGTCATATTGCTGACAAATCAAACACCGATTACTGATACTCTGGGCCAACCCCTGCATTTTAGGGTGCCACCAAGTGTCCAGCAACAAATCACTAGTCCCCCGAGCCCCACAATGAGTTGCAAAGTGTACACATTCGATGACTCATAAAGCCAGTACATCAGACATACAAGTCTGATGTGCTGGCGTGGTCCATAAAGAGGAAACAGAATCATATGTACAACCTAACCGTTTCCACATTTGTTTATCATTCTCAGGAGCGTCCTCCTGTAACCTTATGACGTCTTGGATGGTTGGCATTGACTTGTCAGAAGCAGGCATATTTATAGTAGATCGTTTAGTCTGACTTAACATTTTAGGCACCATCACTTGCTGAATTTGCGCGGCTGTCCGCGCTGCACAATCTGCTCGTTCATTACCAACGTCAACTGGGGTCTTACCATTTGTGTGGGCAGCGCATTTAATGACGGAAATCTGCGCGGGCATAAGGAGGGCCTGTAGTAGGTCATTTACTAAACCCCGGTGGGATATTTGACCACACATAATCATGTCAGGTTGTTCTGACGAAATATCACTCAAATCGTCCCTTATTGTGGTAGTTTCCTGAATCAAGGCTAAACAGTCGTGGCCAGGTGCGTCTTCATGGACAGGGGGACCACTAAGAAAACAGGCTGGATTGATAGTGGTACAGTGTTTAAATGTCAGACGTGGATTGCTCAAAAGGTATATCTCATACCTATTCTGACGAGCTGCGGTAAGATGCTGAGTCTGCAGTTGCCTCAGTAGTGCGATGACCGAGTGGGAGCTATACACCGTAATAGCCTGTTGGAGAGTGAGAGCATGTGACGGCTGTGCAATGGCATTGATTGAACGTAAATCCTGTACTAATCAGTACTGGTCTGGCTTGGCTGGTTTAGGCACAGCAAGTATGGGGGTGTTACATTCTGATTGGCAAGGGACCAAAATACCCTGTTGCAACAGCTCTCGGATTAATTTGTCCATAGACGGGGCTGCAGTCAAGTGTTAATCGTTTCAGGGACCTCAAAATGTTTTATGGCAGTGCCGTCTGGCGTGACTTGAAGTGCGTAGTCTGTTGGATCTGAATGATCCACTGCCCTCCTTACCATAGGTCCCAGATCCCTGGCATGGTACTGGTCGTGGACCTGACGTGCAATATGAGGGCTTACTGAAGCTGACTGTGGCCATAAATGTGGTGGTATTGTAACAAAATCGGCTGTACCTTCTTTTCCCGTGACTGTGGCTGTAACTTTGACTGGCCATTCGGTCCCAATTAATTTGTCCTCCAACTCCCTGTTTTGTCCAGTTCTGTCATAGGCCAGGGTAACGTGATGCAGTGAATGTTCAATGGCTAACGTCCACCACTGGGGGGTGATAGAAATGTAGCACTGTTGTCTCATCCTCCATGATTGAACCGTTACCCCTTCGTCTCCGCACTCTAGCTGGAGCTGGAAGATACACAGTAAATCTCGGGCCAACAAGTTACAGTCCAATCCAGTAGTCACTACAAACTAATGATCTGCAGACTTATTCTCGTAAGTGACTGTCACAGGTTCAGAGCTAGGATACTCACACACCTGTCCTTGGAACCCCGACAAATGCTGCGTGTGGTCAGATAGTGGTAGTCGAAGTTCTGATTGCACCGAAACATTGGCTGCTCCAGTGTCGATTACAAATGGGTGATGTTAATCTCCTGTCTGCAGAGAGATACTAGGTTCCCTGTCCTATTGGAGAGTCCTTATGACTAAATTAGCTAGTCAACCCTGTGTTGGGAAAGGGTTTGCCTGGGAGAAGTCAGTGTATCTTGTCTGTCCTCCCCTTGGTGGGTACCCCCTCCTTTGGGTCGGGTAGTCTCCTTCTGCTGCCTGTCTTTTAAAGGGGCATTCCTGTTGCCAGTGATCTGCACAGCCGCAATTAAAACATGCATTGCTCCCTCTATATCTGCCCCATCCTTTTCTCCCAGTAGACCAATGGCCCCTCAGAGGGGGCGGCGGTTGTAAAGCTGTTGGTGCATACAGTGGGCCATAATGAGGAGCTGAGGGTCCATTTGGGTGGGTTTGATATCCTCCCCCTCGCTGATCCACCCACCCAAAGTCACAATATTGGGGCTCCAGCTGGTAAGCTACCGTTTCTGCTGTTTGTTGGGGTCTCAGATCATCCTTTTTCATTACATACTCAGTCTTAACCTTTGTAACTGAGCCTCCTTTCTGGCCTTCACCCTCCTTCCAATAAAATCTGACCGCCCTTGCCATCTGGGAAGGGTCGTTCTCTGTCCAATTCATGTTATTACATTTCACAGCAGTAGCCACGGAAGGTGGTAGGCAATGCATTAACATAGCACAATATTGAGGGGAATTCTGACCATTTTAATATGGCAAGTCGCCTGACTGCCCACGGTAGATTTCATTAAAACGTTCCAGAAATTCCTCTGGCTCTTCAATCTTTTTAGGTTTGAGGTCTAAGATAGCAGAAATATTTATGGGCTTTTGAAATGTGCTATTCAACGCATTCAGGATTTGTGTCCGTCTATTGTCGTCCAACGCATGGGCTTGCTGAAGTGCGGCTGGCTAGCATAATTCAAGTGATTAGGATGATTGCGGTACTCTGCTGGGGTTAAAACCTGCTGGACTAGGGCCCAGAGGTCCCTAGAATCAGCTTGATAAATTGAGATGGTAGTTCTCAGGGAATCCACGAAAGCAGCAGGAGATTTTTTTCTATCTGTGATTGTAGCCATAATAGCCATCATCTCACTGGGTGTCCATGGGAAATAAACATCTAATGTGGGCTGGGCCCCGGCAGTCACTGCATCAAGGTTTGGTATCTTCCTAATCGGCAACTGTCTCCGAGTCTCACCAGGGGGCACTCTAGCTATTTCCTCTGGTTCTTCCAAGACTTCAACGTCCCTCCCTGTCACTAGAGGGAGTTCTTTCTCTTCAGAATCATCCCTCGCATCTCCCTTTGTTCTCGAAATTTGCAGTTTCCCCTTAGTCTGAAGGGATTTAGGTGGTATGCTTAATTGTTTCTGGTTAGGATCAAGCCCTTCTCTCGCTGTCTGAGATCGGGTCCTAGAGCTAACTGGGCTTGTGGAACAGAACTCCTGTTCCCCTACTGATCGTGAAGATGGTAAATCGGGACCCACGCTATCAACCAAAAGGGCTGGAGTGACTGGCATGATTGGAATCTGAGGAGCAGTGACTGGATATAAATTATTATACTCTGGTGGTTCTGGAATTAGTGCAGACAATGCTACAGGTGCAGTCGGAACCTTTGCTGACATTTTCAAATCATCGAATTGGTCATTTTCTGTCAATTCAAGGCCAGCCATTGAACTACGTAGCCCATCTTTTGTTTGACCCGAGCCTTTCCTGTCTTTACTTGCGCGTTTTTTTGAATGCACATTCCTTTTTCAAGACCTGTAATGTTTTTTGGTTACCCTGTTCACTAATTGGAATTCCCATTTTAAGGGCATTGTCCTGCCAACTTGATAACATGATCTTATCTCTTTCATGTTGACGATATTGTCTCCATAATCTAATTAACTCTTTAGCTTTCATACTTTGGCTCTTTCATTTTTTAAATTTTATATATATATTTTTTAAAATTTGCTTATTTATAACCAATGGCAATTTTTTTTTTGCTCCTGGGCAAAATTATTGAAAAGGTTCTAACAGTGTTCTTTTAAAACTTAAAATGTTTGAAAATTCAAATTGAATTACTGCAACTTGCAAGCTTAGCTCTGATCTCAACTCAGAACTAAATTTACGATTTGCTTAACACAAACTTGTATAACATTTACAACTTCATTAATTCTTTATCTTAACAATTTTTCTTTTAACAAGTTTTTCTTACATTCTCAAAAATGTTGGCTGCTATCAATGAGGGAGCAGTTAGCTGCGGTGATGTATACCGGAGCAAAGTCAACTGTCATCTCCAGATTTACACTTTTTAAAATGGTGTCAGCGAGTTTCTTTCAGTTTCTATTAATTCACAGATAAAATGAGATAAACATTATTTCAAGTAATTAAAACTTAAGATTCTGGCAATTTCAATCAATTGCTTTCGAAAATAATAACTTTTATCAAAGAGGTGGAGAAACCCACTGGTTTCCTTTAATTAATTCAAAACGTAACTTTTCTGGAGTTCACTGACTCAAAGGAAAGGTATCCGATTACACCACAGGCTGCTGCTGTTATCTCAAGGCCTGTGTGAGGAGCACTGTCTGTCGTCTTTAACTTTGGCTGCTGCTGTTAAACCTTTGAGAGGCTTCTGCTTTAACTAACATGCAGCATCCAGTTCTATGGATGTTCTTTGTTTTGAAATTTATCCAAGCAATTCCCCATAATCTCAACTAGTCCTCAGAACTGCGTTTTTCGCCACTACAGTCCAAGGGTACAATTTTAGCTTAATCAACTATAGATTTAAACACTCACACATGGAATTGAATCATCTTCAGATTTAAAAACACTCATTGAACTGAACCTTCATCTGCTGAAGTCACATCAGTTTTTAAAACACTTACACATGGAATTGAATCATCGTTTTAGATGTTACATCAACCCAAAACCTAACCCAAGCCGAATCAACAATATGAAATCCCATCAATTAAATTTCTAATCCCCAGACTGACCTTTGATTTCGTCGAGGTGATCTTTCCGTACCAACCGCGAGTGACCAGACTAATCAGACGATAAGAAGAGGGGTGAAAATCAATGCGCGGTCATTTTCCAGCTGTACATTGTGGGCCCTTTTTTCCCATCCTCCTGTTCATAATCAGTCTAATTCTGATTTCGCAGTTGGTCAGAACCGTCTTGAGAAATCCCGGGTTTCCTGCACCAAATGACAAATATAAATTTCTTTACCCATCAGTCTGGCCTCAATAAAAGTGGAGATGGATTTGCAGGTACAGCATTAGTTATTTTATTTGACTTGCAAGCCTGATTCATTTCACAGAGGCACAGGAGACAACTAGTCTCCTACACCCCGGGAAACGAATGAACAAAGAGACAAAGGGATTTCTGCAAATACATTCAAATGGCATCAGGTTTCACATACACGATTCCCATAGGTCATCCTATACCCCTCCTGACCTGGCCATACATTCTAATTGGCTCACTTCCAATCCCTTCCTCTGGCCCCCTATTATCCAGCATCCTTTTCTCCTCCTTTGCTGGACACACCTCCTCCTTGCTTTGCCATGCGGTCTGAAATCCTTTGTCTGTGAACTCACCAGGATGAGACTGGCCTATCTCTACATTACAGTAACTAATATCTCTAAAGTAACTATTTTATATCACATTCGTCACTGTACCGCCTGCTCCTGGTGGCGATGGGTTTGCAATCCGGGGTGAGGTTCGCAAACAGGGAAGGTGGGTCGACTTCGAGTGTCGTGAGGCCGCATACAGTAAGGGGTGGTAGGGGCCCGCCGAATTTCAGAGTTAGACTTTGGAGGTTGCACTGGAAGTCCAGGCCAAGTAGCAAGGCTGCGCAGAGGTTGGGGAGGACGTAGAGCCGGAAGTTGCTGAACTCTACGCCCTGGACGGTGAGGGTGGCGGTGCAGTACCCCTGGATCTCCACAGAGTGGGATCCGGAGGCCAGGGAGATTTGTTGGGAAATGAAGTGTACCACAAGGGAGCAGTGCCTTACCGTATCGGGGTGGATGAAGCTCTCCATGCTCCCGGAGTCGAGAAGGCAAGGTGTCTTGTGGCCATCGACTTTCACCGTCGTTGTCGCGGTTGCGAGGTTGTGTGGCCGGGACTGGTCGAGCGTGATGGAGGCGAGCTGCGGCTGGTGTTGGTGGGCTCCGGGCTGGTCGGTGGCGGTTGCGAGCGATGAGTGGCCCGATGAGGTGCCCGCGAGCAAGGGGCCTGAGGCGCCGTCCAAAATGGCAGTGAAGATGGCGGCGCCCATGGGGCGCACGTGGCAGGCGGTGTTAAAGATGGCAGCACCCACGGGCCACACAGGTCTGATGGGGGGAAGATGGCGGCGCCCATGGGCCGCACAAGGTCTGATGGGGGGAAGATGGCGGCGCCTATGGGCCGCAGGTTTATTGCGGGGACAAAAATGGCGGCGCCCACGAATCGCATGTGGGGGGTGCAGGAACAATGGGGCTGGTTACAGCGGCGATCGACCGGGCCTGGCACACCTTTCTTCCCGCAGGCCTTGCAGATTGTGCTCCACGCCGGGCAGCGCTGCCGGGGATGCTTTGTCTGCGCGCAGAAATAGAACTTGGGCTCCCCGGGGTTGGCTGGCTGCCGCGCGGCGCAGGCTTGGGGTTGGCTGGGGGCGGTCGCTGGAGGGGTCTACGATGTCCAGGAGGGGAGCGCCGTGCGGTCGGGGACGTACGCTTGTACATTACGGGAGGCTACTGTTAGTGAGGTCGCGAGTTTCTTGATCGCCACGAGGTCGAGCGTACCCCCTTCTAAGAGGCGCTGGCGGATGTACGCCAACCCTATGCCCGTAACGAAAGAGTCCCTGATTAGGAGTTCGGAATGTTCAACGGCTGAAACTGCCTGGCAATCGCAGTTCTTCGCCAGGGCGTGCAGAGCACGCCAGAAATCTTCCAGTGACTCACCGAGGAGTTGTTGCCGTGTGGACAGGAGGTGCCTGGCGTAGAATTTGTTGACCGGCCAGGTGTAGTTCTCTTTCAGACACGCCATGGCCTCAGTGTAGTTGGGCGCGTCCCGGATAAGGGGAAAAATATCGGAGATCAACCGTGTGTACAGGATCTGGAGTTTCTGTGCCTCTGAGGGTCGTTCTGTCGCTGATCCGATGTAGGCCTCAAAGCAAGCTAGCCAGTGGTCGAAGGCCGATGTGGCGTTGTCTGCTTGAGGGTGGAGCTGCAGGAGATCTGGCTTGATGCGTAGGTCAATCGCTGTAAAATCTCTGCTTAATAAATTGGTGCGCTATCAATTACGACGAGACGAGAGTAGAGAGTAATCGAGGCTTTATTACACAGAGATCTGTTGCCTCCTACAGCTGCTACCGAAATGGCTGCAGCTCGGTGAGCACACACATTTATACTCCGCCTACTGGGCGGAGCCAGCAGGCAGGGATCTACCCCCGTACCTGTAGTACAGGAGCCTTACCGTATTACATCTCATATGTGTTCTATATACAAACAGTGGTGACTACCGCACTGCTTCACTTCCGATTGGTGCAGGCGAGGTGCTAAATTAGATCTGCATGGGTTTCCTCCAGGTGCTCTGGTTTCCTCCCACAGTCCAAAGGTGCGCAGGTTAGGTGGGGTCGCAGGGATAGGGCAGGGGAGTGGGCCTAGGTAGGGTGCTCTTTCAGAGGGTCGGTGCAGACGTGCTGGACCAAATGGCCTTCTTCTGCACTGTAGAGGTTCTTCTGATTCTCTGGAAGCAGCAGCCCTCAGACACATTCCAGGAGGAGGTCAGAGAGCGAGGAACTAAACGGCAGGTCTGTGGAGTTGAGAGGTTTGGGAGATCTCCTTGTTCCACAGGAAGGCTTTCATTTCCTGGCCACGGGCGATCCAGTGCAGAGTAGGCCCACTCAATGGTAACCCTTTTTAACATAGGTCCTTCATCGTCTAGTCAGTGGACCCCTTCATTAATATATGCAAAGGGCCTTATGTCTATTTTAGGTGTCAACCAAGGACAATATAAAGCCCAGGAGGGAAAACACAGTTCGGACCAGTGTTCTTATTTCCCCGTCTTATTGTTTTCTTCTTTCTGGGAGTCCAGCAGAAATACCCCTGTACAAGTATAAACATTACAGAAACCCATAATATGAAATGAAAATGAAATGAAAATCGCTTATTGTCACAAGTAGGCTTCAAATGAAGTTACTGTGAAAAGCCCCTAGTCGCCACATTCCGGCACCTGTTCAGGGAGGCTGGTGCGGGAATTGGACCGTGCTGCTGGCCTGCGTTGGTCTGCCTTCAAAGCCAGCTATTTAGCCCTGTGCTAAACCAGCCCCGATCAACTCTCACCCCTGGTCTAACTCACAGTCATGCTATTAACTCACATCCTACACAACTGAACATTAACTCCCACACATTAGTATAAAATTAATCTAATAGTTCCAACTAAAAGTTTACTGAAACAACTCACATTAATTCACATCCTTCATTATTTATTGATTCACTGGATGTGGGAGTCACTGGCAAGGCTAGTATTTGTTCTCCGTCCCTAATTGCCCCTTCGTGAGCTGCCGTCGAGAATCGCTGCAGGTAGACCCATAGTGCTGTTAGCAAGGAAGTTCCAGTACCTTGACCCAGTAATAATGACGAACCAGCCAATATGCATCTATGTCAGGATAGTGCATGGCTTGGAGGGAAGATCTTTCTTTATTCTTTCATGGGATGTGAGTGTCGTGCCTGGGCAGGCATTTGCTGCCCAGAAAATGTGTGGTCTATAGGCCATTTTCAGAGGGCACTTCAGAGTCGACCACATTGTGTGGGTTCTGAGTCACAAGTAGACCAGGCCAGGTAAGGATGGCAGATTTCCTTCCCTGAGGAACATTAGTGAGCCAGATGGGTTTTTACGACAAATTGGCAAATGGTTTTGTGGTTACTGAAACTAGTGTTTAATGCCAGAGTTTATTAAATGAGTTCAAATTTTCATTAACTGGGGTTTGAAGCCATGAGCCAGAGCATTAGCTAGGCCTCTGGATTCCCAGCCCAGCGGCATTACTGCTAGGTGGCAATTTTCTGCCCTTGTCCTTTTGAGGTTGCAGGTCTTGAGAGGTGCTGTGAAAATAGGCTTTGCGAGTTGCTGAAGTGCATCTTGTGGATGGCAGACGCTGTATTCCCAATGTGTTGATACTGGAGGGAGTGAATGTGTCAGCTTACAGCATTAACTCTTATCTCAAAGCAATAATATCCTCCAGCACTAAATCTCATCCAATTTGACTAATCTCAGACAGAGACAGTCTTATGCCTTGATACAATTTCTGAAGGCATAAATGGGAGATGGGATAAATGAATCATCTGACTATCAGTGAGATACTTTTCTAGTAACTAGTGAGAAGATAGAAATGGTCCCAGGTCCCTTTAAATTTGAGAATTTACATCACCCCCTACGAATAATCAATAGGAGACCTTCAATATATTTTTATCTCTATCTTATGGGGCATCTGGTAAATCCATGTGCCCACCATATGCTGCGGTAACAAAAAGCAGTGAAATACACACCAACCTTTATAACTGTCGTGCGTTCAATGTCCTCAAAGAACAATTTCCTCATTCCAGGCGGAAACAGTTGACTTTCACAATTTACAACTTTACAATTAAAATTATCATTAAATAGGAGTAAATAAATGTTTTAGTAGCTGTTTATGTATTGGTGGTGAATTTATATATGTCTGGACCAGCGGTCTGAAGCAGGTTGTTTTGTGTCCTTGAATACACAGTTTAACTGGCTGGTGCTGTGTGTGTGTTTGGCTCGGGATGTAGTTAGAGGATCTGCATTCCAGCGACTGCCTGCGGCGGAGCTCATTTGCTCCACACAACAGTATGTTTACCAATAGCGGCGCGGCGGTTAGCACTGCTGCCTCACGCGCCAGGGACCCGGGTTCACTTCCAGCCTTGGGTGACGGTCTGTGGAGTTTGCACGTTCTTCCTGTGTCTGTCTGGGTTCCTCCCACAGTCCAAAGATGTGCCGGTTTGGTGAATTGACCACGCTAAATTGTCCCGGAGTGTCGAGGGATGTGCGGGTTAGGCTATGGGGTTACGGGGGTAGGGCGGGGCTGCCGGGGGTATAGACATGGGGAGAGTGCTCTTTCGAAGGGTCAGTGCAGACTCAGAGGGCTGAATGGCCTCCTTCTGCACTGTAAGGATTCTATGAGATTGTGCGTGAGTGGGTTTCCATTCATTAAAAAAGTTAAGTCAGGGTCATCCAGGAAGCATTGGTTGAACCACCATAAAGTATCAGGGAATAAGTTGATTTTCGTTATTCTTTCATGGGACGTGTGCATCACTGGCAAGGCCAGCATTTGTTGCCCATCCCAACCCTAGTTGCCTGTGAACTGAGTAGTTAGATAGGCCACCTCAGAGGGAAGTTGGACCACTATCTAACCTTACCAGAAATAAACTTAAGACCCATCCTTGCCCTAGATGCGATAGTGCGCTCACCAGCTACTTATTAATCTCCTTGCATTCCTTACCTCTGTGGGCGTCATGGTGGCACAGTGGTTAGCACTGTTGGTCCACAGCGCCACGGTCGCAGGTTCAATTCCCGGCTTGGGTCACTGTCTGTGTGTAGTCTTCACGTTCTCCCCGTGTCTGTGTGGGTTTCCTCCGGGTGCTCCGGTTTCCTCCCACAAGGCGTGGTGAATCAGGTAGATACCGGAAGTGCGATCTCCCGGCAATAACCGGCTGCGCTGCTTTTTGGGCAAAACGCAACTGGTAGACCTCAGCCTACATGTTGAACTTTACACATCTTTAAGTAGCCTTCGAATTCTTGGGCGGTAAACTGTGGCCCATTGTCATTCACCATCTGTTCTGGCTTTCTAAATCTCGCTGAGTTTCTCAATGGTTTGTTCTGCAGTGGTTGCCTATATTCGGACCATCTCAGGTCACTTTGAACGTGTGTATGGTAGTATCAGGTATTGCAGTACCCGAGAGGCTGTAGACCATTGGGTAAGCCCAGCAGCTTACCATTGGCTGTTGGTATGTGGCTCCGCCCTGACAGGCAGGGTATAAGAACAGGTGCCATCCCAGCAGCCCTCATTCTGTACCGAAGCTGCTGGGGAACAGATCTAGTCTATTAAAGCCTTCAGTTATGATATAACCTCGTCTTTGAGTTTAATTGATTGTGCATCAGTGTGCCTACAACAGCCATGAACATATGCCCCTCGACTGGACCTGCAATGCCAATGTGCAGATTTTACGCCACTCCCATGGATGCAATGGGGTCAAAGTCGTTGCGTTCCTTACTCACACACATGACTGGCACCGTCCTGATTTTTCTTCTAATAAACTTTATTAGTGTTACAAGTAGGCTTACATTAACACTGCAATGAAGTTACTGTGAAAAGCCCATAGTCGCCACACTCCGGCTCCTGTTTGGGTACACAGAGGGAGAATTCAGAATGTCCAATTCACCGAACAGCATGTCTTTCGGGACTTGTAAGAAGCATATAGCCCAGAGCTTCTGAATGGCTGAATGGTCAGAAGGGGGTCCACGTTCCTGTGAGGCTGCTGTTAATTAAACCTAGCCTGAACTTTGTAAAGTCTGACCACATCTCTAGAAGGGTAGGTGGCTGCAGCAATTCATTCAGGAGGAGCAGTAAGAAGCCTGGTGCGGTAGAACCATGCAGAGTTAACTGATTGATGCACGGTCAAGACCACTAAAGCAAGGCTGTAGTCCAACTGAAGGTTTTAATAAGCTAGATGTTTCCCCAGCAGCTCAGGTACAGAATGAAGGCTGCTGGGGCGGCACAGGCTCTTATATCCTGCCTTGCAGGGTGGAGCTACCATACAGCTTGACCAATAGGAAACATACAATATCTACCAATGGTGTTCCAGCATTACCAGGTTCCATAATACCTCTACACAGGCTACCACATTCACCCCTTGTTAAAAAAGAGTCTGGCGGGGGTGGTGGCTTGATATTACAACATGGTAACGTGGTAGAAATTATAGTTATGGAGGTACCGTAATACCTCCGTACAGCGCTTTGTAACAATTTATGATTCATAATTAACTGTACACTTTAAAATGAAGCAATCAGTCGATCGGGGGCCCTGGTCATCCTCTGTGATCGTCAAAGCTTCGGTGGTGACTCTGGTGGAGGCTCGGGCGTCTGTGACTCCGGGAGCGTGGCCTCGATCTCTGTGGCAGCTTCAACACCCCTAGACGGCGCTGGTGGGGAAAACGGTTGACCTGGGAAGGGAGCATCTGCGGGGTGCGTTGGTGGGTGGGGGGGCCTAGACGGGGCCGGCGGAAGGACCGATCCTCCTGTAAGGTGCCCCGGTGGAGGGGAGGGTGGGACTGGTGGCTGGGGTGTGCGTGGGGCTCCGGCGGGCGCCAGGTCTCGTAGGGAGACCGTATCTTGTCGGCCGTCGGGGTACGCCACGTAGGCGTACTGGGGGTTAGCGTGGAGAAGATGGACCCTCTCGACCAACGGGTCTGACTTGTGCGCCCGCACGTGTTTTCGGAGCAGGATGGGTCCGGGAGCAGCATGGTAGTTAGCACAATTGCTTCACAGCTCCAGGGTCCCAGGTTCGATTCCCGGCTTGGGTCACTGTCTGTGCGGAGTCTGCACGTTCTCCCAGTGTGTGCGTGGGTTTCCTCCGGGTGCTCCGGTTTCCTCCCACAGTCCAAAGATGTGCAGGTTAGGTGGATTGGCCATGCTAAATTGCCCATAGTGTCCAAAATTGCCCTTAGTGTTGGGTGGGGTTACTGGGTTATGGGGATAGGGTGGATGTGTGGGCTTGGGTAGGGTGCTCTTTCAAAGAGCCGGTGCAGACTCGATGGGCCGAATGGCCTCCTTCTGCACTGTAAATTCTATGATAATTCTATGGGAGCTGCGAGCCAGGTCGTGAGCGAGGTCCCAGAGGAGCACTTCCTGGGGAAGAGAAGGAGACGTTTGTGAGGCGTTTGGTTGGTTGTGGTACAAAGCAGTGACTGGATGGAATGGAGGGCATCCGGGAGGACTTCCTGCCAGCGGGAGACTGGGAGAGTCCTGGACCGTAGGGCCTTCCAGACCGTTCCGTTCTCCCTCTCTACCTGTCCGTTACCCCGGGGGTTGTAACTGGTTGTCCTGCTCGAGGCGATGCCCTTGCTGAGCAGGAATTGACGCAGTTTGTCGCTCATAAAGGAGGACCCCCTATCACTATGTATGTCAGCGGGGAACCTGAACAGTGCAAAGATGCTATGGAGGGCCTTGATGACGGTGGTTGCGGCCATGTCTGGGCAGGGGATGGCGAATGGGAACCAGGAGTACTCGTCAATCACGTTCAGGAAGTACATGTTGCAGTCGGTGGAGGGGAGGGGGCCTTTGAAGTCCATGCTGAGGCATTCAAAGGGACGGGAAGCCTTTATCAGGTGTGCTTTCTCTGGCCTTTAGAAGTGCTGTTTGCACTCCGCGCAGATTTGGCTGTCCCTGATGGCTGTCCTGACCTCCTCGATGGAGTAGGGCAGGTTGTGGGTCTTGATAAAGTGGAAAAAGCGAGTGACCCCCGGGTGGCAGAGGTCCTCGTGGAGGGCTCGGAGGCGGTCCACTTGTGCGTTGGCACATGTGCCGCAGGACAGGGCATCAGGAGGCTCGTTTAGCTTCCCGGGATGATACAAGATCTCGTAGTTGTAGGTGGAGAATTCGATCCTCCACCGCAAGATCTTATCGTTTTTTATCTTGCCCCGCTGTACATTATCGAACATGAAGGCGACCGACCGTTGGTCAGTGAGGAGAGTGAATCTCCTGCCGGTGAGGTAATGCTTCCAGTGTCGCACAGCTTCTACTATGGCCTGGGCCTCCTTTTCGACTGTGGAGTGGCGGATTTCGGAAGCATGGAAGGTACGTGAGAAGAAGGCCACGGGTCTGCCTGCTTGGTTGAGGGTGACCGCCAGAGCTACGTCAGACGCGTCGCTCTCGACCTGGAAGGGGAGGGACTCGTCGATGGCGTGCATCGTGGCCTTTGCAATGTCTGCTTTGATGCGGCTGAAGGCCTGGCGGGCCTCTATCGACAGGGGAAAAGCTGTGGATTGGTTCAGGGGATGGGCCTTGTCCGCATAGTTGGAGACCCACTGGGCATAGTGAGAGAAAAACCCTCGGCAGCGCTTCAGGGCCTTGGAGCAGTGAGGGAGGGGGAACTCCATAAGGGGGCGCATGCGTTCAGGGTCGGGGCCTATAACTCTATTTCGCACTACGTAGCCGAGGATGGCTAGGCGGTCGGTGCTAAACACGCATTTATCCTTGTTATATGTAAGGTAAAGGATCTTTGCGTTCTGGAGGAATTTTCGGAGGTGTCGTGGTCCTGCTGGTCGTGGCCGCAGATGGTGACATTATCGAGATATGGGAATGTTGCCCGGAAACCGTACCGGTCAACCATTTGGTCCATCTCGCGCTGGAAGACCGAGACCCCGTTGGTGACACCGAAGGGAACCCTTAAGAAGTGATAGAGCCGCCCGTCTGCCTCAAAGGCAGTGTATTTGCGGTCACTAGTGCGGATGGGGAGCTGGTGGTAGGCGGACTTAAGATCCACCGTGGAGGAGACCTTGTAATGCGCGATCCTGTTTACCAGGTCGGATATGCGGGGGAGAGGGTACGCGTCCAGCTGCGTAAACCTGTTGATGGACTGACTGTAATCGATGACCATCCTATGCTTTTCCCCGGTCTTTACCACCCCTACTTGAGCTCTCCACGGACTGTTGCTAGCTTCAATGACTCCTTCCCTCAGTAGCCTTTGGACCTCTGACCTAATAAAGATCCAATCCTGGGCACTGTACCGTCTGCTCCTGGTGGCGACGGGTTTGCAATCCAGGGTGAGGTTCGCAAACAGGGAAGGCGGATCGACCTTGAGGGTCGCGAGGCCGCAGACAGTGAGGGCCCCCGAATTTGAAAGTTAGACTTTTGAGATTACACTGGAAGTCTAAAGACCATAAGACATAGGAGCGGAAGTAAGGCCATTCGGCCCATCAAGTCCACTCCACCATTCAATCACCTTAAACCTAGGAGTGTGGCCGCACAGAGGTGGGGAAGGACGTAGAGACGGTAATTTTTAAACTCCCTTCCCTGGACTGTGAGGTTTGCTGCACAAAACCCCTTTATCTCCACTGAGTGGGAACCGGAGGTCAGGGAGATTTTTTGATTAACGGGGTGGACGAGGAGAGAACAGCGCCTTGCTGTGTCGGGGTGTATGAAGCTCTCCGTGCTCCCAGAGTCGATTAAGCAGGACGTCTCATGCTCGTTGATTAGTACTGTTGTTGTAGCAGTTGAGAGTGTTCGAGGCCGGGACTGATCCAGGGTCACCGAGGCTAATCTCAGCAGTTGAGTGTTCTCTTCGGGCGGTGTGCGGTCAGCTGAGCTGGAGTCCTGTGAGTCCATCCTAGATGGCGGCTCCCATTGGTCGCACATGGCTGGGGGTGCGCAAAATGGCGGCGCCCGTCCACCGAATGTGGCGTCCGCGGGACAAGATGGCGGCGCCCGGGTACCGCACGTGGCCCTGGAGTAGGAAGATGGCGGCGCCCGCTGGCCGCATGGGGACCGTGGACAGGTTTGTGGTGGCGGTCCGCATTCGCCGCCGGAGACCGCGGCGACCGCACGGGCCTGGCATACCACCACAAAGTGGCCTTTTTTACCACATCCCTTGCAGGTGGATGCGCGGGACGGGCAGCGCTGCCGGGGGTGCTTGGCCAGCCCACAAAAGTAGCAGCGGGGCCCCCCGGAGTTGCCAGGCCGCCTTGCAGTACAAGCTTGTGGGGGAATGGGGGAATGTCTCGGGGTCGGCTGCGGAGGGGTTCCACACTGCCCAGGGAGCTGCCGCGCAGTCGGGAACGCAAGCGCGGGCGTTTGTGGAGGCCACATCCAGGGAACCTGCAAGGGCCCGTGTCTCCTTTAGGCCCAGGGTGCCTTTTTCCAGCAATCGCTGACGGATTTGGGAGGACAGGATACCTGCCACGAAAGCGTCCTGGAACAAGAGTTCTGTGTGGTCGCTCGCCAAAACCTGCGGGCAGCTGCAGTTTCTCCCCAACACCAGAAACGCACGTTAGAATTCTTCCAGCGATTCCCCAGGGATTTGTCGCCTCGTTGCTAACAGATGTCGGGCATAGACCTGGTTTACCGGGCGAATATAATGTCCTTTTAGCAGCTCCATTGCTGCATCAAAGTCTTCCGCGTCATCGATGAGGATGTAAATTTCCAGGCTCACCCTCGAGTGCAGGACTTGCATTTTCTGTTCTCCCGTGGGTGTGTTTTTGGCCGTTCCGAGATATCCTTTAAAACACGCCAGCCAGTGTTTGAAGATTGCCGCTGAGTTCACCGCGTGGGGGCTGAGTTGCAGACACTCCGGCTTGATTCGGAGCTCCATCCGTTTAAAACTAGCTTATTAAATTGATGCACGATCAATGATCACTAAAGCGAGGTTGCAGTCTAACTGAAGGCTTTAATAAGCTGGATGTTTCCCCCAGCAGCTCAGGTACAGAATGAAGGCTGCTGGGGCTGCACGGGCTCTTATACCCCGTCTTGCAGGGCGGAGCTACCATACAGCTTGACCAATAGGAAACATACAATATCTACCAATGGTGTTCCAGCATTACCAGGTACCGTAATACCTCTACACAAACTACCACACTGGTGCAGCATGGAAAGCCTCAATTCAGGAGGCTGAGAGGGTGGGAGAGCTGATGGGAGCCAAGTGGGTTTCCAGACAGACACAGTGAACTCATTGGAAGTAGATAGCCATGGCGACCAGGTCACAAGGGCCTGGATACAGTGCCAGAAGAAGTTCAATGACCTCACACATATGGGAAAGGTCAGTGAATAAATCTTCAAATTTCATCTACCCATTACAAACACTGCTCAATGCCTCACACACCCCCATCACTCATCCAGCAACAGTGCGTACTGATCAGGATTCATGTCTAATCTTTTAATCCTCCATTTTATCCTTATATAGCAGGAGGGAGCAGCAAAGAACTGACTGGGGACAAGAATGGCTATCTGTTCTCATTCCCCCCCCCCCCCCGGCCCCCGCAGGAATGAAGCCATGGCAACCAGTGTCGCTGAAGCCATCCCGGGTGACAGCACATTGCTGCCTCACATACCGTTAGAAATCCAGCTTCATTCTCACGGCGCCATCGGGCACAAAGTGGAATCTACAGATGGTGTCGCCATTACTGTCCATCACACTCCACCTTTCCCTTTACTCCAACCCTCCCCATGTGCATTGATCCTTTTAGAGGCTCAGGAATTGCGACAAGGCGAGCCCATGGTAGAAGAGAATGAAGGCCCAGTGGAAGGCCTCTGAGGAAAACGCACCGTCACTCGCTCTGATCTCGTAGGCACTGGATACAGTGCACATAGAGGATAGAATAGAGGAAGAATCTGATTCTTCAATGGACAGGAGTGGGCTGCAGCAAGACAGGGAGAAAGGCTCAAATGTGTGCTAGATCATTGAGGGCAAGGCCACAGACAAGTTGAATCAAAGACCCAGCACAATGGGCCGTATGGACTCCTCCTGCGCCATTTCCTTGTATGCCCCACACCCAACTTCAGTAACGTTTGTCTATTTTTCTCTGATTTCCTCTTTTCTTCCTCCTGATTCGCTGGGGTTAAAAGCTGATGCCATTTCTCAGGAGGTACTCCCAATCATCTGTCAAATTCATCCCCGTGAAATGCATTGGCTGTCAGCCCTTCTCTCATACTCCTTCTTGTCATATACCTGGTCAGTTGCCTTGTTTATCCGAGTATCGCATTCCAGAAAATTCCCTTTCCACTCCCGAGCAGTGCTGTCTGATATTCCTGGACTCGGGTCGGAGGTGTAGGTGGAGACGGCCCGCACAGTCTTATCCCCACTGGCATCCATGGATGCCCAGCCAAGCACCACCCAGCCAACACAGCACAACTGGCGGCAGCGATTAAATTAGTCCATTTGCTTATCATTTTGTGCTCTGAGGACATTTGGAATCCGCTTTCGATAGTGTCCTAATCTGCAGCAGACATAATGAATTTTGATATTTCAGGCGTGGGTGATTGACAGACGACCTTGGCAGCTCCAGATGTACCAAAGGCATTGGCTAATTCTGCCACCTTTGTCGGTGCACAATAAAAGAGATAAGACAGTCCTAATCCTCTCAACACAGCCTGGTTCCAAGTTACATACACTGTGTTAATCTTCTGCTCAATAATTTTTTTTTAAAGTCTCTTTTTTGGATCAAGGAAACCATTCATCATTGTTCTGGAGGGACTGACAAGGGTAAAACCCACACAGATGTCTATACTGAGCATTGTCCAACAATTTGTTGCTGATGGATGATTTTCTGGCAGCTTTGAAAGGATTAATGGAAATGAGGAACAGGTAAATCTTAGGATAAAAGGGGTGATATCATCTCATCTCATGCACAGGGATAATTGTGTCCTTTGCTCAATTGAGCAGGAAGTTGTGGAGTTGAAATAACTATACATTAACTTATTGAGATGCATTTAATGTAACTGCGACTTTAACATAGAACACCAGATCAGTGGTGACAGCGGAATACCAATGTCTCCAGAACACAATCCAGCAGTGTCTATTGAACATAATCCCTGAAACCACTGATCAGAGTTTGCGTTCGGATATTGATATAATTCAGCGGTATTTTTTGTAATGTTAGAATTACAAGCAGAGGGAATATTCTTCATTTTGAAGTACTTTGAGGTTATCACCATGTCACAAGTGCCATATACCATTCTATCCTCATGCACATGGATTTCCTTAAATTGAATCCAAAAAATGATTTAATTTGTTTTGAAATCAATGAGGCTGCAGCCTCATTGAAAAGGGGGGAAAAGGCACGTTTAACGAAATATTGAATAACTGGAGGTGGAGCTGAAACGAACCTGACGGAAATCTTAATGGATGCAACGTTAAGCTAATGCTCAATGTCAGCAAAAGCTGAGCCACATTATCAAAATGACATCCATGGGGTTACCATCAACCAGAAACTTAACTGGACCAAGCATATAAATACTGCAGCCAAAGAGCAGGTCAGGGCTGGGAATTATGCGGCAAGTGACTCATTTCCTGACTCCCCAATCTACAAGCTGCAAGTTAGGAGTGTGACGGAATACTCTCCATTTGTCCGGATGAGTGCAGCTCCAACAACACTCAAGAAGCTCGACACAATCCAGGACAAAGCAGCAATCCCTACGGGCCCTGTGGGTATACCTAGACTACCTGGACTACAGTTGTTCCGGATGTTGGCTCATCGGATGTGGCAACAAGAATGATGACATAGCTAACACCGACGTCCTGCGAAATAATTTTAAGAAGCCAGTTTGGGTGGCAGCTCATCCACCACCATAAACATTCATTCCCTCCAACACCTGTGCACAGTGGCCGTAGTGGCAGCATCTCACCAATCCTTTAACAGCACCTTCCACTTCCATGACCTCGACCACCAAGAAGGATAAGATCAGCAGATACATGGGAACACCACCACCTGCAAGTTCCCTGCCAAGCCACACACAAAGAACAAAGAACAAAGAAATGTACAGCACAGGAACAGGCCCTCCGGCCCTCCAAGCCTGTGCCGACCATGCTGCCCGACTAGACTACAATCTTCTACACTTCCTGGGTCCGTATCCCTCTATTCCCATCCTATTCATGTATTTGTCAAGATGCCCCTTAAATGTCACTATCGTCCCTGCTTCCACCGCCTCCTCCAGTAGTGAGTTCCAGGCACCCACTGCGCTCTGTGTAAAAAACTTGCCTCGTACATCTACTCTAAACCTTGCCCCTCTCACCTTAAACCTATGCCCCCCTAGTAATTGACCCCTCTACCCCGGGGAAAAGCCTCTGACTATCCACTCTGTCTATGTCCCTCATAATTTTGTAGACCTCTATCAGGTTGCCCCACACCATCCCGATTTGGAAATATATCGCCATTCCTTCATTGTCAAAATCCTGGAATTCCTTCCGGAATAGCGCTTTGGGCGTACCACACTACATGGACTGCAGCGATTCAAGAAGGCGGCTCATTACCACCCTCTCAAAGGCAAATAGGGGTGGGCAATAAATGATGACATCGCCATTGATGCTCTCATTTCAGAATGAGTTTTTATAAAGGAGATTACCAGTCAGGGAACATAATAGTCAAACTGCACATTGTGGTAGTTAGGCAGCATCCGAAAAATCCATCCAAGTTCTGGTCACCAATAAAGGGAGACATTCAAAGTCTTGAGACTGAGCAGAGAAATACCCAGGGATAGTCCGCAGCAGCAGTGGCAGCATTCTAGGGAAAGGCCAGAGAGACTTGGATTTATAAGCTCTGGAAAGGAAGGGTCTGAGAGGAATTCATAGAGATGGATACAAGATTGATCGGGAGTAATAACAATAATCTTTATTGTCACAAGTTGGCTACATTACACTGCAATGAAGTTACTGTGAAAAGCCGCTAGTCGCCACATTCCGCTGCCTGTTCGGATACACAGGGGGGGGATTTCAGAATGTCCAATTCACCTTACAGCGCATCTTTCGGGACTCGTGGCAGGAAACCGGAGCACCCGGAGGAAACTCACGCAGACACGGGGAGAACGTGCAGACTCCGCACAGGCAGTGACCCAAGCCGGGAATCGAACCTGGAACCCTGGAGCTGTGAAGCAACAGTGCTAACCTCCATTTAAAGCACGTTTAAATGGGAGGAGAAAAATTGGACTTAGCCAATTTAGAGTTAATAACAGAAACTTCTTCATCACACAAAGTAGATATATTCTCAGATAGGCGGGATGAGGCAGATACCTCCAGAAGCAATTGGACGCTACAATGGGCAGATGTTAGGGTTCCACTGGGTGGAGGAATCGGAGGAACCAAGTGACCTTTGCAGGTGGAATTATCTTGTGATGTGATTCTGGAGGCTGTCCCTGGCATTGTGCATCTGCTCTTTCTTGTTATTGGGAATCGAGGCTGTCATCACATCCTGCCTCTTGCGCCAGCATACTGGGAGACAGCTGCAACCATTTTTCAACTGAGGCTCCGGCATTGCACTCATTAGCGAGGGGCATTTACAACGTGGCTAGATTTACAACATGATTCTTAACTTGCTGCTAATTAATTTTGGTGATAACTAATAACCAGCTGCTACTTATCAGTGAAGAGCTGGCTGTTTTTCTGAGATTGGATCCGAGAAGGCAATTGTTCGCCGTGTGGCCCTCCCAACTATAATCGACAGTGATGCCGACAGATGGTACGGAATTATCAGGGTGGGGATTTTATACAGGAGATCGTGTGAACAACAATTAAAATTACATTTTTGTGTCAGATTTACCATATTGTTTGACATATTTAATATCCCTCGCTTATGCGATTTAGGAGATTGTTTCTTGGCATTAAATTTCTCCCTAGCTTCGTAAACTTTGTAAAACTGTTTTGTTTCATTAAGGAGAGGTGGTGGGGAATTATTGATACCCAGATGAAGCAGCTTAAAATCAGGAATGACTAAATCCACCTTTATTCTGACTGAACAAAAACACGATGGAGGCGGACAATTTTAACTCAGTTAAAAAATTCTGAATTACTCACCGACCCTGATCCATCGGGATCCCGCCTTTTGCGACTTTCGCCTGCCTTCCCCGCCAGACAACAGGGATACTGCTCAAAGACGGTGAGGTCCTTCTTATCACAGCAGGCCCCATCGACATCAGCGAGATCTGATTGCGAGTGTTAACTCAAGCCATTGCAGGGGCCCAAGGTAAGGGCCCCATGTTCACAGTTACCAGGCATGGCCACTGTCAGAACCAGCGAGCTGTCGAGTGGGAGAGCTAGATTCTGACAGGTGCAGTAGGATCCTTCGGGAAGAGGGCCTGGGTTTCCTCAAAGTACACGTGAGGAAGTCAACGGGAAACCACCTCATGTATTCTTTTCCCGAGGCGTTGCCCATTGAAGTTGAAAACCGGAGGCTGTGAAAGCCGACTGGAGAAGAACGAGCAGGCTGCGAGGTGCGGAGGAATCAGCAGGGACCTCCTGCTCGGCAGGTCCCGATTGCACTGCAGGGGAATGTTTGCTGATGCTCTGTGGACTGAGGCCAGTCAGAGGGCGATCGGAATATAGAGAGGATGCAAAAATGGGTGAGAGCGTTTTACTTTCGTTTGTGGGCCCAGTAGTGTGGAATTTCTCGCCCAGGGCACGGCTGAGTACCTAGGCCTTAGCTAACTGTAAGCTGTATCAATGGCTTAGATGAACATAGAACATACAGTGCAGAAGGAGGCCATTCAGCCCATCGCATCTGCACCGACCTACTTAAGCCCTCATTTCCTCCCTAAACCCTCCTAACCTTTTTGGACACTAAGGGCAATTTATCATGGCCAATCCACCTAACCTGCACGTCTTTGGACTGTGAACATAGAACATACAGTGAAGAAGGAGGCCATTCGGCCCATCGAGTCTGCACCGACCCACTTAAGCCCTCACTTCCACCCTATCCCCGTAACCTAATAACCCCTCCTCACCTTTTTTGGTCACTGAGGGCAATTTATCATGGCCAATCCACCTAACCTGCACGTCTTTGGACTGTGTGAGGAAACCGGAGCACCCGGAGGAAACCCACGCAGACGCGGGGAGAACGTGCAGACTCCGCACAGACAGTGACCCAGCGGGGAATCGAACCTGGGACCCTGGCGCTGTGAAGCCACAGTGCTGTCCACTTGTGCTACCGTGCTGCCCGTGACCGAGTGTAATACATCCAAATGTTCTTATCATACCAAGTTAATTGCGAAGGGAAGCTGTGAGGATGATGCAAAGCAACTGTGTGGGCAAAAACCTGGTAAATGGTATATAACGTGGAAAATGTGGCATTATCCACTTTGAAAAGAAGAATAGAAAAACAGAGGGTGGGATTCTCCGTTAGCCGACCCCAAAATTGGCAACGCCGCTTACAGATCAAGTGTAGCAATCGGGACTACCGAAAGTGCCGGTCCCAATCGGGGCCGGCTTTTAAATGTCAGATTCACGAGCCCCAGCTGGACCAGCCTCCGCTCACTAGCGGGGAAGGTCGTATTCCGCGACTCCCAGGGGAGATCAATTGAGGTACCATTGGTAAGCATCAATATTATTCCTCTTGTGGTAACATCCAGGTCATTTATATAAATAGAAAACAAAAGAGACACCAACATAGATCGAATGGCACATCACATCATGCTAAACTAAATTAGATGCATTGACCCAGAACCTTTCATTTGTGAATGTGTCTCATTCTCACAACTCAACTTCCATTCCCAACTGTCCCTGTTCCTCAGTTTTTTCTTTCTATGAAAATTGCCGTCAGCACCTCTCCCTCGAGAAACCTTCAACCCACCTGCCCTCTCCATCCCCCATCTCAGTTACTGTGAGTTTATCTTTGGATTTGTTGGCTTTGTGCGCCAGGAAGGATCTTCCTGGAGGTGATGGCCTTTTGTTCAAAAACATCTATTTACAAAAGTTAAATAGGAGCAAGACATAGCTGGAGCTACTGCCTGAGATGCTTCACACTCGTCTCCTCTGAGCGATGTGACACCACTCTGAAATATCTCCTCACACACATGCTCAGTAGCTATCATTCAACCTTTAATTTACATCTCCCCTGAGTCTTTAGACACACACTCTTCTACGCTTCCCCGTCAGTTACTTGCCCCGGTGGTGTCAATCTTCGACTGTGTTCTTCGTTCCCCACGAGAACGTATAGGGCGCATGCTCATCAGAACGTTCTCCTTGGAAGGCAATATGAAGGCTCAGAACAGAGCTTTTCATTCTTTTCCTCTTTTTTTTCTTCTCCTTCTCGGTACTTCAGGGAAAGGTTGGGCTGCGGGTTGTTCTTGCTTGAAAGAATGAAACTCATTCGCCTCCTGTGAAGATCTGTACAGCTGTAGACGGTCTCCAAACATCTACTGCTACAGCAAACAAATTATTATGGAATGACTCATACGGGAATGAGTCAGAAGGACAAAGTGAAGGAGGAAGAAGGAAAAATGATGATTGTCCTGCTAATATTGCAGGAATTTATTTTTCTGTGAGCGGTGGTTCAGCTTACACGTTCTCAGCGGTGTATGTTTGCTCTCAAAGAAATCAAGAATGATCCCAGGGATGAAGAGCTGAAGCGATGAGGATAGATTGGGGAGGTTGGGTCTGCTTTCTTTGGCAAACCAGTGACTGAGAGGAAACTTGATTCTGAGAGGAGATGTTCAAGATCCTGGGGGGGGGGTGCGGACAGAATAAATGGCAAGAAACTGCTCCCCCTCAAGACAGCTTCAAGAACGAGAGGACACAGATTCAAAATATGGGCAAAAGGAGTAGAAGTGACGTGAGGAAACATTTGGTCACCCACAGGGTGGTTGGAGTCTGGAACAAACCTCCTGAGAGGGTGGTGGAGGCAGGTTAGGTTGAGGTGTTCAAAAGGGAGCTGGATTGCTATCTAAAAATAAAGAATGTGCACGGTTACGGGGATAGGGCAGCGGAGTGGTATTAGATAGAATGTTCTTTCAGGGAGCCGGTGCAGACTCAATGGGCCGAATGGCCCCTTTCAGCACTGTAACAACTATGTGATTCTGTGCTCACCACTGGAACTTCACCAGAATGTCTGCGGCCTTCAAGGAGGTACAGTATGTTCTCCTACGACAAGCCATCGACATCAGTGCCATTTTGGTTATTATCTTCTTCCACTCCTTCTGAAAGAACAAACTAACGTGTAAAAAGTCATCTTGTGGCGGGTCGCCTTCGTTTTTGGTGGACCTTTCTCCTGCTGCATCTAGCCTCACCTCGAAAGGGAGTGAAAGACCTGTGGTGTCCTCCTACGGTCGTCGGGCTGGAGTTTCGTCTTCGAAGACTGTTTCACAGCATTCTGGTCAACTCGCGTTTCTTGAATGGGGGTTCCTTTAACACGTATCTCCTTCTGTCTGGTAGACACAGATACTTTGGAAGGACAGACATGTTAAATTGGCTTCACGCGCCACACCCATGGCACTGTGAAATTTGGCGTGGAATTGCCTGGGGACCTTCTTTCCGCCATGGCACGGCCGTTGGAAAATGAGGGTTGGTGCCTTTTTCTGGGTGTTCCCCAGGCTGCTGCTTTATTTTCACTCTTACAACCACAAATTGAACAACTTCATTGGTCTGGCCTTGGGTAGTTTTCTCTTGCATCTCTGACAAAAGTCTTATTCTGCCTTTGCTCACTGTCCTCCTTGGCCAGCTGCATGTCTTTACTTAAATTTAAATCTTCCAGAGATTGGAAGACAACAGAGAGATTCTCATCTAAAACGTCAAAGACTATTCTATATC
Source organism: Scyliorhinus torazame (assembly GCF_047496885.1). NCBI lineage: Eukaryota > Metazoa > Chordata > Chondrichthyes > Carcharhiniformes > Scyliorhinidae > Scyliorhinus > Scyliorhinus torazame. The sequence goes on along the minus strand of NC_092713.1, from coordinate 299,933,225 downwards.
CAATTAGGTTGCCTTTCAGTGTTCCATTCCCACAATTCTCAGCTGGGCAGTATGAATCATTGATGAATGAGTCAATCCCTTCACCCTGTATTTTTCCATGCTGCTTGTCTTGTCTGTCACAGTCCTATCCTTGTTATTTGATTGCTAGGTTGGCCTAAAGTCCATCACCCACTGCTCTGCAATGTTGTTGGACTTCACAAGGAACTTTCCCTGCTGTATTCTACAGTTCTTTTCTCTGTGGGTGTAGTCACTGCTGTCCTATCTGTTATCTTTCAATTCTTTGGCTTCTTACTGTCAGGAACTGGCTAAATCCTTGTCTGCTTCGTGTTTCTCTTTTAATCCCTGGCCCTGCAACATTACAGATTTGGCTTTAAAACTTGCAGACTTTGGTAAACCGAAAACACCCCTGGTCTAATGTACAGGCCCAGATCCCCCTTAATGCTCTGTGGCACAGCCCGTGATGTCATTTTGGTGGACTTGGCAAGCAGCCAATCAGTGTGCCTGAAATTCTGGGACATCTGTTCTCGCTTGCGATTGGCGGAGCCATTCAGAACCTTTTGGATGAAAAGCTGGTCAGGAGAAGAGCTCCATTTTACCTCAGTTCTGTTCAGACCTCAAGAACAGCCAGAAGTTAGTAAGGCACTGTCTCTGTATCAGGCCTTCAAAGGTTTAAATCTTGGATTGAAGGCTAGGGAGCTGAAACTGACCATACTCTCTGCAGTCCATTTAACCTGTGAGCGTTCCCTGGAAGTGAATCTTGATCTGCAAAAACGGCAGACTAGCCATCAAGGGCTGGAGCGGATGGACAACCTTTGTTTAAATTCTCAGGGGGAGAATTCCAAAATTGCCTCAGTGAGACTGGGAGTCAACATGGTGGAGGCCTGTCAGGTGGTACCGACCTCAGAGGGAGAATTCTCAGTGTGAAATTGTTAAAAGGGGAAATGACTTACCAGAGGCCATTCTACAGCCTGCTGGTTCAAGTTGAAGACCACCATTAGAAGGTCCCTGGCTACAAAGACTGCTACCTCGACAGCAAAGAACCATCTCACGCCTTTTAATCCTTTCCCTACCCCTACCGCATGTTTGTCTTGTGTTTCTCTGGATGGGTGCAGGACGGGGCTTGGGGAATAGTTAGATTTGAAGACCATTGTTCCTTTCTTATCATTCTATATTCATCTTTCTCCTTGTTAATGTACAGTGTTTTTAATGTTTTACTTATAAATCTGGTGCCTGTAACTCATTGGAGCAGTCAAGGATTAAAGATCTCAGGAAAATACACAAAATATTGGTTAATTCACTTGTGCTGGGACTCCAGGGTCAGTGGGCTGGAGTTTGACCACGCAGGGTGTCGTAACACTACTCTTGAAGAGATTTTGCTGGAGGCAATGGATTTTTGTTCAAAGACATTTATTTACAAAGGTTAAGTAAGACCAAGATGTCGCTGGAACCAATCTCAGAGATGCTTCACAGTTACCTCCTCTCAGTTAGAGACATCACTGTCACTATGACAGTCTTATGCACATGCTTAGTACCTTAACTCTACACCATCCTTTAATCAACTCTTTTCACTTGAAGATCCTCAATTGTGATGCTACCTCGCATTCCATATCTCACCCACATTTCCTGTTCAAATCCCTCTATACCAGTCTCCAACCTTACCTAGCATTGGACAAACCATGTCCCTCAGCCTTAAATGGTAACGTGGCCTGTTCGCTGGGATCTGCAATTCCACAGGACATGACCTTATCAGCCACTGGGGGTCGGATAGCTCAGTTGGCTGGATGGCTGGTTCATGATGTGGAGAGACAGCAACAGTGCGGGTTCAATTCCCGCAGGGGCTGAGGTTAACCATCCTTCTCAACTTTGCCCCTCGCGTGTGGTGACGTTCAGATCACCACCAATCAGCTCCCTCTCAAAAGGGAAGAGCAGCCTATGGTCTTCAGAACTATGGTGACTTTCACATCATCAAAGTCCTTTTGAAAATGCAGATTCACCCAAGATAAAATTCTTCTCAGGCAGAGCATAAAGCAGTCGATTCACTATTATCATAGAATTTACAGTGCAGAAGGAGGCCATTCGGCCCAGCGAGTCTGCACTGGCTCTTGGAAAGAGCACCCTACCCAAGGTCAACACCTCCACCCTATCCCCATAACCCAATAACCCCACCCAACACTAAGGGCAATTTTGGACACTAAGGGCAATTTATCATGGCCAATCCACCTAACCTGCACAGCTTTGGACTGTGGGAGAAAACCGGAGCACCTGGAGGAAACCCACGCAGACACGGGGAGGATGTGCAGACTCCGCACAGACAGTGACCCAAGCCGGAATAGAACCTGGGTCCCTGGAGCTGTGAAGCAATTGTGCTATCCACAATGCTACCAGGCTGCTCTAGATTTATTGTTAGTTGCCACCCAAAGTGAATTTCACGCCCATAATACCGACCACTCAACATTGGGAGGTGTTCAAACAATCTAATCAAGCTGGCCAGGTCCAGGTAGGAGGAAGAGGACCGGCAGAGACAGAGGGAAGGGGATTCAGAATACAAAAGATCATTGGATCTTGCATTTCTAAAAGCCACGTTGAGAACCCTTTAAGTAAGCTTCTGTTTCCAAATGATTGCACTGTGCATTGACCTTCTTGTGGCTTCTGAATGGCTAATAGTAAAACTAACGGTCGGTAATTCCTCCTTCTGGCTTTTTGTAAACTGGTGGCACCACACAGGCCTCTCTCCATTTATGGGCTGCAACAGACTGCGAGCGAGTGTCTGGCATAACACAATGCACATTTCCTGAGGAACTCTGGCATGGGGCCCATCAGGGACAGCACACCCATCTGTCTCAAGAGTTCCAGTGCTCGCAAAGAACAATTTTGCATTAACTTAACAGATTCAGTTTTGACATCGAACGAATGTCCCAGCGCCACTAACTCAACAGCACTCTCCCAGAGCAGAAACCTTCAGCAGCTTGCACTGATGGATTATGCCACTCAAAAGTAATACTCCCCATCAAGACCGGCAGCTCCAAAGTTTGACATCCACTCAATTGCGCTTAAAAGGATTACGTTTTCGAGGATGAGGCTAGTTGGTAACACCGCTCGCTGTTCAATAGGTTTCTAACCCGAAGACACGTTCTGCGCTAATCAGCTAAATTTGCAATCATGCAAATGAAAGCCCAGTAAGAAAGAACTTGTTTTGCTACAACACCTTTAACAACATCAGGATGTCCCCAAAACACTTCACAGTCAATAAAAACAACCTTGGACGTGTTCTAATGCAGGGAAGGTGGCAGCTAATTTGCACATTGAAAGTTCCCACAACCGGTACTGTGATAATGCCTGCATCATCGGTTTTAGAATCCCTATAGTGTAACTGGAGCCCTTTCGGCACATCAGATCTGCAGCAACCGTGGGTGGCACGGTAGCACAGTGGTTAGCACTGAGCTTCACAGCACCAGGGTCCCAGGTTCGATTCCCTGCTTGGGTCAATGTCTGTGCGGATTCTGCACGTTCTCCCTGTGTCTGCGTGGGTTTCCTCCGGGTGCTCCGGTTTCCTCCCACAAGTCCCGAAAGACATGCTATTCTCCCTCAGTGTACCCGAACAGGCGCCGGAATGTGGCAATTAGGAGATTTTCACTGCATATAACCTACTTGTGACAATAAAGATTTTTTTTAAATGAGCACAGTACTTAGGCCCACTCCCCCCACCCTATCCCACATAAAATTATGGGGCAATTCCACATGGCCAATCCACCTAACCTGCACATCTTTGGACTGTGGGAGGAAACCGGAGCACCCGGAGGAAACCCACGCACACACGGGGAGAACGTGCAGACTCGGCACAGACAGTGACCCGAGGTCGGAATCAAACCCAGGTCCATGGTGCTGTGAGGCAGCAGTGCTAACCACTGTGACACCGTGCCAGGTCTTAGTGATGTTGTCCAAAGGATCAGGAACAGAGGCACAGTGATTTTGTTTCTAAAATTGCAACCCGAAAGCCTAGACCAAAGTGCCAGAGGTACGAGTTCAAATCCTACGAAGGGTAACTGGGGAATTTAAATTCAAATTAATGAAATAATTCAAAATTTGTATCAAACTGGAAAGGACATTTGCATAAGAATAAAACTGGATGGACTACCTGATATCGATTTAGCACTGCCTAAGGCAACCAAAGGTAACCATAACTATTCACTGGACCTTGTCCTGAGCAATCTACCCGTTGTGAATGTATATGCTGATGATAGCATTGGTAGGAATGGCCATCATTAAATCCTTGTGATCCATCTTCACACTGACAGCCAACTCCATCTTGTTATGTGGCACTGCATGTGTCAGATGTGATAGATTGAGAACAGATTTAGCCATTGAAAACTGGGCATCTGTGAAGCACTGTAGACCAGCAGCAGCAGAATTATATTCAACCACGATACATAATCTCATGGCTTGCATATCCATCGCCATGCCATTATCATCAAGCCAGGGGGTGAACTCTGATTTCAACGAGGAGTGTTGGAGAGCATGTCAGGAGCAGCACCCCACCCCACATACGGGGTGCCAAGTAAACAACTAACCAGAGGAGAAGTCTCCGCAAACAATCCCATCTTCAATAATGGCTAATCCAGTGGATCAGGCTGTTTGCAACCAACTGTAGCAAACGTGCAGGGTGGATGATCCATCTTGGTCTCCTCCAGAGATCACCAGCCGCAGAGGTGCCAATCCTCAGCCAACTCGATCGATTAGGAAATGGCTGAGCACATTGTTATGGGTCACGGTTTAGAAACTCCAAAGTATATTATGACGTTCAGCTGACCTATAACATTTTGTTGAATTTGGCTGTGGTGAGCACAAGAGCCTTCACTTGAGGTGTGATTCAACAGTCTTCCAAGCACTTTAATCAAAATAAGCTTTATTCTAAGAACTTAGTTAACATTTATGTATAAACAAACAGCAAGAATTTTTATCAATTACAAACATAAAGACACCCCTCAGCTACAGTAATCTATGTATAACACTGAATGAATTCCCCCTTAACTGTTCCAATTTAAAAACAAAATCCCATAAACCAAAAAACCCTTTTCAAGGGCGTGTCCCAGCACTCTGCATTCTCACTTGAATAAGACTGGCTTTCCCTGAGATTCTGACCCCGTCTCACCAGCGGGTTTAGACCCTACCGGAAAGCAAACTATATCCTTCAAGTTACCAAAACAGCAGGTAGCTATAATCATTTTTTTTTTAAACTGGAACAGATATTTAAAATGAAAATAGACAGAGACAGGGCAAAACACATTTCTCCCCGAATCCATAGCAGCCAAAAGTGAAAGTAAAACTCTCACCCAGCCACAGCCCTGCCCCACCCACACAATGACATCACTGAAGCCATGTGATAAGACAAAAACCTTTCTTAAAGGGACACTCACATGACAACATTCGACACAACAGAGGCTGTGGACCTGACAACACCCTGGCTGCAGTGCCGGACACTTGTGCTCCAGGATTATCCATACCTCGAGCCTCACTAGCATCGACCTAACAAAGTGGAAAAATATTAATGCATCAGGGAGACTGAAGAGGAGTTCAGATATGTGGATGCAGTCTGTAAGAGAACAGGAGCATGTGCTGCCTGGAGAGAGAAAGACTCAGAGGTAATATAATCCAACACTTTAAATTGGACGTTATTGATTTAAGTAAGCAATTAAACCTGGACAGTGATTGCAGGCTAGAAAACATAAACAGAGTATTACCACATTCCATCCTCTGCTAAGCCCTGGGCGTTTGCTCAGATTTTGTACAGATTTCATGAGCGGGACTGTACATGTGGTGAATTGGTCAATGAGTCTTTTCTGATGATCCAATGAAGTCCCCAATGAAAGCTGTAAATTTAAACTGTTCAAATGCTGCTGAAATCATCACAACAGAACGGAACCATACCCAGACTGTAATGATAGCACAAATCAATAGAAAGAGAGAGATGTGTACGTCAAAACATAACTTAATATCTGTTAGCCTATCAATTAATCACCAGAAAGAATGTAAAACCATGGCCAATTTTCTACACAAACATTGATATTCCTCTATCTCTGCACCCCACCATATCACTGTGTGTGTCTCTCTCTATATGTGACTCTTTTCCATCTATTGACACTTCCAACTTTCTCTGGCCATCAACTATTTCTTTGTCTATCAATCTATCTCAATCTCTCTATCTTATCAGCTTCTGTCTATCTCGAGGTCCTATGTATCTCTTACAATACTAAGCATCTTGGGTCACAGGACACATTGCAGAATGGATGACAGGCCAGTTACTAAACAAAAAAAATAGAATATTGTTAAAGGGTCACTACTCAAGGCTGCCAAAAGATGACAGAAGGATCATTGCTGGTATCCTTGTTGTTCACTACAATGACTTTGAGTCAGAAATTGGAAGTAAAGTTTCAGAAATTGCAAATGAGACCCAATTGGAGATGTACACAACACAAAATGGAAATGTGACAAAGTGCAAGAGTCCATCAAGGATGTATAATTGATGATAGATATGGGTGACATAGAACATACAGTGCAGAAAGAGGCCAATCGACCCATCGAGTTCGCACCGGCCCACTTAAGCCCTCACTTCTACCCTATCCCCGTAACCCAATAACCCCTCCTAACCTGTTTGGTCACTAAGGGCAATTTATCATGGCCAATCCACCTAACCTGCACGTCTTTGGACTGTGGGAGGAAACCGGAGCACCCGGAGGAAACCCACGCAGGGATGGCGAGAACATGCAGACAGTGACCCAGTGGGGAATCGAACCTGGGACCCTGGCGCTGTGAAGCCACAGTGCTATCCACTTGTGCTACTGTGGTGCCTTTTCTTCTAAAGAATAAGGAGGTCACATACAGCGTGGGTAAATGAGTCCAAATGGGGCGGAGGAGAATAGGGATCTGTGGCATCAACACATAAATCACTAAGAGGAACGATGCAGGTTAAATAGACTATAAAACCAAACTAAGCCCTGGGATAATTTCTGGTGGATTGGAATTGGAAAGAATAGAAATTCCCTTAAAGTTATTTGAATAAATTTGGTTAGACCACACATTGAGTATCTTGTACAGTTCTGCTCTCTGTAATTAAAAGATGTATGGAGGCACTCTATAAACATGGGAAAAAGGAGACACCTACCAGTAGAGATTGGAGCTCTTTACTCTTCACTTGAGAAATGACCTGATAGAGATCTTTGCGATTATGATCAGATTTGACAGAGCAGTCATAGAAATGATGGGCACAATTCTCCACAAAGATGTCTAAGTGGTAGCGAGCGGGGACTGCCGCGAGCTTCTAGGTGCTTGGCCCAGCAAGGCCGGCAACGCCATTCAACGTTAATTGGTCCACTTAACGAGGCCTCACGAGCTTCCTGCCCCGAATCAGCTGATTCACTGGCACCGCATTCACCAGAGCCAGCTAGCAAGATCAAGCAGCACTTTAGCTGCACTTGCTCAGCCAACCCCAGCGAGCTCACAACAATGGCGCCAAGGAGACAGGATTCGGGGATGAAGACCTGGCGAGGCTCCTAGACGCAGCGGAGGCCAGGAGAGATATCCTGGTTCCCTGAGGGTCCCAGAAGGTCAGTCAGTGGGCAGCCAGTGCTGCCTGGGACGAGGTGGCGGCGGCTGTAAGCTCAGGGAGTGTGACCAGAATGACTGGTCTTTAGTGCAGGAAAAATCTCAACGACCTACACCGGGCTGCATGAGTGAGTAGACACCAGCACACCTCCCCCACCCGAGACCTTTCCACCCCCACGTGAACGTCCATCCCCCCAACTTCCCATGCGGCTGCAACCATCGCTTCACTCCCTCTACCTTCAACCCCACCTTAACCCTTCCTCCCCCCCCAACCACTGTGAACCGTGTGTGCGGCTAACGATGCCCTCTCTGTGTCTTCTCAGGAAAAACTCTCCCACAATTGCCGGGAGAGGGTCCAGACTGGAAGTGGGATGCCAGACTTAAGAATCCTCACCTCCTTGGAGGAGCAGGCCTTGAAGGTGACTGGGGCTGTCGAGGACAGGGCGATCTCCCACGCAGAGGCTGTCAGATGCTGCAGAGGTGAGGAACCACCGGGCTCCACCCGGGGGACATGTCGAATGTGAGTCTTTATTGCCTTAATGACTGACCCATCCCTCCCACTGACCACATGTCCATTCTCCCGCAGGTCCTCCAGCCGGCGGCGACGGCCCATCCCGGGCGGCCCCCCTCTCCAGCCTCTCAGGAGAACACCTCGGAGGAGAGCTCCAAGGAAGACACGATCGAGGCACCTCAGCACAGCTGTCATCCCCACCGTCCACCAGCACAGATACGGGCATCTCGGTGGGAAACGTTGGTGGTCAGGCTTTCAGGGCACAACCTGGTGAGCACCACACAGCTGCTGATGCACACCAGGTGGAGACAGGAACCCCCAGGCGAGACAGCAGTCGGAGGGCTGCTGGATCCCAGGACCCAGCTGGGTCCCAGCCTGATGCTGAGCCACTGGCACAGGGTTAGCCGGAGCTGATGGAGATGATAGGGTGTGGCTGGGACATTCAGAGGGAGATGTCAGTGACACTCCAGCAGATCCATAGCCGATTGGAGGAGTCCCAGAGCGTACGGGCGCAGGAGATGTTGCTGGCAATGCGTGGGACCGAGGCCAACAGTGCTGGGGTGGTGACCGCAGTGGAGAGCCTGGTGCACAATGTCAGCAACATGAGTGAAGGTGTCCAGGGTTTTGCTCAGTCAGTGACCCCATGGCTGACGGTCTCGGCAGGATGTCTGACTCGTTGGAGGATGTGACCCAGTACCAGGCTGACCTTGATGAGGTTCTGTGGGACATGTCCTGTTCTCAGGTGGGCATGGCCAAGGTGCTGCAGAGCTTGTCCATGTACGGGTGGGCATTGCCGTGGCGCTGCAGAGCATGTCCCAGTCACTGAGGAGCATCACCGAGGGTGGCGACACTATGGTGCGGACCACGGGGAGTCACCAGGGCTGGCAGAGCCAGATGATGCAGGGGCAGCCGGGGCTCGAACCGTCAGCAGCCGGGACAGGGCGGCACGGCTGTCCATGTGCCGCCGACATAGTGCGCAGGGGCCCTCCGGCTGCAGAGCCCCCCGAGAATGCCTGCCAGAGGCATCGAAGTCAACGGGACGAGGTAAGCAGCTGGCAGCCTCCACGTCTGATGTGCATCCTGGGGATGTGGGAAGTGCTCACTTAACCACGATTGCCAATTCCCTACTGGCAATTGCCTCCAGCAGCACGGCCTGAGGCTTTGACAGTCGGTGAGGGTTATGGATGGTTGGTGGGCAGGGGCTAGGTTTGGCAACGGAAAGAGGACAGACGATCCAGGGGATGACATGCTGGTGCCGCACGCGTTTACCCCCCAGCGTTTCTCCCAGCCACCCCTTCGCATTGCGGCCTAAACCTGCGGAGGGTCCCCCACCCCAAACCGAAGTTCCCCCTCTCCCCCAGCCGAGGGCCCCCCCCCCCCTCCGCCGAGCGCTGGAGCAGCAAACCCAGCACCCCCGGGCTCTTTGCCTATGAGCAAAGATGGCTACTCACCGCCTCAGCTCCCCGCAGAAGCCCTTCCACAGGTTCATGGTTTTAAAAAGGAGCACTAATCGACGGCAGCGGGAGCACTTGACGGGGTGGCTGCTGAATGACTGGAGGCCATTGGATACGCGGTGGCTCCCGTTACTTGTATGGAAATGGGGCTTAAGTGGTGATAATTGGTGTCTCGCCACGCGACGGCGAGATCCTGATTTTGCTTACGGGAGCGGGCAGGTTGCATCACAGACTGTTTGGTGCCTAGAGCGGTTCTCGATTTCAGCCTCTCCCGTTACTCACCGGCCTGGCTTCACTCAAGCGAGAGCGTAACAAGGCCAGAGAATCACGACTTTTCCACTTACAGCAAGACGAGAACAATGGCCATATTTCAAGATGGTCATTGACAGCAGCTGCCCCTTGATTCGGGGATGTCAACTATTCAGGATCACGAGTTTTTGCCACTGGTCATCATGGGCGGGATTCTCCGACCCCCCGCCGGGTCGGAGAATTGCCGGGGGCTGGCGTGAATCCCGCCCCGCCGGTTGCCGAATTCTCCGGCACCGGAGAATCGGCGGGGGTGGGAATGGCGCTGCGCCAGTTGACGGCCCCCCCTGGCGATTGGCCGAAGTCCCACTGCTAAAATGCCTGTCCCGCCAGCGTGGATTAAACCGCCTCTCTTACCGGCGGGACAAGGCGGTGCGGGCGGGCTCCGGGGTCCTGGGGGTGCCCCCACGGTGGCTTGGCCCGCGATCGGGGCCCACCGATCCGCGGGCGGGCCTGTGCCGTGGGGGCACTCTTTTCCTTCCGCCTTCGCCACGGTCTCCACCATGGCGGAGGCGGAAGTGACTCCCTCCACTGCACATGCATGGGGATGCCGTGAGTGGCCGCTGACGTTCCTGTGCATGCGCCGCCCAGCAATGTCATTTCCGCGCCAGCTGGCGGGGCACCAAAGGCCTTTCCCGCCAGCTGACGGGGCGGAAATCAGTCCGGCGCGGGCCTAGCCCCTCAAGGTTAGGGCTCGGCCGCTCAAGGGGTGGAGGATTCCGCACCTTTGGGGCTGCGCGATGCCGGACTGATTTGCGCCGTTTTTGGCGCCGGTTGGTGGACATCGCGCCGATTACGGAGAATTTCGCCCCATATCACTGAATAGGTTGCTTCTCAACCTGTGTATCATTTATTACATGGAGCAGGCTGTCCCATGAGGTCGTGGGATCTGGAGTGCAGGATCTGTTTTATTTTGTTTCTATCTTTGTCACCGCTCTGCTTGACCATTAAGATTTTGCGACTCAAAGCGTGATGAAGATTGATGGTCAGGTTGTTGCCATTTTGAAGAACTGGAAGGAAGCTAACCCCAGTCAGTAACGTCAATACTGCCGCACTTTGAGGAGAGCTTGAGAGTTCCTTTGAAGCGTTTTCTTTGCCCGCCTATAAGTTTGACCATTTGAGAGTTTGAGAGAGCAGGTTGTGCCCGGGAAGACAGTTTCCAGACATCCAGAACAGTAGCCGGCCCATTGAAGTTGACTTTGCAGGAGTTTTGCCTGAATGCTTGTGGAGCTGGCTTCAAGAAAGAGACGTGTGTTTGTTTGATGGCCCTCCCATTGAATCCGGAGGATGGGGTGGAGGCATTGCCCATGGAATTTCTCCAGCACTGTAGTTCTCTAGTGTCACTGAAACACAGTCCAGGTCTGACTGCAGCGTTGGAGCTTGTTGATGACAATTGCTCTGTGCCCAAGGACTTTTGTTAATTTGTTGAAATGTTTGTTGTCAAATACTCACTCCTGTAGTAAGTGGAAGGCTGAATTGGTGCAGCTGATCCAACATTGTATCTCTGCATCAATGGTGGCCTTTTGAGAGAGGTGGGTGCCAAGGTATGGGATGTACTCACCATATCCCAACACTGCTCTGTGGATCGCCACCTTGACGTGGTGAGGTTGTTTGTGTGTTCTGATGATAATTTGAGTGGTGCCACAGGGGGAGGAGCCAGATAAAGTGCAGTCCTAAAAATCCTCATTGTCAGAAGAGGCAAAGGAAGACTGTGCGTCTCATTGGCCGTGAAGGTGGAAGAAGGCCGCAGCAACAAGGTGGTCCCAGTCATTGAGGTTTGACATATTCACCAAAATCAGATCACCAAGCCAGTCAAGATGATGACAGATCACCAAATAGCCAAGAGCTTGTGCAGAATGACAGCACCCCCAGGTCCAACGTTAAACAGGACCATGTGTTATGCAGAGGGGATCTTGAATATATTGGTGTTCCTCCATCAGGCATCATGGGCAGCACGGTAGCATTGTGGATAGCACAATTGCTTCACAGCTCCAGAGTCCCAGGTTCGATTCCAGCTTGGGTCGCTGTCTGTGCGGAGTCTGCATGTCCTCCCCGTGTGTGCGTGGGTTTCCTCCGGGTGCTCCGGTTTTCTCCCACAGTCCAAAGATGTGCAGGTTAGGTGGATTGGCCATGATAAATTGCCCTTAGTGTCCAAAATTGCCCTTAGTGTGGGGTTACTGGGTTATGGGGATAGGGTGGAGGTGTTGACCTTGGGTAGGGTGCTCTTTCCAAGAGCCGGTGCAGACTCGATGGGCCGAATGGCCTCCTTCTGCATTGTAAATTCTGTGATAATCATACTTTGGGGCTCACTCATGATTCTGTCGATTCCCTGTGATACATTGGTTGAAGTTCCATATTTGCCAAGTACCAATACATCAAAACTGCTAAGGGTGAAAGAAAGCATTGAGTAGAACATTCTCCAAGTCTTGTACACAGTGCAGATGGAAGCATGATCGATTAAAGCGAATGGGCAAAACTGTATCTAATGAATTTCACTGTAGGCAAATGTGAAGTCATTTACTTTGGAGCTAAAATGGAGAGAACAGGGGGCTTTTCAAATGGTGAACAGCTAGAAAGAATGGAAATTCAAAGACACTTGGGAGTCCAGGTACATGGATCATTAAAATGTCATGGACAGATTCAGGAAACAATCCAAAAGGCTGATCTTTATATGTGGCAGACTGGAATACAAGTGGCTAGAAGTCATTCTTCAGCTCGCTAGACCACGCTCGGAGTCAGTGTGAGCAGGTCTGGACATCACAGTTTCGGAAGGATAAATTGGACAGAGCAGAGTGTAATTTAACCAGAATGATAGTGGCGGGAGTCTAGAGGTCAATTTCAGAGGAGTGATTACATAAAGTGGGGTTGTGTTCCCTCGAATATCGAAGGTTAAGAGATGACCTGATCAAAGTTTTCAAGATATTAATGGGGACAGGTGGAGGCTGGGATTTTTGCTGCCTCCGCCCCCCCCTCCCCCCCCCACCACCACCACCACCCCCCACCCCCTCCTCTCCCACAAATGGCAACTGATGCAAAGGTCAGTTTTAAATCTCACACTGATCGGATATTTGTTAATGAAGAGCATTGAGGGATACGGGCCTAAACAGTCATATAATCAGATCTGATCCCGTTGAATGTCAATGGGACGGACACATGGGGCTAAATTGTCTCCTTCCATTCCTACATTCCTATTGGATGTGTAATCAATTTCCGGAACGAGTGAAGTAGATTTTGGATCTTGGTAATGGCATAATCATAAAAAAAATTTAAAATCGACTGAATTGGCAAAATGAATTGTGACAGAAGATTGCAATCTGTTCTTTTTATTAATGGTGTGAACTTAGTTATGGATTTCAAGCTTTGAACCAAAATGTGTCACTGATTTAATTAATAAAACAAAAAAATAGGAGGAATATGGAATTAACTAACTGATGGATGGTATTAATGTTTGTTCGCCATCGCCCCACATGAACAGCTGATACTTATTTTAAATTGGTCTTGTCACTATTAAAGTCACAATGTGCAGAGTCTATTACAAGCATGTTACACACTTTAAACTTCGCTCTTTTTGTCCCACCGGGGACAATGGACAGCGAGACTCTGCCACCGGCCCCGGTCCATCACTATCTGTTTCCCCCTCCAAGCACAGTAAAGGGGTCATTTTCAAATGTTGTTTTGAGGTGTCGTACGCTCTGCACAATCCTCCTCACATCTCCTTCCTCTCATTCCCTCATTTTATCATCTATTCCTTTATCCTTTATGGGTTCACCTACCTTCTGTTTAAATGCAGATGTACTTTCACCTCACCCCCAAGTGGTAGCGAGATCCACAATTTATGGAGATTTAGCGAACTCATGAAATAATTAATTTGATTTCCCAAATTGCCCTGGTAGGATTTGAATTTACGACCTCCGGATTATTAACACATCAGGGACACAGGCCTGTGGCCTGATTCCCTTCCTCGTGTTGCTCAGCAACAGTCAGTCCAGATAACCTCAGGGCTATTATTATATTTAACGATCATTCTAAACCAGCGCTCAATAGGTATCTGTGTAAAATCCACGACTTAATCCATAAAATTCAACAAAACCTATTCTAGCACTCAGATAATTGGACTCCAGTGTGGATACTCATGCAGTACGTCCTTTTGAAACTTTTCACTTTGGTGACTGAACAAAGTTACATAAACACAGATGTGCACACACACACACACAGACACACACACATATAGACAGACAGACACACACACACAAACACACACACACAGACACACACACGCACGCAGACAGACACACACACACAGAAACGCACACACAGGCGTACACACACAGACACACACACAGACACACACACGCGCGCGCACACACAGAGACATGCACACACAGACAGACACACACACACAGACACACACACACATAGACACGCACACACACAGAGACAGACACACACCAACACACACATAAGAACATAAGACCATAGGACATGGGAGCAGAATTAGGCCACTCGGCCCATCGAGTCTGCTCCGCCAGTCAATCATGGCTGATATTTTCTCATCCCCATTCTCCTGCCTTCTCCCCAAAACCCCTGACCCCCGTTCTTAATCAAGAACCTATCTATCTCTGCCTTAAAGACATTCAGTGAATTGACCTCCACAGCCTTCTGCGGCAAAGAGTTCCACAGATTCACCACCCTCTGGCTGAAGAAATTCCTCCTCATCTCTATTTTAGGGGGATCGCCCCTTTAGTCTGAGATGGCGTCCTCTGGTTCTAGTTTTTCCTACAAGTGGAAACATCCTCTCTGTAGTGTTAGGTGTTCTGATGTACAGATGAACCAACACGGTTGTATTTGGTACAACTCTGTTTTATTTCAACTTGTTATTTACAGTTCTGTCCTGATACTCTGCACGTGGTGACTCCCTGTGTGTGATGTTAATCAGGTCCTGTCCTTGTCCTGGTCTCCAGATCTACTGGCCACCAGGTGTCGTGTTTCTTCTCTTATACTGTCTCTGTCCTTATCTGTGATTGGCTGTCGTGTTGTGTGTGCTGATTTGGCTGTTGGTCTGTCTATCATGATATGTGTGTTTGAATATCATGACACTCTCCACATGCACTCTATCCGGGCCTCGCAGTATCTTGTACGTTTCAATAAGATCCCCCCTCATCCTTCTAAACTCCAATGAGTACAGACCCAGAGTCCTCAAACGTTCCTCATACGACAAGTCCTTCATTCCAGGGATCATTCTTGTGAACCTCCTCTGGACCCTTTCCAAGGCCAGCACGTCCTTCCTTAGATACAGGGCCCAAAACTGCTCACAATACTACACACACGCACTCACACACAGATGTGCACACACACACACAGACAAACACACATGCGTGCACAGCCAGACAAACATACATAGACAACTTGCTGTACCCCTAGTCAAGTTGCTCCAGTACAGTCACAACACTGGCCTCCCCCTGACAATGTGGTAAATTGTCCAGGTTTGTCCTGTCCTCAAAAAGTAGGACAAATTTTGCCCGGTCAAATACTACCCCATAGGTTTGCTGTATAAAGTGAAGAAAGGGATCATCAACAGCACAATCAAGCATAATTTGCTTAGCAGTAACCTGCTCTCTGATGCTTAGTTTGGGTTCTGCTGGGGTCAGTCAGCTCCAGACCTCATTACTGTTGTGTTGGGCGCTCTGGATCCGTGGAACACATACAGGTCACCAACACGTGAAATAGTGCAACACTATTTTATTGAGTCATTAACAGTTTAACATACTCTCACTGTGGGTTAACACAATACTAGCTTTAACTAAAGACCTTTGCCTTGTCCTAACCAGTTGATGCACTCAGCACATGGTGAATGTCTGTGCTGCAGGCTGTGAGCTCTGTCCTACTAGGAAGCTGCAGCTCGAATGAGCGGGAACTCTGATACCCCCTGTCTTTATAGTGCGTGTGCTCTAACTGGTGATTGGCTGCGGTGTTGTGTGTGTTGATTGGTCCCACTGTGTGTCCACAGGGTGTGTGTCTGCACCATGATATACTGGTGTATATTTTGACATCCCCCTTTTATAAAAGAATGTACATGTGTGGCAATAAATAGTGTATGGTGAGAATGTCCCTAACTACGTGTTCGAAAGACATATTTACAGGACTATGTACATGAGAACTAAGCTATTTACATGGGAAGGTGCCTGGTGCAGAAAAACAGTATGCAACAAGAATAACGAGATCAACACTATATACAAACAATTAAACGATCAAACGGAAGAACAGAACAATTCAGAAAGTCTATAAGTCCACAAAGTTCACAAATTAAGTCTCTGAGGTGGGCGACGAATTCTGGTTGACCGCCTCAAGGATGGGTCGGGAGCCACCGGCTGAGGAGCGGGCTGGAGTGCATCAGAGTGAGGAGGATGCAAAGTGACAGGGATCTCTGCATAGTCCATGGCAGGGTCAGCAGGAGGGTGAGGCGACAGTGGAGGATCACGTGGTGAGCGTGGAACGAGACGAAGGGCGTGTCGATTGCGGCGCAGAATGGAGCCACCCGGTAGACGAACCAGGAACAAGCGGGGGGCCACCTGCCGAAGGACCACAGCGGTTGCAGACCAGCCCCCATCCGGAAGATGGATGCGGACATTGTCATCTGGAGCCAGAGCAGGGAGATCAGCTGCACGGGAGTCATGAGCCGCCTTGTGCTGTGCACGAGACAGCTGCATCCGGCGAAGGACCGGAATCTGGTTGAGGTCTGGGACATGAATGGACGGCACCGTCAGCCTCAGGGTACGACCCATGAGCAATTGGGCTGGCGACAGGCCAGTGGACAGTGGGGCGGAGCGATAGGCCAGCAAGGAGAGGTAGAAATCGGACCCAGCATCTGCAGCCTTGCAGGGGAGCTGTTTGTGTGTTGACTATATGGACTCTGCTTCTCCGCTTTGCCGTTGGATTGGGAGTACAGGGGACTGGATGTCACATGGGCAAAATTGTACCGCCTGGCAAAGTTCGACCATTCCTGGCTTGCGAAGCAGGGGCCATTGTCCGACATAACCGTGAGTGGGATGGCGTGTCGAGCAAAGGTGTCCTTACAGGCACGGATGACTGCAGACGATGTGATATCATGCAACCGTATCACCTGCGGGTAATTTGAAAAGTAGTCCACGATCAGGACATAGTCTCTACCCAGCACGTGGAACAGGTCGATGCCCACCTTGGTCCATGGTGATGTGACCAACTCATGGGGCTGCAGGGTCTCACGTGGTTGGGCCGGCTGGAAGCGCTGACAAGTGGGGCAGTTGAGCACTGTGTTGGCTATGTCCTCATTAATGCCGGGCCAGTACACTGCCTCTCGGGCCCGTCGGAGGCACTTTTCCACGCAAAGATGGCCCTCGTGTAGCTGTTCCAGGACGAGCTGGAGCATGCTATGCGGGATGACAATGTGGTCCAGTTTCAGAAGAACCCCGTCTACTACCGCCAGATCACCTCTGACATTATAGAACTGAGGGCATTGGCCCTTGAGCCACCCGTCTGTTAGGTGGCACATGACATGCTGTAGCAAAGGATCAGCTGCCATCTCGCGGCGAATTTGGACGAGGCGTTCATCCGTGGCAGGTAGATTGGAGGCCACGAAGGCCACATGGGCGTCAACCTGGCAGACGAATCCCGCTGGGTCACATGGAGTGTTGACTGCCCTGGAGAGAGCGTCAGCAATGATGAGGTCTTTGCCTGTATACCAGCTGGAAGTCATATCGCCGGAGCTTGAGAAGAATACGCTGGAGGCGAGGCGTCATGTCGTTCAAGTCTTTCTGTATTGTATTGACCAGCGGACGATGGTCGGTCTCGACAGTGAATTGAGGAAGTCCGTAAACATAATCGTGAAACGTAACCACATCGGTCAGTAGGCCCAGGCACTCCTTTTCTATCTGCGCGTAGTGCTGCTCCGTGGGGGTCATGACGCGTGACGCATATGCAACAGGGGCCCATGATGAGGCCTCATCTCGTTGCAGGAGCACTGCCCCAATGCCAGATTGGCTGGCATCGGTCGAAATTTTGGTCTCTTTTGCTGGATCAAAGAAAGCTAAGACCGGGGCCGTGGTGAGTTTGGTTTTGAGTTCTCTCCATTCGCGCTCGTGGGCAGGGAGCCATTGGAAGTCTGTCGTCTTCCTGACCAGGTTCCTGAGAGCCGTGGTATGAGAGGCGAGGTTAGGGATGAACTCCCCTAAAATGTTGACCATGCCCAGAAATCGGAGGACCGCCTTCTTGTCCTCTGGCGTTTTCATGGCTGTGATAGCTGCTACCTTGTCCGCATCCGGCCGCACACCCAACTGGGAGATGTGGTCCCCGAGGAACTTGAGTTCCGTCTGACCAAAAGAGCATTTGGCCCTGTTGAGGCGGAGGCCCTGCTCACGTATACGTTTGAATACGCGTTGGAGGCGACTGACATGCTCCTGCGGGGTGGTCGACCAAATTATTATGTCGTCGACATAGACACGAACACCTTCAATGCCTTCCATCATTTGTTCCATAATCCTATGGAACACTTCTGAAGCAGCTTTGATCCCAAACGGCATCCTGTTGTAACAATATCTGCCAAAGGGGGTATTAAATGTGCAAAGTTTCCTGCTGGATTTATCGAGCTGGATTTGCCAGAATCCTTTTGAGGCGTCGAGTTTGGTGAAGAGCTTGGCGCGAGCCATCTCGCATGTGAGCTCTTCACGCTTGGGAATTGGATAATGCAGCTCATGATATTGCGATTTAGATCCTTGGGATCAATGCGAATTCTCAATTCGTCGGAAGGCTTTTTTACACATACCATGGAACTGACCCAGTCGGTCGGTTCCGTGACTCTGGAAATCACTCCTTGGTTCTGGAGGTCCTGCAGCTGCTGCTTGAGATGCTCCTTAAGGGGTCCTGGGACCTTGCGAGGTGCGTGCACCACAGGCGTGGCATTCTGTTTTAATAAGATCTTGTAGGTGTATGGGAGCGTGCCCATGCCCTCGAAGACATCGTGGTACTGGTTGATGATGGCGTCGAGCTGCGCCCTGAAGTCGGTGTCCTGAAAGGCAGACGTGTCATCAGGAGAGAGAGAGTGAACTCTCTGAACTAGGTTCAACAGCTTGCATGCTTGTGCGCCAAGCAGGGAGGCTTTTGAGGAGCCCATGATTTCGAAAGGAAGGAAGGCTTTGCGTGATCTGTGCGTCACTTCAAGTTGGCACGAGCCGCTGGCATCAATGGCATTGCCATTGTAATCCAATAGCTGGCAGGCTGATGGAAGGATGGCTGGGTTGATATGAAGGCTTTGGAAGTCAGACCGTGCAATGAGATTGGCGGAGACACCAGTGTCCAGGCGGAATCGTATTTGGGATCGGTTGACCGTCAGAGTGGCACACCACTCATTGTCTGAATCGATGCTGTATACCAACAGCGGCTGATGTCTTTGCTTCGGGGACACCCTGTTTTTTGTCACGACACCGACTCGAAAAGGCGCCTTCGGGTCCTCGGTGTCACTGCTGTGTGGGAGGTCCGCATCGGACTCAGTGACCATGGGTTGAATTGCCCGGACATTCCTGCGAGGCTGATTGAAGCGATATGAATTGGCAGGCTGAGCTGCTCGGCATAAGGCAGCATAGTGGCCAAGTCTGCCACATCTTAGGCATCGTCGAGATTTGGCAGGGCATGGTCGTTTTAAATGGGAGGAGCCACAGTTGCCGCACATCGTAGCATCAGTACGTTCGCTGCGCCACCGCGCATGCACGGTGCGGTCGTACGTGGTGCGCGCCTGTGCATTATGTTCTTCGACGTCGCCGAAGTTGCTCAATTGCTTGGACCCGTTCCGCCCCGTGGGGACCCCGCCGTGCCGTTTCAGCCGCTTGGATGTGGGAATACCGACTCGTGGCGTTTTCGTGTAGGACACAGGTCTCGATGGTGGTCGCTAGGGTGAGCTGCTTTACTTTGAGGAGCTGCTGTCGCAGGGGGTCCGACTGAACACCGAAAACAATCTGGTCGCGTATCATGGAGTTGGAGGTGGGCCTGTAGCTGCAAGACTGCGCAAGGATGCGGAGGTGAGTGAGAAAGAATTGGAAAGGTTCATCCTTACCCTGCAAACACTGTTGGAACATGTAGAGTTCAAAATTATTCAGGAATAATTATCTTCCCCTTGGTTCTCGCGGAGTACAAGCTCCCCCGCTGAGGGACTGGGAAACTTCATCCAGCTGTGTATAAAAGATCGGCCAGTAAGGCAACCACCATGGAGAGATCCAGTGTGGATCCACCGGGAGTTGTATATAACATAACTGTAAATAAACCAAACTTCTTTATTCTACTCAGTGTGGACTTCCCGTGCCCTTGTTAAAACCATCACCTGGAAGTTCACCCCCAAGTCACCCACCATCCTGACTTGGAAATATATTGGCCGTTCCTTCACTGGGTCAAAATCCTGGAACTCCCACCCTAACAGCACTGTGGGTGTACCTACACCTCAGAGGCTGCAGCTGTTCAAGAAAGCAGCTCACTGCCACCTTTCAAAGAAAAAAACCCACAAACACACACACAAACATACACACATGCATACAAATACACGCACACACATAAACTGACAAAATCACACGCACATACAGACACACACAGACGCACATGCTTCCCCGACTGTTAGGGATGATTGGGTCTATATCAGGTTCTCCGTGTTAATGGTCTGCGCTGCACACATCATTAAACACTTGTTCGTAATATCCAAGAGTGCCCAAGTTGATCCCTGGCTGCGACTGCATAAATCAACAAATGCTAAATGTTATTCAAACTGTATGCTCAAGGATATCAGCACTAAGTGTGAGATGAAAATTTAATGGGTTGAAACTTCAAATGAATATTTTTGAAAGCAACAGTCAAATGAGTGTTGAAAGCCTTTAGCGCTACTGACCTTGGAACATCGCCAAGTGCTTCACAGCCAATGAAATATCTTTGAAGTGCTCTCACTGTGTAACGTGGGAAATGCCGCAGACAATCTTTACACAGCAAGATCACACACATACACACACAGTAATGGGATAAAAGAGCATAGGATCCATTTCAGTGATGTCGAACCAAGGAATAAATGTTGGCCAGGGCAGTGGAAGAACTCCCTTGCTCTTCTTGGAAGTGGTGTTGTTCACCTGAGAATCAACTTGACACCGCACCTCTCCCTCAGCTCTGCCTCCCCAGCAGTGCAACATCCCTCACTAATGTTCATCTAAGTATGCAGCAGCGCTTCCCCTTTGGCATTGCAGCGTTCCTTCAGTGCTTCCCAATATCTGTGCAGCACTCCCACAATATTCCGCTGGGCTTGCACGCCTGGAATTTGAGCTCAGAGACAAGAGAGCTATGCACTGAACAGACAGCTGACTCCTATTCCCATATAGTAAAATCGACAGGGACCACTTGGAGGTGTCCAGAGGGACTTACGGATTGTTGTCTAGACAAACTCTCTGTTTCTAATCAGTTATTTTCAAAGTATGACAGAGTCTGACAGGACTTTCAGCATTACTCCATTTGGATCAGGATCAGGTCGGAGAGATTCAGGTGCAACAAAAATGATCTTTGGTTTTATTACAAAAAAAGGGGCAAAACCAAAGAGGTAATGATACACCCTCTGCAAATCATCCATTGAGCCAGAGTTTGGGGACATTATTTTAGGAGAGGACGTCAAATTTTTCAGCATTGGCATCTGTTGCCAGGTTGATGTAGCCACTGTTCGCGGTGGTGGACCATGCCAGTCGGCAGGAGGTGTCACCATTCTCCACGGTCTAGAAATCCTAGGTGAGATAATCAATCTATACGCCCTTCACGTCACACTAGCCAACATCCTTAAAGCAGAGTCCTTAAAGGGAGTCTTACTCTCCATCTGGCTCAGGCTCCCTCACCATAGGCAAAGTCCTTGGGTATGTGACCGGCCTCTATCCTGCCAAGGGTGCCAAAGGCCTTGGAGCAAACACTAAGATTTACCAGGAAGTCACCAACTTTGAGGGACTTCTGTTATGTAGGGAGATTGGAGAAACTGGCCTTGTTTTGCCCAGAGCAGCAAAGGTGAAGAGGTCATTGAAAATGAAAATCGCTTAATGTCACAAGTAGCCTTCAAATGAAGTTACTGTGCAAAGCCCCTAGTTGCCACATTCCGGCGCCTGTTCCGGGAGGCTGGTACGGGAATAGAGTTGTTTACACTTTTAGAAGGTTTGAGGGACATGATAACATAGGAGTGAGCGGAGGCCCCATGAGACTGGGTAAGACATTCAAAGAGATCATGGTTTATCTGTACTTAGCCCCATCTAACCACCTTGCTCCCATCACACCCTGCAAAAACATACCAATTCTATTATGACATTTTCTGTTGACTCTCAGCCTCAACAGCTATTTGGTGGCGATGCTTCCATATTTCCACTTCCCTTGGTGCAAAGGAATGCTTCCTGATGTCACCACGAACGGCTTGGGTCTAATTTAAAGGTTATGCCTCATTGCCTGGACTTTCCCAACAGAGGAAATAGTTTCTCTACATTTAATGTTTCTCACCTTAAACACCGCGATTAAATCATGCTTAATCTTCGAAACTCGAGAGAATGAAAGCCGGTCCTATGCAACCTATCCTTGCAATTTAACCCTTGAAAAGGATAAATACATATAAAAGAATGTCTTGAAGGAGTACGAGGAAAGGGTAGGAGAGGAGAGCTAATTAGGCGGTTCTTGGCTGGCTGACGGCTGGTTCGTGACACCAACAGCGCCGGTACTGGTTGAGGTTATTCATGAAGGCCCCGTCTTCTCAACCTTGCCCCTTGCCTGAGGTGTGGTGACTCTAAGGTTAAATCGCCACTGGTCAGCTTTCCCCCTCAAAGAGTAAATCAGTCTATGGTCCTCGGGGACCATTTATTATTTCTTCCAGGGAACCAGTACAGGAGTGGGAGGTCGAATGGCCTTTTTCTGCTCTGTAAAATTCGAGGGTTTAATGACAGCTATGGACAGCATGTTGGGTAGTTTCTCTAACTGGCAGGCAGTTGATCTACATCGCCACTTAAATTCCGAGAGAACAGGTTAAAATTTGAATCCGTTAACTGGTTGTTTATCCCATTCCTGTGCATGGAATCTTGCTGTGCACAAATTGGTTGCCTCATTTTGCAACCTAACAACGATTACACTTTGGGACACTTTAGGGATGTTAAATAACTAAAATAAATGTTCTTTCTATCTGACCTTCTCTCCGATCTTTCTATCCTTGCTAAACTCTGAATGTCTACCCTGGTCCCAAGACACCCGTTAAAATTTAGCATTTGCTGTTCCCACCTTGACACAATTTGGGCATTGCTACCTCCTCCCAGTTTAATAATAGCTGGTGTCGCTAATTGAATTCTGCTGTTGTCATTTACTTACTAGATTCTGATCAATCCTTACTTAAATTAAAAATAAATAAAGCTAAAGGAAGTATAGTCATCCAATTTGGGGTGAATTTGCCAGGTTGTACAGTGAGTGATTGGATTAACAAGCCAATTTACTTGATATTGGAACAAAGCTGGACTGATATTGTATCCTACAGGGCAAACAACACTTAGTAATACGCCACAAGTAGAGCACAGGTTGGATCACATTACTGGGATAAACCAATCTGGGACAGGACCCAATGCAAAAAGCAATCTCAAAAACAACTAGAAGATTATCACTGAAAAATGGCACATGTCGTCGAAATTTTTCACCTTGGACTGATCAGGACATTTGCAATGTTTCCAAATAAGGGGAACATCACGTTATACTTTATGAGAAGAGAGTGCTGACTGGTTAGCAGGTGGACTCTGATTAGTAGGGACGTTACCACGGAGAACGCACCAGTTAACTGCCAATTAAGCTTTGTTTACATTCAAACCAAGCAGGTTGACACCGATTGGTCAATGAACCTAATGAACCAAAGAACGGCTCGCTCATATTTCGTTCAGCTGAAACAAGCGCCATATGTGTTTACGTTCACCAATCAGAAGATTGGCAAAACAGTTTGAGCTGATAAGTGGCAAGCAACATTGGCACTGCCTATGAAGCATCTTGGAACATTGCACAATGCCAAAAAGATTATATACATATGAATATAAGTTGTTGTTGACGGAACTATCTGATTGGGGTTAATTAATAGCTCATACATCCTCAAGCATTTCAGTGAACAAGGCAGAGTCGAGCCACTTCTCCAGGACATTCAATGTCAAATCCCACAGCATCAGCATCATGGGCCTTCACCATTGACCAGAAATCTAACCGGAGCAGGCCTAGAAATACCGAGGCTACTAGGACAGTTCAGAGACTGTGTATTCTGTGGCAAATAACTCACCTACTGACTCCCCAAAATCTCTTTGCCATCTTAAGTCGCAAGCTAAAAATGATGGAATACTCTCCACTCGCCTGGAGATGGAACACTCAAGAAGTGCATCACAATCCAGATTATCCCACATCAAGCAGCCTGTTTGATGAGGACCCCATCCAACACCTTAAACATTCACTCTCTTCACTACTGGTACACCAGGGCATCAGTGTGTGCCATTCATAAATTGCATTGGAGTAACTTGTTTAGGCTGCTTCAGCAGTACCTTCTGAGCCCCAGACCTCGACCACCTCGAAGAACAACGCCACCAGCTGTAAACCACATACCGTTCTACTTGGAAATGTATCGGCCATTCTTCCAGTGCTGCCAGGTCAAACTCCTGGAACCCCCCCACCCCACCAAACAACACTCTGGGTGCTCCATGCCACATGCGAGGCAGCAGTTAAGAAGGCAGCTCACCACTACCTTCACAAGGGAATGGGTAATGAATGGCAGCCTTGCCAGCAAATGTACATCTCCCATGAAAAATAATTTTGTTTTATTTGTGTATTTCTTGTCCTTTTCATTGTAAATTGGAAAATTGGATTATACCAGGACTTACATTCAGTTAACTAAAATGCTTGAGAATATATGAGGCTTGAATTAATCCTTTAGCGGAATCAGATAGTGACGTCAATAACAACTTATATTTATATCTATATCATCTTCTTAGCATTGTGCAATGCGCCAAAATGCTTCACAGGAACATTGTCACCAAATTTGACTCCAGACAGCACAAGGCGATATTAGGACAGTTGTCTAAAAGCTTGATCAAAAGGTAGCTTTTAAGAAACGTCATACGGGACGAGAGAGAGAGCGAGAGAGACCAGAAGATTTAAGAGCAGAATTAAGCCATTCGGCCCATTGAGTCTGCTCCGCTATTCAATCGTGGCTGGCATGGTTCTATGAGAGTTAGAGAAAGACGGAGAGATTCAGGGAGGGAATTTCAGAGCCTAGGCACAAGGCAGCTGAGAGTATGGCCAACATTGCTGAATTACTTCAAACTGGGGATGCACAAGAGTCGGAGCAGAGCTGAGAAGGCGGTAGAAATTGGCTGAGCATCAACCAGCGTTAGTGGGAAGAGCAGGAGGGGGAGATGGGACTTGACGGTTAATTGGAATATTGATACCTTTACATTTGAGCTAATTGGAACTGACTTGCAGAAAGGATTGGAGAAAAAACATCTAAGAATTTGAAAACCTGTCTGTACTGAGAATTGGGGTCCATACTCTAACCTGTAACTCAGCCTATAACCAGCGGTAATAAAAGCAAAATACTCCCGATGCTGGAAATCTGAAAATGTGGGATAAACTCAGCAGGTCTGGCGGCATCTGTGGAGAGAGAAACAGAATGAACGTTTCGAGTCTGTATGGCTCTTCTCCAGAGCGGGAGAGGGGTAGAAATGTGATGAATTTTATAGTTGGAGAGGGGGTTTGGAGGAGGCGGAGCAGAATAGAAGGACAGGGATAAGTCAGAGCTAAAGAGAGGTTGACAAAGCGACATCATAGACACAAGACAAAGGGAGTGTTAATGGCAGCATTAAGAATTAACAAAGACGCTGATGTTGGCGCAATCTGATGTATGCCTCATTCACTCATCGGCACCTTACAGCATTTGTAGAGGTCACTTACCCTGGGGAGCAGGGAGGGTTATTGTGGTCTCTCCTGGCCCAAGGAAAGGCAGGGAATGATATTGCAATGACACCAGCTCAAGTTGAAATAATCTTAGAGCTAGGCCATCCAGAAGCAGAATTACGGAGCACTTTCTCAAGCAAATGGCAGCAGAAACTTTCACTCCTGTCTTTCACTGAAAGGTTTGTGGATGTGGGGGATAATTGGAGCTTTTAAGACTGAATGCTGAGGTCGATAAATGGTGTGGAGCTATAGATCAGCCATGATCTAATTGAAGGATGGATCGTTCCCAAGAGGCTGAATTTCCTTCCTCTGTTCCGATGTTCCTGGAAACATAAAGCGTGACTCACTGCCAATTGATGTTGGCAGATTTGCAACATGGGAAGTATGAAGTGTTACCTTCACGCTGAGACCATGAGTAACTGCGAATCATTGCCCACTGTTGTCTACCCAGTGAGCTTTCTTTAGAGGTTCAGTTCCGCCTCGCCAACAGTCATCCTGGGGAACTGGAAGAGGTGGTGGAACACAGCTCTTTGCCCCTGTAATGTGCCTGTTACTGGGTGCCGTGTCCTCCTTTAACCCTATCGAATTCTAGTATCCAAGGCAACACATCACTTCTGCGGAGCAGCTCTTTGACACCTTCAACATAGATGATTCATAGAATTTACAAAGCATAAGGAGGTCATTCGGTCCATCGAGTCTGCACCAGCCCTTGGCAGGAGCGCCCTACTTAAACCCGCACCTCCACCCTATCCCCGTAACCCAGTAACCCCACCTAACCTTTTTGGACACTAAGGGGCAATTTATCATGTGAATCTACCTGCCCTGCACATCTTTGGACTGTGGGAGGAAACCAGAGCACCCGGAGGAAACCCACGCACACACGGGGAGAACGTGCAGACTCCGCACAGACAGCGATTCAAGCCGGGAATCGAACCTGGGACCCTGGAGCTTTGAAGGAACATTGCTAACCACCGTGCTGCCCTACCTTCCTTCGGTGTTGACTCCATTTAGTTTGGCTAGTAGCGGAGCCAATCAGAGCAGAGAGATCCCGGGCTGTGTCGCCAAGCAGGGTTTTAGCCAATCTCTGTGGGATGTTGGTGAGGTGGGAAGGAGACTTAAACACCTCCGGTTCGGGAGAGAACCGCGTCATCATCACACCCGCGTCTCTGTTCAGCAAACCCTGTCAGAAGTAAACACCTGGATATCAGGAGATTCAAATCAGTGTGAGTGTGAGTACAGCTTTCATTTCACACTGTTGGTTCCTCGAGGTGTGGGAATTCTGCTTCTTTGCATCAGCAGACTGGATGCCATCCTGTTCCCAAAATCCTGAAGTTGGTGCTCAGAGTCAACACGCTGGTTTGATGGCGATGAGATTCGTTAAGTGCTTGTTAAGCAGCAATTAACAAGATCGGAAGTAGTTTGATTTGCACATCGCATTAACATTGCTCCATTTAAACTGGGGTAAAGTGTTGTCAGACTGAGCGGGCTGATCAGGATAAAAGATAACTTGCAGCTTGTTTTGATGAACACAACAACTAAGTGCACCTTTCAGCTCTGCATCTTACTCCAACAGGGAGAGACCATGTCGAGATCACTGGCAGAGGTGGCGGTGGTAATGTCACTGAACGAGTAATCCAGAGGCCTAGGCTGACGCCCCGCGGTCATGGGTTCAAATCCCACCAAGGCAGCTATTAAGAAATCTGGAATTATAAGGTTAGTATCAATGGTGACCGTGAAACTATCATCAATTCTCGTTAAAACCCCATCAAGTTCATTAATGCCCTTTAGGGAAGGAAATTTGACTGGCCTGGCCGACATGTGACTCCAGGCCCACAGCAATGTGGCTGACAATTAAATATCCTGTGAATTGTTTGATTTTTGATTTGATGTTTGATTTGATTTATTGTCACATGTACTAAAGTACAGTGAAAAGTACGTTTCTGCGGCCGAGGAACGTACACAGTACGTACATAGTAGTCACAAGAATAATCAACAGAGAATATAGACAAATGGTACATCGACAAAACAGTGATTGGTTACATGCGGAACAAGGGACTAAACAAAGCAAATACATGAGCAAGAGCAGCATAGGGCGTCGCGAATAGTGTTCTTATAGGGAACAGATCAGTCCGAGGGGGAGTCGTTGAGGAGTCTTGTTGCTGTGGGGAAGAAGCTGTTCCTAAGTCTGGATGTGCGAGTCTTCGGACTTCTGTACCTCCTGCCTGACAGAAGGGTCTGGAAGAAGGCAAAGCCTGGGTGGGAGGGGTCTCTGATAATGCTGTCTGCCTTCCTGAGGCAGCGAGAATCAATATGAGGGTGGCAAGTCTGTGTGATGCATTGGGCTGAGTTCACCACACTCTGCAGTTTCTTGCGATCTTGGGCCGAGCAGTTGCCATACCAAGCTCTAATGCAGCCGGATAGGATGCTCTCTATGGCACATCTGTCGAAGTTTGTGAGAGTCGATGCAGACATGCCAAATATCCTACCTAGTTGTATCAAACTGCTGCACAGCTTAAAAGGAATGAAACCAGATGGGCCATCCAAGAACAACAAGGACACACCCAGCCTTGTCAACCCTGCAAATTCATCCTTCCTAACATCTGGGCCCTTTAGGCCAAATGTGCCCCACAGACATAGCCACGGAATTAGAGATAATGGGCGGGATTCTGCGCAAATCGTCGGGGCGGGAAAAATGGCACAAACCCTGGTGGGAACCATTCCGGCGTCGAGCCGCCCCAAAGGTGCGGAATCCTCCGCACCTTCGGGGGCTAGGACGGCGGCGGAGTGGTTTGCGTCGCGCCGGCCGGCGGGAAGGGGCTGGGCGCCACGCCAACCGGCGCTGAAGGGCCTCCACTGGCCGGCATGAGTTGGCGCATGCGTGGGGGCACCAGTGTGTGTTGGCGTCATCCCCGCGCATGCGCGGGGGGGGGGTTCATCTCTGCGTCGGCCATTGCGGATCGGTACAAGGCGGAGGAATAGAGTGCCCCCACAGCACAGGCCCACCCACGGATCGGTGGGCCCCGATCACGGGCCAGGCCACCGTGGGGCACTCCCCAGGGCCAAATCACCCCGTGAGGACCCGGAGGCCGCCCACGGAGCTGGGTCCCGCCGGTAGGGACCAATCAAAGTTGGTCGCCGGCGGGACCCTCGCTAAACGGGCGGGACTTCAGCCCATCGCGGCCCGGAGAATTCGAGCAGCCCCGGGGCCCATTGCCTCGCGCCGGTCGCCACCATTCTCCGAGGCGGGTGGCACGATACACGCCGGGGCGATTTTTGGGCGGTTGGAGAATTCGGAGGACGGCGGGGGGGGATTCACGCCGACCCCTGGTGATTCTCCGACCCGGTGGGGGGGGGGGTCGGAGAATCCCGCCCAATGCCCCAAACACCACCATCACCATCACTATCCCTGGGTATGTCCTGTCCCACCAGGAGGACAGATCCCCAGAGGTGGCAGCGCAGTGGTATACAGTCAGGAGGAAACTATCTAGGGTACCCTCAGTCTTGATCCCATGTGGTTCTAACGTGATTAAGTAAACGTCCTGACCTCCATGTATAGCGGCATTGTCTCTCTCTCCTCCACCACCAGCTGGTGAATCAATGCTCCTCCATGTTAAACTCTACTTGGAAGAAGCTCTGGGGGTGGCAAAGACACAGAATGTACTCTGGGTTTGAGACTTCAATGTCCACTTAATACTGCAAAGGCTTTGGGCCCTGACAACGTTCCGGCAAGACCTACATTCAGGAACTGCAGCAGTTAAAGAAGGCACTTTCTCAAGGGCAATTAGGGATGGGCAATGAATGCTGGCCTAGCCAGCGACTCCCACACACTGAAAATGTGTGAAAACAGCCCTAGACAAGTTGTTCCAGTACAGCTGCAACACTGGTATCTACCCAGCTATGCGGAAAATGGCCCATCTATGTACATAAAAAAAGAGGGCAAATCCAAACTGGCCAATTACTACTCCATCAGTCTACTCTCGATCCTCAGCAAAGTGATGGTAGGTGTCATCGGCAGTGATTTCATGTGTCATTTACTGAGTAATAACCTGCTCACTGTCGCTCAGTTTGGGTTCCGGCAGAACCACTCAGCTCCTGACCTCATTGCAGCCTTGGTTCAAACATGGACAACAGAGGTTAACTCTAGAGAGGAGATGAGAGTGACTACGCTTATCACAAAGACAGCATTTGACCGAATGTGGCATCAAGGAGCCCTAGCAAAACCAGAGTCAATGGGAATCAGGGGGGAAACTCTCCACTGGTTGGAGTTATACCTAGAGCAATGGAAGATCATTGTAGTTGTTGGAAGTCAATGATCTCAGCCACGGGTCATCATTGCAGGAGTTCCTCAGGGTAGTGTCCTAGGCCAAATCATCTTCAGCTGCTTTAACAATGATCAGAACTAGCCATAATTGCTCAGATACTGAAGCAGTATGTGCCTATTACCACAAGACCCAGATAACATTCAGATTTGCGTTGGTAAGTGGCAAATAATATTCTTGGCACACAAGAGCCAGGCAATGACCATCGACAACAAGTGAGAATTAAATCCTCTCTCTTTGACATTCATTGGCATTACCATCGCTGAATCACCCACAATCAACATCCTGGGTGTTACAATTGAGCAGAAACTGAACTGGACCCAGCCATATATATACTGTGGCTACAAGAGCAGGTTAGAGGTTGGGAATTCCGCAGAGAGTAACTCACCTCCAGATTCCCCAAACCCTAACTACAATCTATATGGTCCAAGTCAGGAGTGTAATGGAATACCATCCACTTCCGTCTAAGACAGGATGTGCTGGCCTTGGAAAGGATCCAGAGGAGGTTCCCAAGAATGATCCCTGGAATGAAGAG
The DNA here is from genome assembly GCF_047496885.1 of Scyliorhinus torazame. Lineage (NCBI taxonomy): Eukaryota > Metazoa > Chordata > Chondrichthyes > Carcharhiniformes > Scyliorhinidae > Scyliorhinus > Scyliorhinus torazame. The sequence goes on along the minus strand of NC_092713.1, from coordinate 299,902,523 downwards.
CTTGTCGTACGAGGAGCGATTGAGGACTCTGCGTCTGTACGCGGAGTTTAGAAGGATGAGGGAGGATCTTATTGAAACTTACAGGATACTGCGAGGCCTGGATAGAGTGCATGTGGAGAGGGTGTTACCACTAGTAGGAAAAACTAGAACCAGAGGGCACAATCTCAGACTAAAGGGACAATCCTTTAAAACAGAGATGAGGAGGAATTTCTTCAGCCAGAAGGTGGTGAATCTGTGGAACTCTTTGCCACAGAAGGCTGTGGAGGCCAAATCACTGAGTGTCTTTAAGACAGAGATAGATAGGGTCTTGATTAATAAGGAGATCAGGGGTTATGGGGGCAAGGTAGGAGAATGGGGATGAAAGAAATATCAGCCATGATTGAATGGCGGAGCAAACTCGATGGGCCGAGTGGTCTAATTCTGTTCCTATGTCTTATGGTCGTGCCTGGATGAGTGCAACTCCAACAACAATCAGGAAGCTCGACACCATCCAGGACAAATCAGCCCACTTGCCTGGCACCCTTTACACTACCTTCAGCATTCACTTTATGCACAACCATATTTTCTTTATATGTAGCGGAGGCAAATTGCCTTATGTCAAGTACCATGATTGCTCAATTACATTCATCCCCCACTGTAGCCCTTCTCAAAGTGGGACTCCCACAATATAAACTCTCTGAGAGTTCAGCATGCCTTTAATATTGCCCTACTGACACTGCAGAGCTCTCTCGAAGTACTGCATTGGTGAGATTGAAGAGTTCCCTCAGTACTGACCTTCTGATGGTGCAGAACTTCCTCACAATATTGCCCCTAAGAAGGGCAACACTCCATCAGTGCTGCCCTTCTGATGATGCAGGGCTCACTCGATCCTGTCCTTCTGACAGTGCAGCACTCCCTCAGTACTACCCCTCAGACAGCGCAGCACTCCCTCAGTACTGCCCCTCTGACAGTGCCGCACTCCCTCAGTACTGACCCTCTGACAGTTCAGCACTCCCTCAGTACTGCCCTCTGACAGTTCAGTACACCCTCAGTACTGGCCCTCTAATTGTGCAATGTTCCCTCAGTTCTGCCTCTCCGGCAGTGCAGCACTCTCTCAGTACTGCCCCCCTGACAGTGTAGCACTCCCTCAGTTCTGTCCCTCTGACAGTGCAGCACTCTCTCAGTACTGCCCCCCTGACAGTGTAGCACTCCCTCAGTACTGCCCCCCTGACAGTGTAGCACTCCCTCAGTTCTGTCCCTCTGACAGTGAAGCACTCCCTCAGTATTGATCCCCTGACAGTGCAGCGCTCCCTCAGCACTGACCCTCTGACAGTGCAGCACTCCCTCAGCACTGCCCCACGGACAGTGTACTGTCCCTCAGTACTGACCATCTGACAGTGCAACACTCCCTCAGCACTGCCCCTCTGACAGTGCAGCTCTCCCTCAGTACTGACCCTCTGACAGTGCAGCACTCCCTCAGTACTGACCCTCTGACAGTGCAGCACTCCTTCAGTACTGACCCTCTGACAGTGCAGCACTCCCTCAGCACTGACCCTCTGACAGTGCAGCACTCCCTCAGCACTGCCACTCGGACAGTGTACTGTCCCTCAGTACTGACCCTCTGACAGTGCAACACTCCCTCAGTACTGACCCTCTGACAGTGCAGCACTCCCTTAGTACTGCCCCCTGACAGTGCAGCACTCCCTCAGCACTGCCCCTCTGACAGTGCAGCTCTCCCTCAGTACTGACACTCTGACAGTGCAGCACTCCCTCAGTACTGACCCTCTGACAGTGCAGCACTCCCTCAGCACTGACCATCTGACAGTGCAGCACTCCCTCGGTACTGACCCTCTGACAGTGCAGCACTCCCTCAGTACTGACCCTCAGACAGTGCAGCACTCCCTCAGTACTGACCCTCAGACAGTGCAGCACTCACTCAGTACTGACCCTCTGACAGTGCAGCACTCCCTCAGCAGTGACCCTCTGACAGTGCAGCACTCCCTCAGCACTGCCACTCGGACAGTGTACTGTCCCTCAGTACTGACCCTCAGACAGTGCAGCACTCCCTCAGTACTGCCCCTCTGACAGTTCAGTACACCCTCAGTACTGGCCCTCTAATTGTGCAATGTTCCCTCAGTTCTGCCTCTCCGGCAGTGCAGCACTCTCTCAGTACTGCCCCCCTGACAGTGTAGCACTCCCTCAGTTCTGTCCCTCTGACAGTGCAGCACTCTCTCAGTACTGCCCCCCTGACAGTGTAGCACTCCCTCAGTACTGCCCCCCTGACAGTGTAGCACTCCCTCAGTTCTGTCCCTCTGACAGTGAAGCACTCCCTCAGTATTGATCCCCTGACAGTGCAGCGCTCCCTCAGCACTGACCCTCTGACAGTGCAGCACTCCCTCAGCACTGCCCCTCGGACAGTGTACTGTCCCTCAGTACTGACCATCTGACAGTGCAACACTCCCTCAGTACTGACCCTCTGACAGTGCAGCACTCCCTTAGTACTGCCCCCTGACAGTGCAGCACTCCCTCAGCACTGCCCCTCTGACAGTGCAGCTCTCCCTCAGTACTGACCCTCTGACAGTGCAGCACTCCCTCAGTACTGACCCTCTGACAGTGCAGCACTCCTTCAGTACTGACCCTCTGACAGTGCAGCACTCCCTCAGCACTGACCCTCTGACAGTGCAGCACTCCCTCAGTTCTGTCCCTCTGACAGTGAAGCACTCCCTCAGTATTGATCCCCTGACAGTGCAGCGCTCCCTCAGCACTGACCCTCTGACAGTGCAGCACTCCCTCAGCACTGCCCCTCGGACAGTGTACTGTCCCTCAGTACTGACCATCTGACAGTGCAACACTCCCTCAGTACTGACCCTCTGACAGTGCAGCACTCCCTTAGTACTGCCCCCTGACAGTGCAGCACTCCCTCAGCACTGCCCCTCTGTCAGTGCAGCACTCCCTATGTACTGACCCTCTGACAGTGCAGCACTCCCTCAGTATTGATCCCCTGACAGTGCAGCGCTCCCTCAGCACTGACCCTCTGACAGTGCAGCACTCCCTCAGCACTGCCCCTCGGACAGTGTACTGTCCCTCAGTACTGACCATCTGACAGTGCAACACTCCCTCAGTACTGACCCTCTGACAGTGCAGCACTCCCTTAGTACTGCCCCCTGACAGTGCAGCACTCCCTCAGCACTGCCCCTCTGACAGTGCAGCTCTCCCTCAGTACTGACCCTCTGACAGTGCAGCACTCCCTCAGTACTGACCCTCTGACAGTGCAGCACTCCTTCAGTACTGACCCTCTGACAGTGCAGCACTCCCTCAGCACTGACCCTCTGACAGTGCAGCACTCCCTCAGCACTGACCCTCTGACAGTGCAGCACTCCCTCAGCACTGCCACTCGGACAGTGTACTGTCCCTCAGTACTGACCCTCTGACAGTGCAACACTCCCTCAGTACTGACCCTCTGACAGTGCAGCACTCCCTTAGTACTGCCCCCTGACAGTGCAGCACTCCCTCAGCACTGCCCCTCTGACAGTGCAGCTCTCCCTCAGTACTGACACTCTGACAGTGCAGCACTCCCTCAGTACTGACCCTCTGACAGTGCAGCACTCCCTCAGCACTGACCATCTGACAGTGCAGCACTCCCTCGGTACTGACCCTCTGACAGTGCAGCACTCCCTCAGTACTGACCCTCTGACAGTGCAGCTCTCCCTCAGTACTGACACTCTGACAGTGCAGCACTCCCTCAGTACTGACCCTCTGACAGTGCAGCACTCCCTCAGCACTGACCATCTGACAGTGCAGCACTCCCTCGGTACTGACCCTCTGACAGTGCAGCACTCCCTCAGTACTGACCCTCTGACAGTGCAGCACTCCCTCAGTACTGACCCTCAGACAGTGCAGCACTCCCTCAGTACTGACCCTCAGACAGTGCAGCACTCCCTCAGTACTGACCCTCTGATAGTGCAGCACTCCCTCAATACTGACCCTCTGACAGTGTACTGTCCCTCAGTACTGACCATCTGACAGTGCAGCACTCCCTCGGTACTGACCCTCTGACAGTGCAGCACTCCCTCAGTACTGACCCTCTGACAGTGCAGCACTCCTTCAGTACTGACCCTCTGACAGTGCAGCACTCCCTCAGTACTGCCCCCTGACAGTGCAGCACTCCCTCAGTACTGCCCCTCTGACAGTGCAGCACTCCCTCAGTACTGACCCTCTGACAGTGTACTGTCCCTCAGTACTGCCCCCTGACAGTGCAGCACTCCCTCAGTACTGCCCCTCTGACAGTGCAGCACTCCCTCAGTACTGCCCCTCTGACAGTGCAGCACTCCCTCAGTACTGACCCTCTGACAGTGTACTGTCCCTCAGTACTGTAATGGACCGCCAGACTAGATTTTATGTTGTAGTCTCTCTGGAAAGCAATTTCAACTCATAACGCTGTCACTCACAGGCGAGGGTTGCACACATTGAGTCATTATTGACTGATAATTATTCTGAGGGACCACGAGTGGTGAACTCTCTCTCTCATGTCTACGATTGAATCCTCTGCCAATTCCGGATAAATTTTCTGTGTAGCAATTGAAGATATTTCCTTTTGCTGCCTGTGATCTGAGCAGAACAAAGTCATGCTTTATTCAGAGCAGCAAATGGAAACAATGCCGGAGGCTGACGGAGTGGCTGAGTGATGTTGGCTGTGATTTTTAATGCTGCATATCGTTTACATTCCCCAGGTCTAACAGATCGTTGGAACTAAAATAGAATCGAACGGAATGAGCTAAATCTCTGGAACATTCAAGCCTCTCCTGCCCGTCCCCGTGTCTTTGGGTAAATATTCATCCATAACCATGTGACGTTAATCTGTTTGATCAGATTGGGACGCATACTCGTTATAAAACCTCATCTCCTGAAATCAATGGAATGAGAAACGGCATGGTTCTGTAAGGGAGGTGATATGGACATCACCGGAGCACAGGTCAGGTGCAGATACAGAGATTCACCCCCTTGTTAAAGTCACATAGTGCAGAAAATATCATCAAAATAGCAGCAGTGGCCACACATTACAAATTTAGTGTTGCGCCAGGTTTTTATTTGATATGTTTTCTCATGAGATGTGAGTGACATTAACAAAGCCAGCATTTTTTTGCTATCCCTAGTTGCCCTAGAGAAAGCACTGGTGCTCACTCACTCTCTCTCACTCTGTTAACTTTCCTTTATCAATTATCTCTCCCTCTCTCTTGATTTCCCTCGAATATCTATCCTTTCACTAAGTATCTCCATTCTCTTCCACATCTCTCTCTCTCTCTCTCCATCAGATCTCTGCCCTGAATCTGGTGTCCAATACCCTGCAGATACCATCCTGTATCAACCATTCACCTTCAGATAACGCCAGTACCAGCCATTCACCCACAGATACCAGCCCGTACCAACCACTCACCCTCCGATACAGGTCCTGTACCAACCACTCACCATCCGATACAGGTCCTGTACCAGCCACTCACCCTCAGACACAGGTCCTGTGCCAGCCATTCACCCTCACATACAGGTCCTGTACCAGCCACTCACCCTCAGATACAGGTCCTGTGCCCACCATTCACCCTCACATACAGGTCCTGTACCAACCACTCACCCTCAGATACAGGTCCTGTACCAGCCACTCACCTTCAGATACATGTCCTGTACCAACTATTCACCCTCAGATACAGGTCCTGCACCAGCTACTCACCCTCAGATACAGGCCCTGTGCCAGCCATTCACCTTCAGATACCACCTGTACCAGCCACTCACCCTCAGATACAGGCCCTGTACCAGCCATTCACCTTCACATACCACCTGTACCAGCCACTCACCCTCAGATACAGGCCCTGTACCAGCCATTCACCTTCAGATAACACCTGTACCAGCCACTCACCCTCAGATACAGGTCCTGTACCAGCCATTCACCCTCAGATACAGGTCCTGTACCAGCCACTCACCCTCAGATACCGCCTGTACCAGCCACTCATCCTCAGATACCGCCTGTACCAGCCATTCACCCTCAGATACCGCCTGTACCAGCCACTCACCCTCAGATACCGCCTGTACCAGCCACTCACCCTCCGATACAGGTCCTGTACCAGCCATTCACCCTCAAATACCACCTGTACCTGCCACTCACCATCAGATACAGGTCCTGTACCAGCCATTCACCCTCAAATACCACCTGTACCAGCCACTCACCCTCCGATACAGGTCCAGTACCAGCCATTCACCGTCAGATACCACCTGTACCAACTATTCACCCTCAGATACAGTTCCTGTACCAGCCACTCACCCTCAGATACAGTTCCTGTACCAGCCACTCACCCTCAGATACAGCTCCTGTACCAGCCATTCACCCTCAGATACAGTTCCTGTACCAGCCATTCACCCTCAGATACAGTTCCTGTACCAGCCACTCACCCTCAGATACAGTTCCTGTACCAGCCACTCACCCTCAGATACAGCTCCTGTACCAGCCATTCACCCTCAGATACAGTTCCTGTACCAGCCACTCACCCTCAGATACAGTTCCTGTACCAGCCACTCACCCTCAGATACAGCTCCTGTACCAGCCATTCACCCTCAGATACAGTTCCTGTACCAGCCACTCACCCTCAGATACAGCTCCTGTACCAGCCATTCACCCTCAGATACAGTTCCTGTACCAGCCACTCACCCTCAGATACAGATCCTGTACCAGCCACTCACCCTCAAATACCACCTGTACCAGCCACTCACCCTCAGATACAGGTCCTGTACCAGCCACTCACCCTCAAATACCACCTGTACCAGCCATTCACCCTCAGATACAGCTCCTGTACCAGCCACTCACCCTCAGATTCAGGTCCTGTTCCAGCGATTCCCCTCCAAAACCCTATCCTATCAGGATTATCTTCCTCAAGTATTTGTCCTGAACTGACAATAACATTTTGGGGAGAAGCAGAGCTTAGGCATGGATACACTCGATCGAATTGCCTCCTCCTGTGCCACAAATCTTTTTATGTTTCCACCTTTCAGTGAATCAGTTGGTGAAATTTTAGTTCAGAATATTCCGGTGATATCCAGGTGCACTTCTGAGTGTGCAGAATAGCTCTTCTTGATGGCTTTGAACTCATGTTTGAGTACAGGAATCAGAGGGCACCAGCATTCCGTGCTTTATAACTCAGACACAATCGCACACACCATGATGTACTTACAGGAAGAAGGGTGGTAAATAGCCCAGAATGATCTGTTAAAGAACGAACCTTCTCCTTTGTTAATGAATCTCCGAATCCCTTGGGCTTTCATTGGTTATTGCAATTATTTTCCCCTGTCAGTGCAGTTAAATTGTCCACTGCTGAAAGTGTGAAGAAATAGGATGTGTGAATCACAATAAATGTAATTAGGTGGCGCAGTGAGTGAGCATGTAGCAGGTCAGCAGGACATATCTCACAGGAGCTGACACTAACATCAAAGAATAAAAATATTGGCAAGCAGCGTGTTAGTATGAGTTCGGAGATGCAGGCGGACACTTTGGAACACAAAGGGGAGGTAAGACATTATTCCGTTGTCCAGAGTTCCATTCAGACCCCATCTGAAGTATCTGGAATTCTGTTCACATCTCAGGAACGATATAGTACACTGATTATGTGGATATTGCATTGAATTTACAGCACAGAAGCAGGCCAATCAATCCAAGCACAGTGTTTAGCACTGCTGCCGGGCAGCGCCAGGGACGCGGGTTCAATTCCGGCCTTGGGTGTCTGTCTGTGTGGAGTCTGCACGTTCTCCCCATGTCTGCGTGGGTTTCCTCCGGGTGCTCCGGTTTCCTCTGACATTCCTAGCCCCGCTGGTTATCTGCGTGAAGGATCGCTTTCCGCTGATGGTTCAGAGAAACACAGAATTGGGACAGCGTAGAAGGAGGCCCTTCGGCAGCTCTGCAAGTGAGCACCGTGGCTTAGTGTGATCCCCGTGCCTTTCCCGGTACTCCTGCACATTGGTTGGGCTGTGTTAGCCATGCACGTGGTTTAGCATGGGTGAATCAGATCACCGAAGCTGTGCAGCTCAGCCTCTGCACAGGCCGAGTCTGCCTCTCCTTCCCATTGAACTAAGTGGAGAAGATCAACCAGTTTCTTTTGGAAGTGAAAATTGCCCCCAGGATGCAGGCAGGTTGGGTTTGGCTATGTGATTCACTGTGTGTGTGTGAGGGCGTGGGGATAGGGGGGGGGGGGGGGGGGGGGGAGGATTAAATCAAATCATCAGTTCACATGTTTTTTTACTGGAGTTGAGAGTGCATCAATAAATTCCCAATCTAATTTAATTATTTCTTTGAAGCGTGTCCTTGAGAAATGCACACAGAAAACAGAGCCAGCCAGCAGGCAGGTGCACAGGAAAGGAAATACAGCTTTACAAAACATCTGTGGAGCATAAAGGGGGCATGGTTGGATAAGCCATTATGAGATGAGGTAGGTGAGAGCGAGGGAGTCTGCAGTGAGCTCACAAAGGGAGAAGACCTTGAGATGGGAGAGAGAGAGGGCTCACTTCTTTCACCAATGCCCAAAGCACTTCTGTGCAACAGTGAGAGCCAGGCGTAATGCCCAGGACAAATAAAGCAATTCTCCTCGGTGTGGGTACAATAAAGATTCTCCACAACTTTACCAGGTCCAAAAGAAGTTAACTCATGAGGGCAGGTTGCAAAGAGTAGGTTTGTGTTCCCATGTGTACGGCTGATGAACTGAAGAAGATGATGAAATGAGTTAAAAGGAGAGAGCGGGATTATTTCCACTAGTGAGGGAGCCCCCAAAAAGGGGGCTAACCTTAAAATTAGGGCGAGGGATGAGCTCAGGGAGCACGTCTTCACACAGAGGGTAGTGGAAAATTAGAACTCCCTCACCATCCCAGAAAATGTTGTGGAGGCTGGGGATTAATTGAAGATTGCAAAACTGATTGATAGACACTTGGGTGAGGATAATAAGGGTTGCGGAATTAAGATGAAGATCAGTTTGGTGGTACAGGCTTGAGCTGCTGTTCCTGGGTCCCAATTTCATCCCAAAATCAAGGGCCCGGAATAAGACAAAAAAAAAAAGCCACTTACAAGCAAAGTCCTCCTCTGAATAATTGTGCCAAAATAGGGAAAGCTTGACTTGTCAAGCAACAGAGTGACAGACTTGTATTCACAACATTATTCCTTACAGCCAATATCCCAGATTCCTCCATAACTATCTCATGTGTGTCCCTGGGAATCCTCAAAACTGACTATGAATTCCAAAAAGTCTCATGGCATCGGGTCAGACATGGACAAAGAGACTCCCACCTACCACCCTCCCTCAGCTGATGAATTGGCACTCCTCTATTCTGGAGGAGTGGTAGCACGGGCATAGAATGTGGCTGCCGGACTGAGCCTGCGACATGTGGTAAGAGAATCAACATGAGCTAAGAACCTGCTTCACCTTGTTTTCACTGACGCCCGGTGTGCTGAACAGTCGGACATAAGGCGGCTCGCCTTCGAAAGATTAAAAAATCAGCACTTTTCATCGAAACTAGCCCACCAGAACCGGACTAAAACATCACCTCACCCTCAATAACACAAGGATCAACAGAAGTGTGCAGCTGGAGGGGCCGTGGGGAAGCCAGAAACGGCGGTTACGGACAGGAGAGGCGGGCGAGCGGGTCAGCGGACCACGAGGGCGGGATGCACCGGCACTCCTGAGAGAGGGAGACCAGCAACCCCTAAGCAGGCCCCCGCCCCTTCCTCTCGTGGGCCAGACCAATGAAGGGCAGAATTTAACAGGTCAAAGTCGGCCCTGTACAGGAACAACATCAAGTTCGGGATGCTGTACCCAGCCAGACTCTGGGTGACGTATCAAAACAGGGAACACTATTTTACTGCCCCTGCAAGTGCAGACGTGTCTGTCCATAAAGAACAGAGAAGGCAGCGATGAGGCGGACACAGAGGAGACAGGGAAAGTTAAGGACAATTTGCGCGGTGCTTGTTCTGAGCCGGGGAACTAGTTTGCAGAAGGAAGGGGGCGAGATCAGCAGAGCGCAGGAGAGGGAGAGGAGGGGACAGGGGACATCGTAACAGCGGTGTAGGAAGGGGTCAGACCGACCAATGGAGGGGGGTGCCACACTAGCAGGAAAGCTAGCGCTAGGAGGCACGAGTAAAGGGGGGGGGCACGGCACATCTCCCAGCGGGGAGAGAGCACCTGGCAAGGGGGTGGGGTACACCACCAAGGGGGGAAAGCTACGGGGGGGGGCAAATTGAAGGGGGGAAATAGTAGGGTGGGGAGTAGTAGAAGGGGGGAAAGCAAAACCACAGGTGGAACCAAGAGACAGGGGGGCAAGGACTCTAGACTGGCTTCAACAGGTCACTCATGGCAACAAGGAACAAGATAGCACCGCAAACAGCCCCTTTGGAGGGTCCCTGAACAAAGGGACACCCCGGAGTGCAGGGGCTCACCCACATGGCATACACACAGTTGGCGGCCGTGTTGGGTGGCCCCTGGATAAAGGGGAACCCCGGAGTGAAAGGGTAAGTCATGGCAGGAGAACTCAAAACCTTGGTTTGCTCCCCTTGCTCCATGTGGGAGGCCGGGAACAGTTCCAGTGCCCAGGACCAGCATGTGTGCAGCAAGTGTCTCCAGCTACAGCTCCTGGAAGCCTGCGTTTCGGAACTGGAGCGGCGGCAGGGGACACTGTGGAGCATCGGCAAGGTGGAGAGTGATGGGGACAGCATGTATAGTGAGGTGGTCACACTGCAGGCTCAGACTCCGCAGGCAGGAAGGGAATGGGTTGGGCAGCACAGCAGCACAGTGGATAGGACTGATGCCTCACGGCGCCGAGGTCCCAGGTTCGATCCCGGCTCTGGGTCACTGTCCGTGTGGAGTTTGCACATTCTCCCCGTGTTTGCATGGTTTTCACTCCCCCAAAGGTGTGCAGGGTCGATGGATTGAACGCGCTAAATTGCCCCTTAATTGGAAAACTGAATTAGGTTCGCTAAATTAATTTTAAAAAAGGAATCGGTGACCACCAGGAAGAGCAAGAGAACAAGGCAGGTAGTACAGGGCTCTCCTGTGGCCATTCCCCTACAAAACAGATATACCGTTTTGGATACTGTTGAGGGGAATGTCCTCGAAGAGGAAAGCAGCAACAGCCAAATTCGCTGCACCAAGGTTGGTCGTGCGGCAGAAGGGAGGAGCACAAAGTGTGGAAATACAATAGTCACGGGGGATTCAATTGTAAGCGGCACAGATAGGCATTTCTGTGGCCGCAAACAAGACTCCAAGATGGTGTGTTGCCTCCCTGGTGCTAGGGACAAGGATGCCTCGGAGCAGTTACAGGACATTCTGGAGGAGGAGGGTGACCAGCCAGTGGCCGCGGTACACATCGGTACCAATGACATAGGTTAAAAAAGGAATGAGGTCCTGAAAGCAGAATACAGGGAGTTAGGAAGAAAGTGGAGAAGTCGGATCACAAAGGTGATCTCAGGATCACTACCAGTGCCACAAGCTAGTCAGAGTGGAAATTGTAGGATGTGTTGGATGAATGCGTGGCTAAAGAGACGGTGTGAGGGGGAGGGTTTCAGATTCCTGGGGCATTGGGACCGGTTCTGGGGAGGTGGGACCTGTACAAACTGGCAGGGTCACATCTCGGCAGGACCTGGACTGATGTCATTGGGTGGAGGGGGGTATTTGCTGGAGTGATTGGGAAGGGTTTAAACTAATATGGCAGGGGGGGTGGGAACCTATCTAAGGATTCAGAGCAGGAGGAATCAAGAACAAATGAAAAAGACAGAAAACAGAATAAGGAAAGATTTAGGCAGAGAAATCAAGGGCCTGTATCAGATAATAATATTGTAAAAAGGGGGTAGCACGGTAGCACAGTGGTTAGAACAATTGCTTCACAGCTCCAGGGTCCCAGGTTCGATTCCCGGCTTGGGTCACTGTCTGTGCGGAGTCTGCACGTTCTCCCCGTGTGTGCGTGGCTTTCGGCCGGGTGCTCCGGTTTCCTCCCACTGTCCAAAGATGTGCAGGTTAGGTGGATTGGCCATGCTAAATTGCCCTTAGTGTCCAAAATTGCCCTTAGTGTTGGGTGGGGTTACTGGGTTATGGGGATAGGGTGAAAGTGTTGACCTTGGGTAGGGTGCTCTTTCCAAGAGCCAGTGCAGACTCGATGGGCCGAATGGCCTCCTTCTGCACTGTAAATTCTATGAAAAAAAAATAGCAGGAATGGGACAAGTAATGTTAAAAGGATTAGCCTTAAGGTTTTGTACCTGAATGCGTGGAGCATTCAACATAAAATGGATGAATTAGTTGCGCAGATAGATGTAAAGAGATATGATACAGTTGGGAATTAAACATTGAGGGCTATTCAGTTTTTAAGAAGGACGGATAGAAAGGAAAAGGTGGTGGAGTTACATTGTTGATTATAGAATGATGTGGAGATGCCGGTGTTGGACTGGGGTGGGCACAGTAAGAAGTCTTACAACACCAGGTTAAAGTCCAACAAGTTTGTTTCAAATCACTAGCTTTCGGAGCGCAGCTCCTTCCTTCTTACCTTGATTATAGAAGATATTGATACAATATTGAGAAAAGATATTAGTACAGATGATGAGGAATCTGTTTCTGTTGAGTTCAGAAACATCAAGGGGCAAAAAACATTTGTAGGGGTGGTATAGAAAGCACCTAACTGCAGTGGTAAAGTTAGGAATAGCATTAATCAGGAAATCAGAGATGCCTGTGATAAAGGAACATCTGTGATTATGGATGACTAATCTAGATTGGGTGACTCAAATTAGTCACAGTACAACAGAGCAGGAATTTCTGGAGTGTATAGGCCTGGGGTTTTCAGACTCAGTGTCGTGACCCGCAGGTGGGTGTCAGGAAGATCGCGGAGCGATCGGTTGCTGCATTTCCGATCACGAAAGAAGTGGCCAGTGGCCACGACCGGCTTTTTAAAATGCCAGCCGCGACCAGCTTTCGAGAATGCCGCCATCACGTGCATGCATGTCAGGTGGGTCCGGCAGTGCGCAGGCCCGGAGCCCAGCAGGGCAGACCGCCTCCTCCTGACATCAGCATGCTGTCCCAGGACCAAATGTCTTTTAAAAAACAAGGGAGTCTTCCTGACAGAAGTGGTGGCAGACAGCAGGTCACTCACCCGGCACATGGACTGATGTCACGCTCCCTGTACATCCATGCATTGGGTGCAAAATCACAGAGGAAAGATTCCTCCAGTTTGTAGCTGACAGCGAGCAAGGCAACAAGACTGTGAAGATTTGAAAATAGATTGTTTCGTAATAAGGAATAGAGAGCCAGAGACACAAACAGGCCAGTATCTTACAACTGATTCTGCTGGAGAGAGCTGCCCAGGAGAGTGCACGGCAGGACAAAGCAGTGCTGGTGTGAGCTGCCCAGGAGAGTGCACGGCGGACAAAGCAGTGCTGTTGAGAGCCCCAGGACCTCTGATGCATAAGAAGCTGAAATCAGGAACAAAGCAGTATAAAGATGAATACTTGAAATATGGCTTTATTAATTGTGGCAATGCCCATGTGTGTTATATGTCGGGAAGTACTGGCAAATGGATTGAAGTTTCATATTTTGAAACAGAAGTGGTGGGTGAGAAATTACTTTTGAGGTTGAGACCCCACAGTCTGTTGTTAATTTAGAACTGACTCCAAATGAAAACACTACGCTGATGTACCTGACCTGTGACAGCATATTAAAAACAGGGCAAAAGCCCATGAGGCTTTCAGCATTCTGGAGTAGCATCTCCCTGGAATATCCAGCGCTGAGTAAAACAAGCATTTCTTTGCTATTACCCTTCACAGCGCCCTACTTGTGCGAGGTTCGATTTTCCATTCTCACAAAGATGAAGACAGCACAGAGGGACTGACGGAAGTCTACGCCTGATATACGCATTGCCCTCTCTTCCTATGAACCTTTAGTGGAGTGAGATCATGAGGACAAAGCAGGCTCCCCTGTCGTATTAAAGGTACGAAAATAGTGTGTTGTGAAGGTCGGCCGGTGTCGGTCCCGAAGGTCGCACAATTGGTAAAAGTGGGTCCCAGGAAAAAATGTTTGAAAAACACTGGTACACAGGATGGTTTTCTGGACCAATATGTTGAGGAGCCAATAAGGGAACAGGCCATCTTAGACTGGGTGTTGTGCATTGAGAAGGGATTAGTTGGCAATCTAGTTGTGAGAGAACCCTTGGGGATGAGTGACCATAATATGGTAGAATTCTATATCAAGATGAATAGTGAGGTAGTTGATTCTGAGACCAAGGTCCTGAACCTCAATAAAGGTAACTATGATGGTATGGTGCATGAGCTGACAATGATGGATTGGGAAACATTACTGAAAGGAAGGACAGTGGACAGGCAATGGCAGGCATTCAAGCAACGAATAGGTGAACTCCAAAAGTTGTGTATTCCTATTTGGCGCAAGAGTAGAAAGGGAACTGTGGCCAAAACATGAGATAGTATTAGATTCAAAGAACAGGCATACAAATTAGCAAGAAAAAGCAATAGACCTGTGGATTGGGAACAATTTAAAATTCAGCAAATGCTGATTGATTAAGAAGGAGATTGATTAAGAAGGGGAAAATAAAATTTGAAAGTAAACTAGCGAGAAGCATGAAAACTGACTGTGAAAGTTTCTGTAGGTATGTAAAGGGAAAAAGATGAATAAAAATGAATGTTTTCCCCTTACAGTCAGAAACGGGGGAATTCACAACAGGGAACAAAGAGATGGCTGAGGAACTAAATCCGTACTTTGCTTCTGTCTTCACAAAGGAAGACATGAATAATGTACCACAAGTTCAGAGAAGCACAAGTTTTAGTGAGGAGCTGTTTTGAAGCCAACAGCCAATAGAGCGAGGGAAGGGGAGGAGTTGCAGAGGGCACTAAAGAACAGGAAGAGGGAGGAAGGGAGTGATGGGGGGAGGGTGGGGGGGGGGGAATGGGAACAGCTGGAATAGACAACGGGGGGCCAAGAACAAGGCCACAAAGACAAGGTCCTGCGGCATGGACGAAGGGTCCCAGGTCAGAATGGGGCCCGGCTAAGGCCGAACCAACCAAAACGGGGAGGGGTACCAACCCCCCCCCCCAACCCCCTCTACCCCCTCAGGGTAAAGTCTATTCTAACTGGCCCTGGGGCCCTACCGGGGCCGGTAAAACCAAACAAGAGAAACCCTATCAAAATGTCAACAAAGCAAATCGCCAAGGGAACGCCTAAACAGGGGAGGGACAGGAGAGGGGAAGGGGATGGGGGAAAGATACTATTCTGTAAAAACTGCAAAATGTCAATAACTATATTATTTTTTAAAGCTTGGGCGAGATTCTCCGTTTCTGAGACGAAGGGCTGGATTCTCAGATTTTGCGGCTATGGCCGGAGGAAGCGTCTGGTCTTATGACCAAAAAGTCGGCTCCGCCCCCTAATCGATGCTCTGCTCAGTGGGGGGCGAGCAGCTTCGCCACATAAAGCCCCCGGCTTTACCTGCCGATACGGACGCAGAAAAGTGAGAGGACACGTGTCCCACGCCGTCAGGAAGTCGGCCCATCGGGAGCGGAGCATCAGGGGAGGGCCTCAGGTGACGTCCTTTTTTGAGGAGGCGGAGCGTCTGAAAAATGCCGCCGCCCTCGATTTCGGCGTAAGAGCAGATTCTCCGGCCAATCGCCAACGCGATTTTGGCGTCAGCAATCGGAGCATCCCGCCTGAACTGTTGGCGCCATTGGAATCCGTGGACTTGTACGACAGAAAAATCAGCTCCGCACTTCAGCTTCCGCTACCGCTGAGGAGCTCGCACCGGTGTCGCGTGGAGCACAATCGATTCCACTGAAAAATGGTGCGGGATTCGCCTGGTCCGTGATCGACAGTCAGGAGGCTGACAAGCTACAGCCACACATACAGATTACACTCCCCGCACGCAATTATCCCAACCAAAAAGATGGCACTGGTTGTGCTGGAGAGCGGCCTTACAGGTGAAGGGGGTGCCCTGGGGTGACACCTATATGACCCATGCTACTAGGTTCAATGTGGGCTGTTAGCGGTGCGCGCAGCTGCTTGGCTGCCTTGCCGGCTGCGGCAATGGTGCTCCATGCCCGTCCACCCCGACCCGACAGCCCACCTCCTGGCCACCCCCCACTACTTCCTGGTAGAAGCCCCTGGCCAGTGGCACAACTGTCAGCACACTATGGTGATGTAGGACACCTTCCGTACCCCCTCTCTCTCCCTCAGCAGCCGCCACGCCGGTTTCAAGATTGTTGAAAGCACAAGTGAACCACACCATTGGGAACCCGGCCCATCGGAGGCGGAGAATCGCGGAGGCCCCGGAGAATACCAGGTCAGGCCCGCTAATGATATGCAAACGGTGTCTACTGTACGTGCGTTCCGGACCGCATTGAGGCCGCTGTCGAGGGGCTGGAGCATTGCGATTTGGCGACAGATCGGCACCTTCCATGATTTTTGGCGTCCGAACCGATTCTCCGCCCAATCACCTTTCCCAATTTTGGCGACGGCTAACGGAGAATCCCGCCTCTTGTTTTCACCAACCAACCTGTTGCATTTTGCCCATGACGCTATTGGCAAGAGTAACCGTCTCACAGTCCTTGTAGCGATGATGTCCCCATCTTCAGACTAAGGATATCATCCATCAGTGTTTTTTATTATTCCTCTTCATGGGATACGGGTGTCACTGGCATGGCCGTCCCTAATTGTTCTTGAGAAGGTGGTGTTGAGCTGTTTTATTGAACATCTGCAGTCCGTGTGGTGTAGGTACACCCACAGTGCTGTTGGGGAGGGAACCCCAGGATTTTGACGCAGTGACAGTGAAGGAATGTCAACATATTTCCAAGTCAGGGTGGTGCATAGTTTGGAGAGAACTTGCAGGTGTGGTGTTCCCCCCTGTCTGCTGCCGTTGTCCTTCTAGGGGGTAGAGATCATGGAGTTGGAAGGTGCTGTCAGAGGAGTCTTGGTGAGTTTTCATTCATTTTTCATTCATTTTTCATTCATTTCATTTCATTCTCATTTCAGTTGTTGCAGTGCATCTTGTAGAAGGTACACACGGTTGCTACTGTGCGGCAGTGGTGGAAGGAGTGAATGTTTAAGGTAGCATTTGGGGTGCTGATCAAGTGGGCTGCCTTATTTAGGATGGTGTTGCGTTTCCTGAGTTGTTGGAGCCGAACACACCCAGACAAGTGGCGTGTAGTCCATCACACTCCTGATTTTTGCCTTGGTGGACAGGCTTTGGGGAATCAGAAGGTGACTTACCCATCGCAGAACTCCCAGCCTCTGATCTGCTCTTGAAGCTACAGTATTTATATGGCTGGTTCAATTCAGTTTTCGGTCAATGGTAAACACCAGGATGTTGGCAGAGGGAGATTCAGCGATGGAAATGCCATTGAATGTCAAGAGGAGGTAGTTAGATTCTGTCTTGTTGGAGATGGTAATTTCCCAGTACTTGGAAATGATCTGTCCAAGCCGGAATGTTGTCCAGGTCTTGATGCATAAAGACAATCGACTGCTTCAGTAATTCATCATTGACCCTCACAGCTCCTCATTGTTTGACAGTGCCATTGTGCTGATTTGGATTGATTCAGAACAGGTCTAGTGACTCAAAACCAGGCATCCAGACAAATGGAGTGTATTCCATCACATTGGGGTCTGTGAGCCATCGGGAGCAGCAAGATTGTATTTAACCACAATCTGTAACCTCATAGTCTGGCATATCCCTCACTCTACCATCACCATCAAATCAAGTCTGGTTCAATTATAAGTCCAGGAGAGCATGCCAGTAGCAATGCCAAGCATACATAAAATGAGAAGCCAAATTGTTGAAGCTACAATATCGGACTAAATGCATGCCAAACATCAAACGCATGGTGCGATGGACAGGGCTAAACAATCGCCCAATCAACAAGCCAGATCAAAGCTCTGAAATCCTGCTATATCCAGTTGTGAATGTTGGGAGACAATTAAACAACTAACTGGAGGAGGAGCTTCTCAAACATCCTCATTCTCAATGATGGGGCTTTGCAAAAGCCATTACTGAAACATCTGCACCAATCTTCACACAGAAGTGCTGTGTGGATGTCCCATCTCGTCCTCCTACTGAACTCCCCACCATCGGTGAAGCCAATTTGATTCAATCCCTCTTATATTCTGAAATGGCTGAGCAGATTGGATACAGCAAAGGCTATGGGCCCTGACAATACCCTAATGGCAGTGCTGAAGACCTGTACTCCAGAACTAATTACTCCTCCAGATAAGTTGTTCCAGTACAGTTATGCCACTGGCATCAACGAAACAAAGTGGAAAATTGCTCAGTTATGTCCTGTCTGCAGGAAAAAAAGAGAATAAATCCATACTGGTAATTACCCTGCACTATCGTCCTCTCTCAATCATCAGCGAAATGAGGGAAGGGTCTCATCAACAGCGGTATCAAGTGGCACTTACTCAGCAATAACCTGCTCACTGATGCTCAGTTTTTGCTCTGCTAGGACCACTTTGCTCCAGACAGCTTTGTTCAAACATGAAAAGAAAGGAGAGCTGAATTACAGAGGTGACCTGAGAGTGGTTGCCCTTGATATCAAGGCACCATTTGACCGAATGTGGTATCAGGGAACTGCAGTAAAACTAAAATCAATGGGAATCAGGGAGAAAACTCTCCACTGATTGGAATCATATCAGGCACAAAGAAAAATTGTGGTTGTGGTTGTGACCAGAGCATCTCGTACACAGTCTCAGGATACGTCAAAGGTAAATTCTATGATTCCATGATAAGTGATTGATTATTTAGGACTAAGATGAGGAGAAATGTCTCCTCTCAAAAGGTTTGTGAATCTCTATCCCAGAGGGCTGTGGTTGCTTCATAGCTGGTTATATTTAAGAATGGAATACACAGTCTTCAGTCTCTCAGTTAATCAAGGAACATCGAACCTGGGACCCTGGAGCTGTGAATCAAGGTGTGTGTGGGGAAGTGGAGTTGAAGCTCATGATCAGCCATAATGGTATTGAATGGTGGCGAAGGTTCATTGAGCCATAAGATCTACTCTTGCTCCTATCTCTTCCATTCTTGTGCTGTTGGATGTTACGGTACCCGGACCGGATCCCAATTTATGTCAGGAAACCGGAGGAGAACCCCCAACAATTTTTTATTCTTCAAACTGTGAGGAAAGGATGATTCACCCCAGGAGTGATCCCACTGACAAATAAGGATCTTTTGTATTCAGACAAACTTTATTAAGAACGCAATATTAACCACATTAACGTCACAGAAAAATAGCTCTACAATTAACAGTTCTAGAAAAAAACAGGGAAACATGTTAATCACTACCTTATACCTTTTCTATTTCCAATTAAGCAAGGCCCTAGCTAAACTGGAGTCAATGGGATTCAAGGGGAAAACTCCCCACTGGTTGTAGTCATAGCTGGCACAAAGGAAGATGGTTACGGTGGTTGGAGGTCAATCATCTCAGCTCCAGGACAT
The DNA here is from genome assembly GCF_047496885.1 of Scyliorhinus torazame. NCBI lineage: Eukaryota > Metazoa > Chordata > Chondrichthyes > Carcharhiniformes > Scyliorhinidae > Scyliorhinus > Scyliorhinus torazame. The sequence goes on along the minus strand of NC_092713.1, from coordinate 299,883,062 downwards.
CACTGCAAGAGTTCATCAGGATAGTGTCCTCGGCCCAAACATCTTCAGGTGCTTTATCGGTGACCTCCCTTCCATCATAAGGTCAGAGGTGAGGATGGTCACAGATGACTGCACAATGTTCAGCACCATTCGCAACTCCTCCGACAATGAAACAGTTCATGTCCAAATGCAGCAAGACCTGGACAATATCCAGGCTTGGGCTTGGGCTGACAAGTGGTAAGTTACATTCGCACCACACAAGTGCCAGGCAATGACCATCTCCTACAAGAGAGGATCTAACCATCACCCCTTAATATTCAATGGCATTACCATCACTGAATCCACCACAATCAACATCCTGGGGTTGCCATGATCAGAATCTGAACTGGACTAACCATATCAACACTGTGGCTACCAGGCCACGTCAAAGGCTAGGAATTCTACGGCGAGTAACTCACCTCCTGACACCTCAAAGTCTGTACACCATCTACACGGCGCAAATCAGGAGTTTAATAGAATACTCTCCACTTGCCTGGATGAGGGCAGCTCCAACAACACTCAAGAAGTTCGACACTATCCAGGACAAAGAAGCCCACTTGATTGCTCCCCCTTCCACAAACATTCAATCCCTCCACCCCCATCGAACAGCCGTGTGTACCATCTACAAGATGCACTGCAGGAACTCGCCAAGGTTCTTTCGGCAGCACCTTTCAAACTCATGGCCAATACCATCTAGAAGGACAAGAGCAGCAGATATCTAGGAACTCCGCCACCTGGAGGTTCTCCTCTAAGTTACTCACCACACCAACTTGGAAATATATCAACGTTCCTTCACTGTTGCTGGGTCAAAATCCTGGAACTCCCTCCCTAACAGCACAGTGGGGGTACCTACACCTCAGGAACTGCAACGGTTCAAGAAGGCAACTCACCAGCACCTTCTGAAGGGCAAATAGGGATGGGTAATAAATGCTGGCCTAAACAGTGACGCCCACATCCCGTAAATGAATTAAAGAAAAATTACAAATCAAAAGCCACTTATAAATCAAATGAACAAACACAGGGTTACTTGCTGTACATTTGTACAGAGGTTTCTTGGAAAGACTGCTTGGGAGATCCTTCTGTCTTTGACAGACTCCTGTTCAATCTGACAGCATGTGGCAAAACTGGTGCTCAACTTAAAAACTCTGAGCAGACTACCAAGTTATATCAACCTGCAAAACTACAGACAGACCTGGCTCCTCCCAATAACTACATCATCTTTATACCACTCATATCCCATGACCTGCTTACCTATGTCTAAGCACAATGTCTCAAACTCTCTACTCTTCAAGGAGTCTCCAGCAATCATACAAAGTTCCATTAGACATTCCATTTTGACGTCTTAATTGCACCTTTTGCAGACACACTGCCTGTCTCTATGTCAAATCAGGGTTTCACAAAAATAGGCCAGACCATTAATAAATGTAGCAGATATATATAATGCAACCTTTACAAAATCTACATTCATCACATTGAGGCCAAACATCTCAACCCCAGGACATTGCTGCAGGTGTTCCGCATGGCAGTTCCATAGGCCCAACCAGCTTCAGATGCTTCACCAATGACCAGCCCTCCAACGTAAGGTCAAAGTGAGGCCATTCACTGATGATTACACAATGTTCAGTAGCATTTTGTGTCTAAATGTAACCAGGTCCAGACAACATTCAGGCTGATTAATGACCGCCTGAAACATGAGAGGATTTAATTACCTCCCACTGACACTCAATGGCATGACATCATCCTCTCTAACAACATCCTGCAGTTTACCTTTGGCAAGAACCCTAATTGGACTAGCCAGCAGAGCAGGTCAGAATCTAGGAACTCTGCAGTGAGTGACTCACCTCCTGACTCCACCATTTATAATATACAAGTCTGGAGTGTGATGGAATAGTCTCCCATTGCCTAAATGAGTGGAGCTCAAACAACACTCAAGGAGCAAATCAGCCCATTTGATTGACCCTCAAATCCACAAGCTTTTCACTCCTTCCACCATTGGCACCGTGTGGTCGCATTATTTATGATCTGCAAGATCCATTGCAGTAACTCATCAGGACTCCTTTGTGATGGATTAAGGGAATTTCAGGTATTGTATTATATGTGCCTGGGTCACTGTCTGTGCGGAGTCTGCACGTTATCCCCGGGTCTGCGTGGGTTTCCTCTGGGTGCTCCGCTTTCCTCCCACAAGTCCCAAAAGACGTGCTGTTCGGTGAATTGGACATCCTGAATTCGCCCCCCCCGTGTACCCGAATGTGGCGACTAGGGGATTTTCACAGTAACTTCATGTAGTGTTAATGTAAGCCTACTTGTGACAATAAAGATTATCATTATTAGTGTGAGTATGACTGCTGCGGTAGTGTTTTTAAAAATCCTGGTTTTCAAGACAATGAGGCTTTTTGGAGCTGATGGATTTTTATTTATATTAAGAGGGTTCACCGTCGAGCAGTTATTTCGAAGCATTGGCCGGAATTATCCAATCGTCGGGTTTTACTTTTCCCGCTGGGGGACTGGAGAATCCCACCCATTGTAATTCAGTTTAGTAAGGTGATGCAGTTAATGGGAGGAGCCAGGGGTTGAAGCAGTCAGCTGTTAAAGGTTTTCAGAGAGTGTGAGTTTTGGCTTGGCTGGAAGGTGAACTGAGAAAGTTTTTGAAGAAATACATCCAGAAATTCTGCATTTTTCAGACAAGGGGGTCAGGTCCCTTTCTCTAAAGCAGTCTCAAAAGATCTCCTTTTCTCAAGGTGGAGGATTCAAGACATCTCTGTACAGCAAGTATTCCTGAGTGCTAAGTGTATTTAAAAGTGGATTGGGGTTTTTTTTTTTGTTCATGGGATGTGGGCGTTGCTGACTGGACCAGCATTTATTGCCCTTCTCCGAGGGCATTTAAGAGTGAACCGCCATTGCTGTGGGTCTGGATTTACATGCAGGCCAGACCAGGTGAGGACGGCAGATTTCCTTCCCTAAAGGACGTTAATGAACCAGGTGGGTTTTTACGGTAATTGACAATGGTTTAATGAGCATCATTGGTCCAAAGATGTGCAGGTTAGGTGAATTGGCCTTAGTGTCCAAAATTGCCCTTAGTGTTGGGTGGGGTTACTGGGTTATGGGGATAGGGTGGAGGTGTTGACCTTGGTTAGGGCGCTCTTTCCAAGAGCCGGTGCAGACTCGATGGGCCGAATGGCCTCCTTCTGCACTGTAAATTCTATGATAATCTATGATTAGTCTTTTAATTCCAGATTTTTATTGAATTCAAATTTCATCATCTGTCGAGGTGGGATCTGAACCCAGGTTATTGTGTCACTGTATTGAGTAGTATTGTTTAAGGGGTAATTGTAAGATATTTTCTTGTGTGACGTTAAAGAAACTTTAATACTGTGTTCGTAATAAAGTTTGTTTTAATATACCTGATCCCTATTTTTGCATGAAATCTCTCCTGGAGCGAAGTGTCCTTTCCTCACAGTCTTACAAAACTAAAATAAAATATTGGGGTATCTGGCCAGTATCCTAGGCACTGTTTGGGTCTGGTCAAGGATCGTAATACTTCAACAGCACCTCCGAAATCCATGACCTCTACTGTCCAGCAGGTACATGGGAACATCAGTATCTGCAAATTCCCCCTCAAGACACACACCACTTGTCTTAGATCTATATCACCGTTCTTTCATCATCACTGTGTTAAAATCCCGGGACTCCCTCCCTAACAATACTGGGCATTCCTTCACTATGTTCATGGACTGCAATGCTTCAAGAATGCAGTTCACCACCACCTTTTCAATGGCATTTAGAGATGGGTAATAAATGTTGGACTTGCCAGCAATGCCTACAAATGCTAATTTAGATTTAATAATACTGTTTTCTATTGGTTTAGGGTAACTTCCCAGCTTTACTCATAAAGTTTGGGTTCCACATATTTAATTAATTGCTTTGTTAATTGGTCTTGCCGCCTTCAAATATTTGTGCACAAACAGCTCTTTGTCTCTCTGCTCTTGCACATCCTCTGAAATTGTATTTTTTATCTTGCATTGTCTTTGCTCATTCTTCCCCCCAATTTCCATCACCTCCCACATTTCTGTGTTGAATTCACTGTTGTCTGCCCACTCCAACAGCCTGTTCGCACTTTTTAAAAGTTTTAAAGTATACCATTTTCTTCATTATTTACTACAAATTTCCAAGTTTTATGTCAAAATATTAATATTGTGCCCCAAACTCCTAACTCATTATTGCCCTTCCAAGCTGTGCTGATAATTACGATGATATTTCCCTCCAGTGTGAAAAACAACCGCTCGTGAGAACTCTCCGATTTTCACCCCTGGGCAAGGCTGACCGAATGGGGAGATGTCCTGGTTCAGTGAATCTGACCTTTGGAAATGGCTGCCTGCAGATTCCACCTTCATTTGCTGGTGATAGGGGGGGAATAATACTAAAATAAAAACTATTCCGCCACCCCTCACCCCACATACACTCTCACATGAACTCTATCAAAGAAGGCTGTGGAGGCCAAATCGCTGAATATATCTCAGAAGGAAATGTGTAGATTTCTAAACCCTGAAGATGTCAATGGATACGGGGAGTGTGCTAGAGTACGGCATTGAGACAGATGATCAACCATGTTGAATGGCGGAGCAGGTCCGGAGGGCTGCGTGGCCTACTCCTGCTCCTATTTCCTATGTTTCTATGCCCCATTCATGCCAAGATGCGCGAACCTACTCCTTATGGTCTTCAAACCGCAATAGCAATGTAGTTACTCTTCACCTGCCCTCATAGCCCATCACACATCCATGCCAACTTAATGTTCCTCTACCCACCCCATTGCCCCACATCCTCATGCCAGTTTAGTGCTAACTCATACCAACCCATATATGGACTTCTAGAAGATATTTGATAAAGTATCTCATATTTAAGAAAGAATGTTCCAGATGGTGGGGAAGTCCACACTAAGGGTCATAGTTTGGGGATAAGGGGTAATCCTTTTAGGACTGAGGTGAGGAGAAACTTCTTCGCCCAGAGAGTGGTAAATCTATGGAATTCGCTATCATAGAAAATAGTTGAGCCCAAAACGTTGTGTAATTTCAATAAGAAATTATATATAGATCTTGGGGCTAAAGGGATCAAGGGATATGGGGGGAAGGTGGGATCAGGGTATTGAACTTGACGATCAGCCATAATCATAATTCGAAGGGCCGAATGGCCTCCTATTCTATTTTCTATGTTTCTATGCTTTTGTAAGAGACTGTTAACTAAGGTGGGAGCCCACAGAGTTAAAGGCAAACTATTGATGTGGTTAGAAAATTGGTTAAGTGGCAGGTGACAGAGAGTGAGGATAATGGGTAATTACTCTAAGTGGTAGGAGGTGACTAGTGGTGTACCACAGGGATTATGTTGGGGATTCAATTATTCCGATTATTCATTAATGACTTGGATGATGGTATAGAAAGTCATATATCCAAATTTGCTGATGATATAAAGTTAGGTGGCATTGTAGACAGCCTAGATCAGAGCATAACATTGCAAGGAGATAGTGACAGACTAGGTGAATGGGCAAAATTGTGGCAGCGGGAACTCAATGTAAGCAAGTGTCAGGTTATCCATTTTGGACCAAAAAAGATACAGCAGAATACTTTCTAAATGGAAAGAGATCAGATGTAGTGGATGTCCATAAAGACTTGGGGGTTCAGGTGCAAAGGTCCTTAAAATGCCAGGAACAAGTGCAGAAAATAATCAAAAAGGCTAATGGAATGCTAGTTTAAAATGTAGAGGATTGGAATATAAAGACACTGGGGTTATGCTGCAGCTATACAAAATCCTGGTTAGGCTCCGCTTGCAGTAGTGAGCAGCTCTGGGCATCACACCTTAGGAATGATATATTGGCCTTGGAGGGAATGCAATGTAGGTTTACAAAAATAATACCTGGATTACAGGGGTTGAGTTACAAGGGGGGATTACTCAACTTAAACCTGTTTTCGCGAGAATTTAGAAAGTTAAGGGGTGATCTGATCGAAGTATTCAAGATATTGAATAGGGAAAGGCAGGGTAGATAAAAATGAACTATCTCCACTGATTGGAGATTCTAAAACTAGCGGACATAGTCTAAAAATCAGGGCTAGACTGTTCAGGAGAGATGTTAGGAAGAACTTCTTCACTCAAACAGTGGTAGTCGTTTGGAATCCTCTCCCACAAACAACTATTTAAGCTAGATCAGTTGTTCATTTTAAATCCGAGACAGATAGATTATTGTTAAGCAAAGACATTAAGGAACATGGGCCAAAGGCAAGTGTATGGAGTTAGGTCACAGATCAGTCATGATCGCATTAAATGACGGGACAGGCTCGAGGGGCTAATTGGCCTACTCCTGTTCCTATGTTCCTCACCCACCACTCTTTGCCCTTACCGCCTCTACAACAACGCGCCGATTATCCTTCATAACGTTGACACTTCCTGGACAGCTTTGACATGTTGACTACTTGACAGGTTGCACACTTCCTGAAAACCTTTGACAGGTTGACTACTTGACAGGCTGCACACTTCCTGAAAACCTTTGAAAGCTTTGCGAGCTGGACAGCTCCTTAACATTTCCTTGACAACTAGATAGTCCCTTGAGTGCTGTTCAGTCCTTTGCCAGATGGACTACGCCTTAATAGTTCCTTTACAGCTGGACAGTTCCTTGACAGCTGACCAGCTCTTTTACAACTTGACAGTTCCAATGAGTTTGTGTGTAAACGTGCATAACCATGTTCACTTTTCACAATACCAAAGGATGATCTCCCGATCTCTAAGGGCGTCTTAACTCTCTCACAAAAGTGTTGCTGGACCCTACCAAAGGGGTACTGAGCTACCTGTAAGACGTTTAAAAAAATTTAATTTATGGGATATGGGCATTACTGGTTGGGCCAGCATTCATTGCCAACCCTAGTTTCCCTTCAGAAGGTGGTGGTGAGCTGCCTTCCTGAACCACTGCAATCCCTGAGGTGTAGGTACACCCACTGTACTATTAAGGAGGGAGTCTCACGATTTTGACACTGCGACACTGAAGGAATGGCAATATATTTCCAAGTCGGGGAACCTCGAGGTGTTTGGGTTCCCAGGTATCTGCTGCTCTTGTCCTTCTAGACGGTAGTGGTCGTGAATTTGAAAGGGCTTTGGAACCTTGGTGAGTTATTGCAGTGCATCTTGTAGATGGTACACACGGCTGACACTGTGCATTGATGGTGGAGGGCTTGAGTGTCTGTGGAAGGGGGAGCAATCAAGTGGGCTGCTTTGTCCTGGATGGTGACGAGTACCTTGAGTGTTGTTGGAGCTGCGCTCATCCAGGCAAGTGGAGAGTATTCCATCACACTCTTGACTTGTTCCTTGTGAATGGCGATCAGGTTTTTTTTTGGGGGGGGGGGGTTCAGGAGGTCAGTTACTCGCCATAGGATTTCTAGCCTTTGACCTGCCCTGATAGACATAGTATTAATATGGATAGTCCAGTTCAGTTTCTAATCGATGGTAATCCCCGGGATATTGATCGTGGGGGATTCAGTGATGGCAGTGTCAATGAATGTCAAGGAGCGATGGTTAAATCCTCTCTTGCAGGAGGAGGTGGTCATTGCCTGGCACTTGTGTGATGCGAATGTAACAAATCCGCCAAGTTTAGACCTCTCCACACCTCTTCAAAAGGGTATAGCTGACTATAAGAATCCACCCAGTTCAGGCTTCTTCTTACCTGTTCTAATCGGCTCACTCTGCATTCTACACTCTTGTACTTCCAAAATCCCAATTCAATGCAGGTTGCTGGTATTGAAATGGCCAGCTGCCCCCATAAACCGTACGTGCGTGAACCCCAGGCCGGCTCCAGTCCCACCCCTGCGAAGGTGGGAAATGCTGGGTTCGGGGACAACACTTCAAATATTTGGCAATTTCTGGAAATTTTGCAACAACACAGAGCTGTGAAAGAAATATTAACCTTGGTTAAGAAACTGGAAGGGTTAATTCTCAATGTTGTGGTTCCCAAATCTATGTTCGGAAAGGGTATCCAAAAGTCATCTTTGGCTTTGACTGGATCCTGGTAATTAATTACAATTGCTTACATTCATTATTGGTTAGGACGAAATTTCCGAATACCTTATGATGTTCAATTGAAAAGGGTTCATTTCTGTTAGTTTTTGTTGAAGGCGGACTCATTGAATATTTAATATACGCAACTGCGCTCCTCTCAATTCGATCCTTCAGATCTTGAACAATACGTACTCTTATACCCTCTTTAGAAGGTCTATTTTACACATGCAGTGTAGAGTGCCCCCTCGTCTCTGATCAAAGACTTCTGTCTGAATTTCATGTAACTCGCTGTGAGCTTAGTGCTTTGAGCTTCCCATAACCTGGTGATGGGTCTGCGGTGTGAGGGTGGTTGATATGTCTGTAAGTCTGACGCTGTGGCATTCTTACATGAAGAATAAGCGGGTGATTTCTGTAAGTCAGCCTTTGTGACATGTCAATGCAGCATGATTAAGCAAAATAATGCCCGTCATTTACCGCAGAACTTTGCATAATGAATCCTGCCGTAGGAACAGCCTCCAAAAGGAAAATAAAGACTTGCATTTATTAAGCATCTTTCACAACCACAGCTCACCCCACAGCCCTGTACAGGCAATAAAATGCTTTTAAAGTGTAGCCACAGTTGCAACGTAGCATCAATCTGTGCACAGCAAGCTCCCACAAACAGCAATGTGTTCAGATAAAAGCAAATTACTGCGAAACAAAAACATAAAATACTGGATAATCCAGCAGGTCTGACAGCATCTGTGGAGAGAGAAGGGAGCTAATGTTTCGAGTCTGGGTGACTCTGAAATGTTAGCACCCTTCTCCCTCCACAGAATGTGACCAGATAACTTGTTTTTGTGACACTGGGTGAGGGACGAACATTAACCAGGGAATTAGGGGACATCTTCGCTACTCTTCTCAAAACAGGTGGGATCTTTTCTGTCCGCAACTAAGGGGCCACCTTCAACAGTGCGGCGCTCCCTCAGTATTTCACTGGGTGTCAGCCATGATAGCTGCGTTTGTGCCCAAGAGTGGGATTTGAGCCCACAATCTTCCAACCGCCAGGCGAGTGGGCTACTAACTGAGCGACCATTGGCACTTAATTTTCACACCTTGCTCCAACACAGATGAGGGAAACCATTCAGTCCATCTAATTTCCCTTCCATTGAAAACTGCAGCTCCACCATTACACATTCCGACTGCCTCTGGATAGCTGCACAGTTTGATATTCCAGTTTCCGACCGAGATCCAGCTAATTACTCTGTTCATGAAGTTTCTGAAATTGCCAGGAGAAGGACTTTCATTTCTATAGAACCTTTTGAGAACTCAGCTCTTCCTGGAACACTTACAAGCAATGAAGCTCAGTGTAGCCGCTGTTTAGGTACAAGAAAATATAGCAGCTAATTGCTTTTTTATTTTTTCATGGGATGTAGACATGATTGACTCTGCTCCATTGACCATCTCTGACTGCCCTTGAACACATTACTATGGATCTGGAGTCATATGTAGGCCAGGCTCAGGTAAGGGTGGCAGATTTCCTTCCTTCATTAGTGTACTTTGTGTGTGTTTTTCCAAGTCTTTTGACATCCCAAGAGTACTGACGGAACCCCTGAGAAACATTCTTATTACATTGAAGAGATAAATGACAAAATAGAGACTGTTTTTGCACAATAAGACATACAAAAACATAGTTCCAAAAGATTTTCTCTTTCTTATATGTATACATTCATTATAATTTTATAAATGGGGAAATGCTTTGGAAATCAGAAGCACAAAGGGACTTGGGAGTACTTGTTAAGATTCTCTTAAGGTTAACATGCAGGTTCAGTCGGCAGTTAGGAAGGCAAATGCAATGTTAGCATTCATGTCAAAAGGGCTAGAATACAAGAGCAGGGGTGTACTTCTGAGGCTGTACAAGGCTCTGGTCAGACCACATTTGGAGCATTGCGAGCAGTTTTGGGTCCCGTATCTAAGGAAGGATGTGCTGGCCTTGGAAAGGGTCCAGAGGAGGTTCACAAGAATGATCCCTGGATTGAAGAGCTTGTTGTACGAGGAACTATTGAGGACTCTGGGTCTGTACTCATTGGAGTTTAGAAGGATGAGGGGGGATCTTATTGAAACTTACAGGATACTGCGAGGCCTGGATAGAGTGGACGTGGAGAGGATGTTTCCGCTTGTAGGAAAAACTAGAAGCAGAGGACACAATCTCAGACTAAAGGGATGATCCTTCAAACAGAGATGAGGAGGAATTTCTTCAGCCAGAGGGTGGTGAATCTGTGGAACTCTTTGCTGTGGAAGGCTGTGGAGGCCAAATCACTGAGTGTCTTTAATACAGAGATAGATAGGTTCTTGATTAATAAGGGGATCAGGGGTCATGGGGGGAAGGCAGGAGAATCGGGATGAGAAAAATATCAGCCATGATTGAATGGGGGAGCAGACTCGATGGGCCCAGTGGCCTAATTCTGCTCCTATGTCTTATGGTATAATCAAAACGTTCTCTGATTCAACAAAGTACTTAAGCTGTACCGTAGTTTTGTCATTTTTAATGGGGGATGTTTTGCTGCTTCATTTACTCACAAATTAATTTCAAATTAATTTCATATTAGAAGTGCTGCTGGAGCGGTAGATTCTCACGCTCTCTCGCACACACACACAAATACTTTCCCCTCTCTCCCCTTCCCACCCCCGGTCCCCCCCTACCTCGCTTCGCCACCTGCTCAGCTTCACTCCGGACCTGGCCTGGAACTTGAATACCAACTTTGTCACTATTTCCATCTTGTCCGATCAGAGGCCGGTTTCTCAGTGCATTGGCTGCTGATAGGCTGACTGGTGCACCCATCAGTAGCCAACGCAGTGCGAAAATCGCCTTTGATTGGACAAGCTGGAAGGACAGCATTTTTTCAAATTTACAACAGCCGGACCTACCATTGTTCCAACCAATTAATGATGACGTTGTGGTCGGCATTACTAGGGCGAGCCTTTCGATTCTAGATTTTTTATAATTTAATTTAAAATTCCACCGGCTGCCTTGATGGGATTTGAAAGCATGTCCCGAGAACATGAACATAAAGCTCTGGATTCCTAGCCTCGTGTCAGTGCCACAATTTCACCACCTGCCCTCAAAGCTCGGGATTAAACTCAGGGATTCACAAGAGGCCAGGACTGGAGGATCACAGTGATCTTCAGATAATTGTAGGGCTGGTGGAGATCATATGAGGTGGGGAAAGATGATGCCATGGTGGGATTTGAAAACAAGAATGAGGGGGGCGCGATTCTCCCAGCCCCGCGATGGGCCGGAGAATCGCCGCAACCGCGCCACGCCACCCCGACACCAGCGCGCGATTCTCCGAAGTACGGAGATTCGGCGCCATTTGCGCCGGCGCGCTTGGCGCGGCGCTGGCCGTGGGCCGCCATACGAGGCTGGGCCGCCGATTCCCCGGCCCCGATGGGCCGAGCGGCCGCGCGGAAAAAGCAGAGTCCCGCCGGCACCGTCCACACCTGGTCGTTGTCGGCAGGAACTCTGCGCGAAGGGTCGGGGGGCAGCATGTGGGGGGAGGGGGCCTCCGATGGGGTCTGGCTCGCGATCGGGGCCCACCAATCGGTGGGCCGGCCTCTCCCCACCCGGGCATACTTTGTTGCGTCTCCGGCCCCTGAGCCCCCGCGCCATGTTGCGTCGGGACCGGCCGCGTAAAGCCACCGCGCAGGCGCGGGTTGGCGCCGCCCACAGTGCGTGCCAGGAAGTGAGGCAGGAGCGGCGTGAACCGCTCCAGAGCCGTGCTGGCACCTGTGGGGGCCAGAATCGCTAGTCCCCACGCCTGTTTCGTGCCGTCGTGAAACGCGACGGCGTTCACGACGGCGCGGACACTTTGTCCCACGATCAGAGAATCACGCCCGGGATTTTTAAATTGGTCATTGCCAAACTATGGGCCATTGTAGGTCAGAGAGCAGAAGGGTACTAGCTGAATGGAATTAGGTCCTAGTGAGGGTATGAGCAGCTCAGGTTTGTATGTGTCCACGTTCATGGAGGTTAGGAAGGTGCAAGGCCAGTTGGGAGTGAATTAGGATATTGAATCCACTCTGCTACCGTGCTGCCCGTGGGATTAGGTCCTAGTGAGGGTCTGAGCAGCACAGGTCTGTATGTGTTTCTCTGCTGGGAAACACAGTGCGATTCCCATTGGGTGGCTCAGCGCAACCCAGATTGCAATGCATCCACACTTCTTTTGGCTAGCGCGCGTTTAGCTCCAGCACTGAGAGGGTAGGGGCCTTAACACGCCGGCAAGCCTGCCTCCACAGGGAGCGTGGCATTATATTTAAAGGCCACCCTGATCTCAAAGTGACAGTAAAGAACCCACCAGCATCATTCTCGACCGAATAGGGGATTCAGTGGTCCTCCCAGCACCATCGATGGCATGGTGGCTTCAGAGCCTCCTCACCAATGCTTTGCCGCATCAACCACCTCTCCCCCACACCTCCCAAGGATCGCTGAGACATTGGAGAATCGGGGCCATCCCACTGGGCCTTCCTTCAGACCCCACCTCCCTCTCATCAGCTAGGACCCTTCCCTTTCTTGCTGGCATCAGGACACCCCCCCCCCCAACTGCCAGTACCAGTGCCTCCCCCTTCCAATGTTGGGCTACACTCCACTCTGAGGTCGCCAGTTTTCCCCCTTCATGCCCCACCCCCTTCAGGCCACACTCCTTTGCAATGCCAACCTGGGGCTGCCTCTACTACCCTGGCACTGCCCCTGGCACCCAGGGAGGCCATGTCTCTGACCACATGGGGGCTGCAATGACCTCCGAGCACCCCAGGGTGTTCATCGTCTGGTGCCCGGTGGTGGATTCATGTCAATTGCACATCACACCGGCTGGTGGTGGACTAGCAGGAGAATGTGGCTTAAAGCTGATTCAAATTTTACTCGGGCATGAACCAGACCACAAGGCCTGGAGTGGGCTGGAGGTATTGCACACTCTATGGCCAGGTCAATCCCCTATTTGGGCCTCTCCTGGATTTCTCCCGACATAGTGGGATTTGCATCGGGCACCCCGCGGTCAGAGAATTGCCCCCAGGGTTCTGCAAGTGCCAGTAATGTTGCTAACTACGAGCCCATAGACATTAATCTATTCAGTAGGCTGGCTGTGTAATGTTGTTAATATGTCAGATACTAACAAGCCTAATTTTAAATTAATCTCCCCAATTTATATCAATCTTCAGACACTGGTGTCAATTGTAAATTCATTATTACCAAGGAGTTACAACTGGAGTAATCGGATAGAACTGAATTGGCTTTGTAGCATCTGTCATTTACTTCATCAAATAACCAGACAGGAAGAGAAGCTTATGCCGATAGAGTTGGGTTGGTTGGTGTGGCAGGAGATTTCTATGGACTATCGAGGATGAGAAACCAATCAGCCATGATTGAATGGCCTCATTCTGCTCCTATATCTTCTGGAGATTATGGCGTAGTGGTAGCCTGGGAGCTCAGACCAATGATCAAGGGAGTTAGGGTTCAAATCTCACCACAGCAGCTGGTGGAATTTAAATTCATTCAATAATCTGGGCTTTAAAATCTGGCCCCTGTAATGATGACCACTGGTTAAAAACCCATCTGGTTCGCTAATGCCCTTCAGGGAAGGAATTCTGCCATCCTTACCTGGTCTGGCTAACATGTGACTCCAGACCCACAACAATATGGTTGACTCTTAACCGCTCTCTGAAATGGCCAAGCAAGCCACTCAGTTCAGGCGCAATTTGACTTGGGCAATATATGCTGGTCCAGCCAGCAACGTCTACATCCCATGAATGAATGAAAATAATGTTCACTCCGTTTCTCTCTCCAGATTGTGTGACAAAAGATACAATGAATGTTTACAAGGCTCTCATTCGGCCGCAGGTACGATATTGTTGGCCACCACATTTTAGGAATGGTGCGAATGTCTTTGAGAGAGTGCGGAGTAGAATGTTTCCAGGGATTTTAAAATTGCAGGATGACCACAGAAGGAAGACTGGCCCATTGTGTATGTGCTTGCCCGCTGAAGGGGCAATTCATCGAGTGCCACTAGCCTATATTTTCCCCATCGCCCAGCCAGGAAAGCCATGATCAAATTTTCCTCCACCCCATTTTCAGGCGGGGCATTCCAGATCCGAACCACTCACTAGCTGAAACTGTTTTTCCTTGTGTCACTAGTAATTCTTTTGTCAATGACCTGAAATCTGTGTGCTCTGGTTTGTAGTCCTATCCCCAGTTGGAACAGTTTCTCCCTGTCTAGCCTAGTCCAGAACCTTCATGATGTTCAATACCTCGATCAAATCTCCTCTCCGCCTTCTCAGCTCCAAGGAGCACAGTCCCAACTTCTCCAACCTATCCACGGACAGAGCAAGGATACATGTATCGTTATATATATGTAGATAAATGATACATTCAATTATGGGGGAGATTTTGAGCCCGCGCTAGCCGTGCGCAGGATCGGCGATGTGGGCTTAAATCTGGAGAGAAACGGCAGCACGGTGGCGCAGTGGTTAGCACTGCTGCCTCACGGCGCCAAGGTCCCAGGTTCGATCCTGGCTCTGGGTCACTGTCCGTGTGGAGTTTGCACATTCTCCCCTTGTTTACGTGGGTTTTGCCCCCACAATCCAAAGATGTGCAGGTTAGGTGGATTGGCCACGCTAAATTGCCCCTTAATTGGAAAACAAATAATTGGATATTCTTAATTTATGAACAAAAAAAAAATATCTGGAGAGAATTGGAAAATGCGAATCTCTTCAGCAAGATTGAGAAACCCCCTCGTCAGCACAGAAACACGAAACACACCACAGGAGCACAGGAACCTCATTTTTATACATTAGCGTGTCATTAGCAAGCACTCACTCTGAGACTTCCCGCCCCCCCCCCCCCCCCCCCCTCTCACGGAATATTCCTGGGGAGCCGGTGTGATGTCCAGTCGCCGAGACTTACAACAAATGTGAACCTGCGATCTCACCTCCGAGCAGGATTTTGGTGGTGAGCTCTCAGGCAGACATCACCCTCCAGGGTGTTGAATGCTCAGGGGGCAGCAGAGGGGACATGAGGGACATAGATAAATTCAACTCAGGGCCGGGGATGGACTTCGGTATCACTAACTCAGTGACAGGTGTCACTTGCAGGCCTTACCTACCCTTCAGGTCAGGGTGATCCTTGCTTTAATGGGGTTTGTGGGTTGGCATGCAGTCAGCGCTCCCCACAAACGTCCTCTTGGCTGGGCTTGTGTCCAAATCACCATTGAGGAAGTGCCCCTCCGTAGTGGGAGCCGGAAAGTGAGAGGGAGGAGGTGGAAACACAAGGTCAGCACTGGAGGTGACTGTGAGGTTATTGGGTGGGGTTCAATGATAGGCCAGGCTGCAAAGGCGAAGCGGGAGACTCAGGAATTGGGTGCAACCCGGCCTCATGAGGCATGCGGACCCTCTCACTGGGGGGAGGATGACTGCAGTGTGAATTGAACCCACCCTCAGGCAGCACTTGGAGGACAAAGGGGTTAAGCCACATGGAAGCTCAAATCCATTTGTCAGGGAAGGCTGACAGTCAGGAATTAGTATTGGGGGGAGGGGAGGGGGGGATGTCTGTGGCTGATGGAAATCTTGTCAATTCTGCTCCCCGGTGAGTGACCCAGAAGCCGGCCTACTACTTAATCCCACTGAGGTGTGAGTGTGTGTGCTGGTGGAGGGTGCAGGTGACAGATGTGATGCCTCTTACAAAGTGGCATCTAAGATGTTTCCCTCAGGTGGAGATGGTATTCGCTCATCATGGATAAGTGATGGGACAAAGTTTACCCGCGTGACGCTTGAAGGATACCTGTGTGGCCTGAGCATTCTCAATTTTGTCTGCACCTCTCACTACACCCTCCGCACAGGCGCGGTCTTGCTTCTCCCCGGCCCGCTCAAGGGCTCTTTCCTTAAAGGAGGTGAGACATCGGAGCTTGCGGATAACTCCAGGAGGTTCGATAGGCACATGGAGCACACCAGAATGACAGGGAGTGGGATAGCTTGATCTTGGTTTCGGACAATGCTCGGCACAACATCGAGAGCCGAAGGGCCTGTTCTGTGCTGTACTGTTCTATGTTCTATGTTGTTCCCGTTGATGCCTGTTATGCTTGAGTTTGTCCTGCGGAGAGACAGATGGGGAGAGTGTAGGCGGGAGTCCTGCCAGTTCAGATGATGCTGAGAGGTAGCATGCGTGGGACTGGGGTGGGAGCGGGGATGTGAGGGGCAGAGTAGAGACTAGGGGGGACCATGGGGATTGGGTGGGGTGGGGGAAGAGAGCCCCGTGACGGGCGTTGGCAACCCGCGAGGTGGCTGGGTCATTGATCACCTTGGAGGCGGGTGTGAGGCAGCGGGAAACTGGAAGTGGCAGATTTATCCTAGCTGCCCCATCCTAATCTGCAGCGTGCTGGCACTGACTAGGGCTATCACTGTCTCCCAGACGGGCTGCATGGATGTCTGTGTAACTGTGGATAAAGGGAATCCTCTGCTGCGCACCATCCTGGAATCTGGTCAGGGTTTCATCTGGGAAATACGGTACTGGCCTCCTGGCAGCCGCTGCCTTGAATGGTTCGGGAACAAGTGCTGGGGGGGGGGGGCATTTATATGGAGCTCGCCACTGTTGAAAAAATGAAGTTGCCCTGGGCCGAATGAATCAGTGGGAGGCTGTGGTAAAAATAAATTGTTAACGAGGTTCAATATTCCGTGGGATTTCCCGCTGACGCTCCTGGGATTCGCACCGGTTCTCACACCGGAACTGACACTTGGCCCAATTTTGGCAGTTCTGTGGGAACGCAGATTGCCCATTACTGGAAGATTCTGCAATCTGCTATTTGGTTGAAGGTTTGTGTTCAGTAATTATCATATAACATTTTCAAAATGAATCAAGCCAGCGAAAGGTGCGAAGTTCCATAGAGAATCCGAGTGATTATCATCACAGCACAGCTTTCCAGGCCCTGATTGTGAATTGTTCGTAGTGACGCAGGAATCTGCCTCTTTTCTTTAAACTGTCCGACTTCCCATTCGTTCCCCGCCCTGTAATTGAAATTAGCAGAAAAGATATTTGGGGCTGAACATATCCATCAAAAGACAAAAGGATTATTTTGTTCGATCAATGGATCTGACTCCTGTCTGTTGGATGTGAAATGACTCACCCAGCTCTGTTACAGAGGTATCCACATTTCAGTGACGCTCACTATGTTGAGTCTCAGGTTATTCCCTGCTCCAAGTCTGTACAACTGTTGTAACTTTTGAATTTGATCTTGCTGTGCGCTGGCCACTGACATCCATTCGTGACTGCTACCCACCCAGCCCAAACTTTCGATTTAACCATTGTGGAGCATAGAATGATACCGCACAAAACTGGACCATTCAAGCTCGTCATACTTCAAAAACGTTTTCCAATTCGTTCAGTTCCAACCCCCACCGCTTCCTCCTGCCACCAAACAACCTTTCTGAATACATAGCCATTTTTGCGTTTCAAAAATGTAATTGCCTAAATTTGCTGCCCATCCGGAATTGCCTCTGAACTGAGTGATTTGCCAGACCATTTCAGAGTTTGGATTCATATGTAGGCCAGACCAGGTAAGGATGGCAGATTTCCTTCCCGAAAGGACATCAGTGAAATCAGTGATGGTTGTCAAGATTACCATTGTTAAGTGTGGTTTTCTAATAATAATAATCTTTACTAGTGTCAGAAGTAGGCTTACATTAACACTGCAATGAAGTCACTGTGAAAAGCCCCTAGTCGCCACGTCGTGGCGCCTGTTCGGGGACATAGGTGAATTGGACATTCTGAATTCTCCCTCTAACAAGCATGTCTTTCGGGACTTGTGGGAGGAAACCGGAGCGCCCGGAGGAAATCCTCGCAGACTCGAGGAGAACGTGCAGACTCCGCACAGACAGGGACCCAAGCCAGGAATCGAACCTGGGACCCTGGTGCTGTGAAGCAACAGTGCTAACCACTCTGCTACGGTGCTGCCCATATACTCCACATTTTATTAAGTGACTTGAAATTTCACCAGCTGTCATGGTGGAATTTGCACCCATGTCCCAAGAGCATTAGCCTGAGCCTCTGAATTCCAAGTTACTTATTCACGATATATTTCCAAGTCAGGATGGTGTGTGGTTTGCAGGGGAACTCCAGGTGGTCGTGTACACGCCACTGTATGTCTATGGTGGAGGGAATTGATGATTAAGGTGGTGTATGGGATGCCGATCAACCGGCCTGCTTTGTCCTGGATGGTGTCAGGCTCCTGAGGTTTGTTGGAGCTGCATTTATCCAGGCATGTGGAGAGCATTCTGGTTTAATCCTGACTTGCGCTTCGGAGATGGTGGACAAGCTTTGTGGAGTCAGGAGTTAAATTACTTAATGCAGAATTCCCAACCTCTGACCAGCTCTCATAGCCAGAGTATTTATATGATTGACCCAATTAGATTTCTGATCAATGGTAACACCCAGGATGTTGATGGTGGAGGATTTAGTGATGGTAACATCATTGAATTTCAAAGAGAGGTGGTTAGTGTGGTGGCTCGATGCAGTACCAGAGAGACTTCCAGCAATAAGGAACAAAGGTTTATTGACAAATATCAAGTGTAACTTATACACAGACACAGAGGGCTGGATTCTCCGATTTTGAGGCTATGACCGGAGCGCGTGTCTAGTCTTCCGATGAAAAATTTAGCGGCGCCCCCGCACCGATGCTCCACCTGGTGGAGGGATAGCAGCCTTGCCACGGAGTACCCCCGGTGTTCCCGACAGAAACTGCCGGAAAATTGCCGGGTCCGTGGCCGCGCATGTGCATGGCGACGACCTTCAGCGGTCACGCCTTACAACATGACGCAGCCGCGCGTGGACCCGGCCTGCCAGGTAGGGTCCCCCTGTAACCCCCCTCGCACCCCCCACAGGTCCCCACAGCCCCCACCAAGGCCCTACCCGGCTAGCGGAAAGGCTCCCCCACCCCCCTGACTGTGATTGCACTGGACACAGTCCGCAGCTGCCACGCGAGGTTGACGAAAACACGGACCACGAGCGATCCACGCTGACGGGAAGTCGGCCCATCGGGGGCGGAGCATGTGGGGGGGGGGCCTTCAGGTGACGTCCTGGGGCCAACCCAATGGCTGGCAGCGTACTCATCGATGACACTGTTTTGGAGGGGGCAGAGCATCCGAAAACAGGCACCGCCCCTGATTTTGGCATCAAAAGGGATTCTCCTGACTGTTTTCAAAGTCTTGCTGCATATGGACACCAACTCCTTCAGTGTGTGAGGAGTTATGAATGATACTGAACACAGCAATCATCAGAGAACTTCCCCACTCCTGATTTTCTGATGGATGGGAGCTGATTGATGAAGCAGCTGAGGACGGCTGGCCCTAGACTCTGCTGAGTAAAAATAAATCTCGACATCAACGGTTACAGAAAAGTTTTTTTTTAGATCCACCCAGTGAAAACAGTTCCTTCTTATTTACTCGATCAAAAAGGCTTTCATGATTTTGAACGACTCGAGCAAATCTCCAAATACCATTCTCCACTCAATGGCAAACAATCCCAGCTTTTTCCTGCCTCTCAACCAAACTGAAGTCCCTTTCCAGTAAATCTCCACGGGCTTGAAATCGTTCCAAAAGCTACTGGCCAGATGTGGTCACAATAAAGGTTTTGCATAACTTCCTCGCTCTTGCAATCTACGCCTCCATTAATAATATTTAAACAACCAAGAACCCCACATTCTTGTTTTTTTTAAGAGCCATCTCACTTGAGCTGCCACGTTGAAAGATTTGTAGGCACACACCCCCAGCTTTCCCTGATCTTGTAACTCCATCACAACTGAACCTTTCTTTATTGACTGCCTCCATTCTTTCTACCAAAACACATCATTTTATACATCTCTGCAGTAAAAATGTTATTTGCCAGGCGTCTGCTCATGTCGCCAATCTGTTCACATCCTCTTGGTGTCTGTTATTATCTTCACTCTCAACCACAGTTCCAAGTTTCTTGTCATCCGCAAACCCTGACACCGTGCGATGTGCAACCCAAGTCCAGGTTATTAATGTGTATCAAAAGAATCACGGTGCTAATACTGGCCCCTTGGGGAACACCACTGTACACTGTCCTCCAGCCTGAAAAAACATCCATTCACCACTGCTCCCTGCTTTACGGGAAGTGACATTTCAGAAGCAGCTTGAAACCGGATTTCATCGTTGATTCCTATTCTCCACCTCCGTGCCGATCGCGATTTTGGCACAGAGGCTCGGAGAATCCAGCCCGTGGGGCGATGCTTCCTCTTGTGGGACATTACATAGATACATAGAAGATTGGAGCAGGAGGAGGCCTTTTAGCCCTTCGAACCTGCTCCGCCATTTATCAGGTTCATGGCTGATCATCCAACCTCCCCCAGAACCAGTCCCAATGCCCCCGGAATCTGAAACCCTCCCCCTTCAGCCGCGTATTTATCCTATATATCCTGTCATTTCTACTCTGACCAGCATGTGGCACCAGTAGTAATCCTGAGATCACTACCTTTGAGGTCCAATTTCTTACCTTCCTTCGTAGCTCCCTGGATTCTGCCTTTAGGACCTCATCCCTTTTTTACCTGTGTCATTTGTACCAATGTGTACCATGACCACTGGCTGTTCACCCTCCCCCTCCAGAATGTCCTGTACCCCCTCCGAGACATCCTTGACCCTAGCACCAGGGAGGCAACATGCCATCCTGGAGTCTTGTTTGCGACCACAGAAACGCCTGTCTATTCCCCTTACAATGGAGTCCCCTATAACTATTGCACTGTCACACTTATCACCCCTCCCCTCTGCAGCAGAACCAACCATGGTGCCACGGGTTTGGCTGTTGTTTTCCCCTGAGAGGCCATTCCCCTCAACTGTATCCAAAATGGTATATCTGTTCTGGATTCTAGAATGTGAGGTCATAGAATCATAAAATTTACAGAGCAGAAGGAGGCCAACTGGCCCATCAGGTCTGCACCAGCCCTTATAAATAGCACCCTACTTAAGCCCATACCTCCACCCTATCCCCATAACCACGTAACTCCACCTAACCTTTTGGACACTAAGGGGCGATTTAGCATGGCCAATCCACCTAACCTGCACACCTTTGGACTGTGGGTGGAAACCGGAGCACCCGGAGGAAACCTTCGCAGACACAGGGAGAGAGTGCAAACTCCACACAGACAGTGACCTGAAGCGGGAATTGAACCTGGGACCCTGGAATTCCCGCCTCGTCATAGTCTTAGGGTAAGAGGTAGCAAATTTAAAACGGAGTTGAGGAGAAACTATTTCTCTCAAAGAGTTGTGAATCTGCGGAATTCGCTACCCCAGAGTGTGGTGGATGCTGGGACAGTGAATAAGTTTAAGGAGGAGTTAGACAGTTTTTTAAATTGGTAATGGGCTGCAGGGTTATGGAGAATGGGTAGGACTTTGAAATTAAGACCAGGATGAGATCAGCCATGATCGAATGGCAGAGCAGACTCGATGGGCCAAATTCTGCTCCTATATCTCATGAACCTATAAAGGTTATGGAACAGGGCCTGAGAGGGTGGGTGTGATTAGGCTGGGTGGGATGTTAAAAGTTATGGAAAGTGAGTAGGAGAGTAGGTTCAGACTGGGACATGTGAGGAAAATGTGCGGCACAGATTTAATTAAACAAATGAACTGTCTGTTCTGGAGAATTCTGTAATAACATTTTTAACCTCTTTTGCTAATTAAATTCATTAATTGTACATTAATAACACACATTTTTGACCAACGTTAAGTTAAATTTATTATTTCTCTACCCAATTGCAAGAACATGCTAAAATCCATGACATCTCTCACTGGGGTTCTCTGCTCCTTGTATTGTTTGTTACACAGATTAGTGTTGGTCTCGCTGGAATCTCAAAGGGCAAAGGGTGATTTCAAACGAGTTTTCATAATATTCAAGGTAAACAGATAGGGTTGGATGGGGAGTCGAGGAGTAGCGGTAGATTAGGGCCAGGTTTTCCAAGATTGAAATTAACAAACATGATAGACATTTGGAACTATCTTCTGCAAATGACAATGAATGCATGACCAATTGTAAATGTTAAGTTGATGGCTTTCTGTTAACCAAAGGTATTATGGGTTATAGGGCAAAGACAAGTGTAGGGAGTTAGGTGGTAGATTAGCCATGATCTGATTGAAAAATGGAACAGTTTCAAAGAGCGAAATGACCTCTTCCTGTTCCTATGTTTCCATGCCCCAGCTTCTTGCCCAAGCCCCATATCCTACCATTGGATTCCTCGGTCTCCCAATGTGAGGTGCAGTCAAAACATCTCTTCAATTCCAAATAAATTATCTTCTTTAATCAAAATGCCCTCAAGAAGTCAAGATGCCTAACTTGATGGATCCGTCCACAATGCCATATGATTAAATTAATGCTACACAGATCCCATTCAATATATCCTTTTAGCGATAATTACAGAAGCACGCCATAGGTGGGAGCATCAGTTGGTTTGAATTTTTAAGGCTAATTGTTGTCTCCAATAATATTTTATTTCATAGGATATGAACATCACTAGCTAGGTCAATATTTGTTGCTCATTGACCTTGAGAAGGCATTGGTGAGCGCCTCCTTGAACCTCTGTGGTGTGTGACTTGGAGGGGAACGGGCAGTTGGTGGCATCCCCATGTCTCTGCTGCCTTTGCCGTAGAGTTGCTGCAGTGCATCTTGTCGATGGTGCACACTGCTCCTGGGTGTGAAAAAGATAACTGTGTCGTTCCCCTCAAAGCACAGCTGACCTAAGTGACGAGGAGGAATTTGCTACCAATCGTTCAAAATGACAGCAACTTGTCCATTGCAGAAACTTGGCATCCTGATTATGTCATCCTCGAATTGAGGGACTGTCACTGAAAACCCTCACCGTGCGTCAGGAGTGGCGGGAGCTTGCGGATGGCGTGCCAATCAAACAGGTGGATGGTCTTGAGCTTCTTGAGTTTTGTCGGGGCTGCACTCATCCAGGTAAATGGAGAATATTCCATCACAATCCTGACACGTGCTTTAGATGGTGACAACTTTTTTTTGGGGGGGGGGTCAGGAGGTGAGTCACTTGTCGCAGCATTCCGAGCCTCTGACCTGCTCTTGTAGCCACAGTATTCATATGGCGAGTCCAGTTCAGTTTCTGGTCAATGGTAACCCCCAGGATGTTGATGGTAATGCTATTGAATGTCAAGGAAAGACTTTCTCTTGTTGGAGATGGTCATTGTCTGGCACCTGGGTGGTGTAAATGTTAGAAATATAGAATCATAGAAAGTTTATGGGACAGAAAGAGGCTGCTTAGCTCTTCATATCTGCATCAGCTGAAAAACAGGCTACCCCAGCCTAATCCCACTTCGGGTATTTGGCCTTTTGCCCTGCAGGTCACCGCGAGGTACCAATCCAGACCCCTTTTAATTGAATTGAGGATTTCTGCCTCTACTACCCTTTCGGCAGTGAGTTCCAGAGACCACCACCCTCCGGGTGAAAAAATATTTCCTCATCTCCTCTTTAATCTTTCCAATAATCAATTTCTATCCGTGCCCCCAGTCAGTGGCCTCTCTGTTCAAGTAAATGGGCCCTTCCCATCCACTCTATCCAGGCCTCTCGTAATTTTGCACATCTCAATCAAATCTCCCCTCAGCCTCCTCTTTTCCAAGTAGACCAGCCGCAGCGTGTTCAATCTTTCCTCAGAGCTGCAATCTTCCAATCCTGGCAACATCCTCGTAAATCTCCTCTGTGCCCTGTCTAATGCAATGACATCCTTTCTGCAATGAGGTGACCAGAACTGCACACAGTTCTCAGGTTGTGACCTAACTGGTGTTTTGTTTAGTTCCAGCATAGCCTCCCTGCTCTTATATTCCATGCCTCTGCTAAATAAAGAAAGAAAATGCATCTGCCGTCTTAACCACCTTATCAACCTGTCCTGCTATCTTCATGGATCTGTGGGCATTCGCTCCAAGGTCTATCACATCTGCCAGTAACCTCACATTTGTTGTGCTATCCTTTGCCTTGTTTGACCATCCCAAATACATCACCTCACACTTCCCGGCGTTGAATTCCATTTGCCACTTTCCTGTCCGCCTGACCAGCCCAGCTGGTACAGAGGTCAAGCCACTTGTGATATGACACTAATGAAGGTCGGATCGTGAAGTTCTGGTCTCGTGCAACAAGTAATCCAATCCACGAGGTGCTACCAGCTTACATATTGAACATGAGATTTATTTCTCAGAGATATATTTTCATTGGCGCCAACTTCCCTCATGACTGCAAGTTACAGTAAAGATTTTAGGTGCAGGATTCCGAGCGGTTGAGGGTCAAAGAATAGAGAGTGAAGAGAGCTATGTTTACAAATGCTCACCAAGGGTGTCCTGATCGCCTCGCCTTTTGACCAGATTTTAATAAAATGCCGGAGTGCTGGGCAGGCAGCGGCAGAGTGCAGCTGCAAATTCTATTTCACTGTTCGCGAAAGAATAAGATATTGGGGCCGAACTAATTGGCTCCATAGTGAGTTGTCTAAAGGCTCGTTTAGCAGCCGTACCCAGAAGTCATTGACACTCGCTATCTTAAATAATGAGAATTGTACAGAGGTCAAGTTGTTGTGTACCAGGGGAAACAAACAAATTCAAGAAAATGGCATTATTAAATCAGGGGCCATAAACCAACCAAACAGTTTCATTCCTAAGGGGAACTGCAAAGTTAGATAACAAAGGGCAGCGATTCTTACCCCTTATGTAAGAGTGCCGACCGACACTTCAAATCGTGTTGCCATGGTACCAACTCAAAGAAAATCATTGAATAGAAAGCTCTGGAACAGAGCCAAAGTTGAAAGCTTTTTTTTGTACATATACTAAATTTAAAGGCTTTTCAGTTGCTAGCATCAACGTTCAAGCGAATGCTTTGGAAACCAGACTACGGCCATTAGATTTAACAGTCGCCCGGCCTTGTGTGATGAATATGGGATATGGGTAACATGCAGGACAATATGATCACTCCCCTGATCTGTCGACGGATGCCCCAGTGCAACCACTCCTGAAAAGCCCATTGATGGGATCGTGCTGTGTGTAAAATGGCTGATGCGCTTAGCCGCCATAAAATACATGTGAAGACTGGAGAGGTGTTCGAGAGATGGTGTGGTGCGACGTACACCTTTATCTCATGTTTGGAGACTGTTTGGCACAGTGGTTGGCATTGCTGCCTCACAGCGCCAGAGACCCGGGTTCAATTCCGGCCTCGGGTGACTGTGTGGTGTTTGCACTTTCTCCCCGCGTCTCCGCGGGTTTCCTCCAAGTCCTCCCACAGTCCAAAGATGTGCAGGGTGAGGTAGACTGGCCGTGCTAAATTGCCCCTTGGTCTCCAGGGATGTGCAGGTTAGGTGGAGTTATGGGATTACGGGGATAGGTCG
Source organism: Scyliorhinus torazame (assembly GCF_047496885.1). Taxonomy (NCBI): domain Eukaryota; kingdom Metazoa; phylum Chordata; class Chondrichthyes; order Carcharhiniformes; family Scyliorhinidae; genus Scyliorhinus; species Scyliorhinus torazame. The sequence goes on along the minus strand of NC_092713.1, from coordinate 299,857,614 downwards.
GGGGAGTGGGCCCAGGCAGAGTGCTCTTGCAGAGGGTCATGGTAAACCTGATGGGCCGAATGGCCTCCTTCTGCACTGCAGGAATTCTATGGTTGTATTTACTATTGAATAATTTAGATGGTATCTACTGTCTATCCTAGCAGGTATATTCTCCGGTTGAGACATTTGAATGGTGCATCTGTGCCTCTATCCTCACTGGATTATAAAAGGCAGCCTCCTGTTTGAAGTATGTTGCAGCGTAAAATACTCTGTGCGCAATCTTGCCCAGGGGAACAATGATTCTGGAAGTCTAATCTGTAGCATATGTCAGGAGCGTGATCCTTTCTCAGAATCATTTGTCACCTATATCATCACCAATTTATAAGAGAATTTAAAATCAGCTACTGCTGAGAAACTTTGTCCAAAACGCACGACCCAGAGGATTATTGATATTTTACAAAGTCCTAATGTATGAAGAACCTGCAGCTTAAAGCCATATTTGCAGAGTTATACTTAGTAGAAATGCACTGTACGGAATGGGTGCAATCCTGCAGAATCTAGCAGCCCGGTAGAAAGGTAACCCTCCCTCCTACCTCTGCAGCAGGGGACGGGCTTGGTGCCATTCATTTCTGATCGTTCTCCAAATTATTTTAACATGCCTCAAGCATGTTCCATCATTCAATGAGATCATGGCTGACCAGAAATCTAACCCCATGCACCCACCTTGACTCCCTTGAACTTGGCGAGCAGAAATCAATCAATTTAAGGTTTGAAATTATTAACTGAGCTCACAATGACAGCTTTTTGTGTGAGTGAAGTTTGCTCTTCCACCACCTTTTGAGCGATTAAGTGTTTCCCAACTTGTCTCCTGAATACCCTGGCTCTGATTTTGTTTTTATTTTCTCTTGTCCTGAACTCCCCCACCAGCAGGACCATTACATACCAACCACATATCCCTTGAGCAATAAAATGAACCCGAGCACCCTCGGGATAAGGGCAAGACCAAGGAACTGATCGTCGACTTCAGGAAGCATAGCACAACATCCCTTTCCTTCCTGTCTGCATCAATGGTTCCAAAGTGAAGATGGTCGATAGCTTTAAGTTCCTGGAGGTCATCATCACCAACAGTCTGTCCTGGTCCATTCACTTTGATGCAACAGTCTAGAAAGCCCAACAACGTCTCTACTTCCTAAGGAAGCTAAAGAAATTCGGCATGTCTGCATCGACTCTCACATAGAACAAAGAACAAGAACAAAGAAAAGCACAGCACAGGAACAGGCCTGAAGGGGCTGGTTTAGCACAGGGCTAAATCGCTGGCTTTTAAAGCAGACCAAGGCAGGCCAGCAGCACGGTTCAATTCCTGTACCAGCCTCCCTGAACAGGCGCCGGAATGTGGCGACTAGGGGCTTTTCACAGTAACTTCATTTGAAGCCTACTTGTGACAATAAGCGTTTTCATTTCATTTTTCATTTTCATTTTGGCCCTCCAAGCCTGTGCCGACCATGCTGTCCGTCTAAACTAAAATATTCTGCACTTCCGGGGTCCGTATCCCTCTATTCCCATCCTATTCATGTATTTGTCAAGATGCCCCTTAAACGACACTATCGACCCTGCTTCCACCGCCTCCTCCGGCAGCGGGTTCCAGGCACCCATTCCCCTCTGTGTAAAAAACTTGCTCGTACATCTCCTCTAAACCTTGTCCCAAGCACCTTAAAGCTAGCCCCCTTGTAATTGACCCCTCTACCCTGGGAAAAAGCCTCTGACTATCCACTCTGTAATACTTCTATAGAATGTGCCATAGTGAGCATCCTATCCGGCTGCATCACAGCTTAGTATGTCAACTGCTCGGCCCAAGATCGTAAGAAACTGCACAGTGTGGTGAACTCAGCCCAACGCATCACACAAGCTTGCCACCCCCACATTGATGATAGCCGTTTTAGTTGCTGTGATATGAAGAGTCTAAAGTTCTTGTTCCTTTTCACCAAACACCATTTATTTCACTTCCACAGCCTCTGCACAAAACTCTTAACAACACACCACCTGACAGAGGCCACCTGAAGCCCCTTTACATATCAGTGTCAATTAATGGATACTTACCATAAACGGGACTAATTGCAATCTCTCTTAACCCATTACTTAACAGTCTCCCCTTCCTCGGAGAAAAAAAAATAATTAGGTGAAAACAAAATTTCAAGAAACTCAAAAACACATGATTCCCCTCCTTTTATTTTGTTTGGACGAGAAAGAAAAAAAAAGTCACAGAAACAAGCGCCCTTCATTAACAATATCCAAAAGTTTCTGTGAACTCGCCCCTCTTTTCGTAAAACAGTCTGACAGTTGATAGCTCCTGTCGACCCATTTAATTTTTATTATTTCCCCTCTGTCCAACATCTGCTTCAAACTTGCGATGTCTATCCGTAACTCTTTTCATTGACACTTTTTGTAGAGTGCACATTTTCCCACAGGGATTTATTGTCAATGTGACAGTCAATAGGTATATTACCCAAATCCCCTAATCCCAAAATTTCTGTCAATATCATACTTATATAAAAAGCCATATCCACCGCCTCTACAAGGCGTAACGTCTCAGCAGCCAAAGTGCTTTTTACCACTCTCCTTATTTTCTTTGTTTCCCACACAAGTGGGCAACATTTACCATTGTTCCCCAAAAGGAAAATTATAAAACCTCATGCGCTTGAAACCCCATCACATAAATTTGCGTAGGACGCATCACTATAAACTATGAGTTTCAAGTGCTTAAGGTCACCTAAAACCGGGAACTTCAAAACACACTCCTGCATTTTTAGTTTGGCCAACGCTTTATTTGCTCTTATTGTGTCTTCCATTTCTGTACTCAACTCTAAGACATCAAAACTCACGTCCAGTCTAGTCTGTCTACCTAACCAGTTCAGTTGCCTAATTAAACTTCGCAGTTGCTCTTTTTCTATCTTTGAAACCATTGCGTCTTTTTGTGAAACTCGGCCACGACTAATTGCTATTGGGCTGATGCTTTCCAAATAAGATTGCTGACGTAAAGTTGCCCCGAACTTAGTCTGTCCAATTTCCAGTCCAATATATTTAAATGCACCGGAGGTCTGACTTCCAACCCTGAATTCTTTCCTCAAACCAGAGATTACAATAGCTTCAAAATCACTAGTCCCACACCACAAAAAATCATCGACATGCATCATAAAAATGCCAGAAAGATTTCCTTTATAGTGCCAGTAAAACATTGCAGGATCTGCTTTCAACTGGCAACAGCCTAACTTTAACAAAACTGACCTTACCGAAAAATACCAGACTCTAAATGCATCATTTAATCCATATACACATTTGTTCAACTTCCAGAGTACCCCTTCTGTGTTAGCTGTTTCTTTAGGAGGACGGAGAAGAATGTCTCTCTGGAGCTGATGCCCCTGCAAAAAGGCAGCTTTTATATCTATAGATTTGCATTCCCATGCCTTTGTGGCTAATAGAGCCAAGAAGATCTTTAAAATAACCTTTCCTGCTGTAGGTGAATCTACCCTTAAATCCTGATCTTCTAAGTTTTCTTCAAATCCCCTTGCCACGAGCCTGGCCTTTGCCTTCTAAGTTCCACCCGGAAGAACCTTTTCCGTGCAAATCCATCTGTGGAATAGAGCTCTTTGTCCCCTATCTGGTATTTTCCGTGTGTACCCCAAATTCACTCCAACTATGCAATTCTTGCTGTTTAGCTTCTTTGATAACATTTTCACCTAATTTATTTGAAGCCACCAAAATCTCACGTGCATGTGGGCTTCTACTCCTATTAGTATTCGTAGTCTTACTCATGTTACGAGATCTTGACAAACTACGTCCCCTCTCCCGCCTGGTATCTCGTTCTGTACTGCTATTGCTTGATCTTTCCCTTCTGCTGTGGGATGTCCTTTCAATAGTTCTCGACCTTTTCCTGCGTACCTGTTCACTATCCGAACTGAACTAGCTGAACTGGCCCTGCGTTTCTGTGCCCTCCATTTTTGAACTTCGTTTTCCCAATCCATTGTCTTGACTCCTTCCCCTGAATCCTGTACATTCAACCAATGTTTATACTTTCCAGTGGCCTTCCCTGCTCCATTAATAACAGTTGCATCCTTCCATTGACGAGACCCTTCAGGCAAGTATGTCACTTTTGTACCAACTTTTGGCAGTTGCCCTTTCAGAAAAATGGCCTGTTCTAATTCACCAAAAGTGTTGTGTTCCTCCACAGAAACCCTGTCTACATCAGTTAATTGGTCCTCATAGTTCTGTAACACGTGCGTACCAGATGACACTGGTTCCTTGTCATGTCTGTCTGCTCTGTCTAAATTTGAAAATTTGTAATCTGTACCCATTATCCTTGATGAATGGACCCTAACAGTTTGATTACCATGTTGCAAAATAATTGTTTTGCCATCTATGCCTATGATTGTCCCTGGGCCTTTCCATTCATTAGAATTGTCTCTCTTATAGTATACCATGCCCCCTTGCTGAAAAACGGCATCTGATGGCCGTACGTTATGTCTTAAAGCTCTGTGAATTCTTTCAGAGACTTCTGCTTCCAAAAAAGCTTTTCTACTGCTATGTAATGCATTTAAATGTTCAGCAAAACCAGAGCTAATTGTAGTCCCCTCCCAAGCTGGAGGCTGGCCATCCAAAATGGACGGAATTTTAGGATTTCTACCAAACACTAATTGATAAGGACTATAGCCCCCAACCATCTGAAACAAATTCTTTGCATGTACTGCCCATGCTAAAGCTGAATTTAGCCTGCAATTTGGTCAATCTGCCAAAATTTTCTGAAGCATGTCATTGATGACAGCATGATTTCTTTCACAGACACCATTACTAAATGAGCTTTCTGCAGCCGTATTCATATCTCTGGTACTCATGTTTTCACACATCTCCCTAAACTCATCATTTGCAAATGCTCCCCCATTGTCCGTAAGGAATTTTGCCAGTGGACCCATTCCTGTCCCTATCCATTTTTCCACGATTTGATCCAGAATTACTCTCTTTTCTTTACTTCGTACAATCGTTGATTGGCTAAATCTGGTTGCTAAATCTACAAAATGCAAAATATATATATTATTTGCTTTATCCCAGATCTTAAGGTCCATGGCCACAATGACGTTAAAATCCCTGGCCAAAGGTAGGGTTACTATCGGTCGTGCTGGTGTCCTTCTGTACTTCCTACAAACTTCACAGCGGTCACTAACCTGTTCTATCAGTTTAGTATAGTTGTCATCCCTTACCCCTGCATCCTTTAATACATTTTTCAGCCTTCGAGGAGACGGATGTGCAAATTGCCTATGCAGTTTTAATACCACAAGCTTTTTATCAACTAAAGTCCCATTTTCAACTGCCATTAACACATCCTTAACCACTCTACTTGAAAAATTATTTGTCAGTAATGGGATACAATAGTGTCCCGACTGTGTAAATTGTAAGTCCACTATCTTTCCAAAAACTGTTGCCTTATCCTGTTACATATACAGTTTCAATTGTGCTTTCTTCATCGATGGTATGCTCAGAAGCAAAGGTATCTCACTTGATACAACATCCGTGCTAATGAAATGATTCACTCCGGCAATATTGCAAGGGATCACCATTCTTTTCAGCGACTTCAGAGTATTATCATCCCCAAACTTGAAACTTGTTACGATTTTCAGCATTCAAAGAGTCCAGGTAACATTTTAACCAGTCAATTCCACACACAGTAGATGTGCAGCCACTGTCCAATACAGCACAGTTGAAGGATTCTGCAACCAACACCCTCATTACCGTCGTAAAACGGCTTGTCAATAGGACAATGCCTTCTTTCTGGTCACTATATTTTTCCTCTTCTGACTCTTCCATGTCATGTGTCGCTTCAAACACTCTATCATATCGAGTTGGGCAGTTGAAAGCATAATGGTATTGAGAGTCACATCGAAAACATCGATTTATCATGCCCTGTGCATTTCTGGGGTTCATCTTCCTATTGTAGGTTCTAACTGGGTTTCTGTCTTCATAATTTCCTTGTCTCGGTCTCCATCTATAGTCTTGAGCCCTGTTCGTAGCCATACTATTTCGCCATGCTGTTACTAGTGTATCTTCCATATTCTGCCTTATTGCCATAATCTGCCATATAATGTAATAAAGTCTCCAGACCTTCTTCTGAGTCTAACTCTTCCAATTCCAGCTCAGAAAGCATTTTGTTTCGGCTTTTACTGCCATAAGGTAGAGAAAGAGCCAATGCCATACCTTGTTTTCTCTTTCCCAAAGCAGTTACTTTAGTCCACATAACTACTGCACTTCTCCATTGACTGTACGATTCCCTTTCAGAAAATAAGGGAGGATAGTCATATCCAGCCATCTTTATCCTCGGTTCAGCCATATATCCCTTTTTTTTCTCACTCACTCCTTGGTTTGATCAGGAAAAGTTGTATCTTTCAACCCATCACATTTACATAGCAACCATCCTCTGCTACCAATTGTCAGCCGTTTTAGTTGCCGTTGTATGAAGAGTTTAAAGTTATTGTTCCTTTTCACCAAACACCATTTATTTCACTTCCACAGCCTCTGCACAAAACTCTTAACACACCACCTGACAGAGACCACCTGAAGTCCCTTTACATATCAGTGTCAATTAATGGATACTTAACATAAATGAGACAACTAATTGCAATGTCTCTTAACCCATTAGTTAACAATTGATTCTGTATACACCTCCCGCTGCCTCAGGAAGGCAGACAGCATTATCTAAGACCCCTCCTATCCAGTCATTGCCTTCTTCCAGTTCCTTCCATCAGGCAGAAGGTACAGAAGTCTGAAGACCCGCACATCCAGACATAGGAACAGCTTCTTCCCCACAGCTACAAGACTCCTCAACGCCTCCCCCTCGGACGGATCTGTTCCCTGTAAGAACACTATTCACGATGCCCTATGCTGCTGTTGCTCATGTATTTGCTTTGTTGAGCTCTTGTTCCGCACTGTAACCAATCACTATTTGTCGATGCATTATTTGTCGATGTACTCTTTTGATTAGTCTTTTTGTCTACTGTGAGCGTACTACATACGTTCCCTTGGCCACAGAAAATACTTTTCACTGTACTTCGTACATGTGACAATAAATCAATCAATCAATAAAAATTCAATCACCCTGGACTAAAGGGGAAAGGTCAGCCAGTCATCCAAGTCACCGTCCATTAATTCTTTCCAGAAGGCACACACGAATGTGTGCAGAGGTGATGATGGGACAGTCCAATCAGCACCATCCCCAAGGACAGGAAACCAATCAGAATTCCCAGCAAAAGATGACGGAGGAACAGGGAAGAGAATAATGCAACATTAATGCCTCTTGGCTTTGCCGCATGGTTCATTTGACCATCCACGCGGATCATGTGACCTGCTCGCACTTGTGATACTGCCGTGTGGATCATGTGACTCCCATATGAATTATGTGTCCCCACATGGATCATGTGACACCAGCACGGTAGATTGCTGTTGGGTTTGTATCTTTTCAGGGCCCAGATCGGAAACAGTTTATTTAGAATTTTAAACAACTACAACACATACACCAGAGCCCCACGAAACAGAATGAGCACTGCCCAATACCGTCACACACTGTTGCAACATAGGAGACAGTTAACTATATAATATAGGCCGGGATTCTCCCCCAGCCGGCGGGTGGGCCGTACCAGTGCCAAAGAGCGGCGTGAACCACTCTGGCGTCGGGCTGCCTGGAGGTTGCGGAATCCTCCACACTTCCGGGGGCTGGGCCGGCTTTGGAGTAGTTGGCTCCCTGCCAACCGGTGCTGAAGGGCCTCCGCCACGAGTTGGCGCATGCGTGGGAGTGCCAGCATGTTCTGGCGCATGCGCAGAACCGCTGGCGTGATCCCTGCGCACGCGCAGGGGGTTTCTTCTCCACACCGACCATGGCAGAGCTTTACAGAGGCCGGCGCAGAGGGAAAGAGTGCCCCCCCGGCACAGGCCCGCCCACAGATCAGTGGGCCCTGATCACGGGCCAGGCCACCTCCCCCCGGGGCCGTATCCCCCTGCGCCCCCCCCCCCCCCGAGGACTCCGCAGTCCGCCCTCAGAGTCAGGTCCCGCCGGTATGGGCCTTATGTATTTTCCGCCGGCGGGACTGGCCGAAAGCGGGCAGCCGCTCGGCCCACAGGTGCCCGGAGAATCGCTGGGGGGGGGGCCACTGCCATCGGCCCCCGCAAAAAAATTGGCGCCGGAGAATTCGGCAGCCGGCGTCGGAGCGGCGGGGTGGGATTCATGCCGCCCCCCGGTGATTCTCCAACCCAGCGGGGGGGTCGGAGACTCCCGCCCATAGACCCTCAACGTGGTATATCTAGACACAATTCTCCCCTAACAAATCTAAAGTTATCTTCACAACAAATCGAGGTGCATAATACATCATTTGTATTCTGTTATTAAAACCAGTAATACGCAAAGCTGTACAGAAGCCAAGATAGAAATGATTCTACCAATTTCTATTAACAGCGTTGAAATAATTACACACAATTATATAACAAAATTGTTTATGCATCTCAAATTTTGTTTACAAAGAATGTCTAGCAGAAGGTTTTCTTTTGCTATTAGATCTTCTGCCTCTCTGCAATACGGAAGTGTGAGTAAGAATAATCAGTAACTCATCTGACCTTTCTGACTCTGATGACATTCCAGGTATTCTAGGTACGAGCTGTTCTACATGTCCTTTCCAAATTACTTATCATTAAGTGTATCTTCCCAGCCTAATATGGTTCATGGGATCCACTTCTGTTAGCCTATGCAATTTCTAACAAGCACCACCCATCCTCTTGAGAACATTGTCAGTTTGCCTACCCTGCTGTTCTTATTTCAATCGCATGTCTGTTTGTACAACCGCTCTTTCAATTGAATATCAATACTGGGCCGTATGTTGTCCAGGTGTATGTGGAGGGATCTGCCCAAGGACAAAGTGGATGGAGACTCTTGTAACAGAATGAGTAACATTTCTCTACACTAATAAGAAATTGTAAAGTATAATCTAGTGTTATGGGGGAGGCGTTTTCAGAACCCCAAAATGTATCATGGAGTTCAACCAACCTCTCCCATTAATGTATTTGTTGCTTTTCCTAACACACGGCTTTTTCCCTAGGTGTGGAATTACAATTATGGACACATGGGTTTCTAAACACAAAACACTGTTTATTCCATGAACTCAACTTAACATCTTTAATAAACATTGGATCTCTTAACACCCCTTACTTCAAAGATAACACAGAAAATATTGCAACTGTAAATAACTCCTTAAAATGTTTGTTCAAACTTCCAAGAGACTTAACACCTTTAAACAGTATCACATCAGGTTAAAGGATAAAAATATTTTCTGTAGAATGGCAGAGATATGTTAGCTTGGTTGATCTCAGCTCCAGCACCTTGCTTTCTTCTTACAGCCCTCTGGACACACACAGACACACACAACCTGCTTTCTCCAACCTGGCTTTCTCCCTTCAAGCAATTCACAGCAAACCAGAACTTCTCAAGCTGCTGTCTCAAACTGGCTTTCTCCTTTTAATCAGATCACAGCAAAACAGCCAGGCACTTTTAAACTGCTCTCAGCAAAACCAGCCAGGCACTTTTTAAATTGCAAAACCAAACTGCAAAATGGCTGAACTGAGCTGAGCTCCACCCACTCTATGACGTCACTGTTTTCTTAAAGGTACATTGCGTAAACATCCAGTTCTTAAAGGCACTCTCGCATGACACTAGGTTGAGGTCCTGTCCTGAGTAGCTGCTCACATCGCCTGTTTCAATGTTTGAACAAAATGGTCTACTTTCCAGGGCCTGGATATTACAGGGCACCACGGGGGCTTCACCGACATTTAACAGGTTTGACGGGCAAGGGGTGCGGGTTTAGGGTGGTTGCCTCCAGTGGACACATGGAACTCACAAAGAAGGTTTTCCACACTTTTCCCACCACATCCTGCACAGCTAGAGCTGCTGGGCTACCTGCTGGGTGTGGGCCTTTCCCAGCCATATGTATAATAATGGCGAGGAGGGATGAAGCCCCTAAGTGGTCATTAGTTAGCTGAAGGGTTGGTGGGCCACCAAACACCTCCATTCCCCCATAAAGTTTCATGCATGTCAGGGATGGGTGGTTAGGCTGCAGGTTGGCCATGAGCTGAATTTAAGAAACTACCCCACCATTAACCTGCCTATCAGGGAGCGTAAATGTCTGCTTATTGGACGATTCTTGGATGATATGGTACACGACTTATACACTTCATGATGAACTGCTGAAATTCTTCCAACGTGATTTGGCTATCAGTGTTAGACACTAAAATCTGGGGTAATCCATATCTACAGAAGAGACTACACAACATAGCAATGGTGTGTTCTGATGTCAAACTCTTCATGATAGCCACTCCTGGCAACTTTGAAAAAGCATCCATTAGTACCATTAGCAGTACCATGCATGTGACACTTCAAATGGACCTGCAAATTCAACATGGAACTGTCCACAAGTTTGGAATCAGGTATCTGAGGATATAAAGATTCCTGTGTAGGATTGTCCAGTATGGCGTGACATGATCTGCACACTTTAGAACACAGTTCAATGTAGTCATCAATTCATGACTCCTAGATGACCATCGTGTAGCTCAGTTACGACAGCACTTTACAGTTTCAGTGGAATGATAATTCTCATTCCCCATGTGTGAATTCCATATTCAGTCTTGCTTACGCTTGTGGAAGGGTTTCACATTCTTTTCATCTTCCAAGAACTTGCTTGCTCATCCATCCGAGATATTATCGTGTCTGGTGCAAACATGTCATAATATGAACTTTCAGTCCATACATTTAAAAGTTGTACATAAACAAGCTGTTAAGTTGTCTACTGCAAGTCATGTGACTTTTGGCATTTGGTCTAGACAGTATCGAGTCTCCAATAAATACCTAATTAAATATGGACATATCTGTGGCATTTTTAAAAGATAGGCTTGCAGACCATGAAGGTACAACGAAGAGCTTTATTGGAAAGGTTTTTACTTTACAGGCTGTTAAGATAGACTTCCCGTTTGCCTACACAAACGTCCGGTGATGTCATCAGTCCGTCAAATGATTGGACTCTTAAAGTGACCTTGTTCCAGTTACGAACAAACATGAATTCACAACACTGTCCTCTTCCTTTACATTAAAGGTGCCTGCAATGAAACACAATATAATGTTAACAATCAAAATTTACAATGTGAACAATTAATAAACGTAACAGCCAATAAGTTAGACGTTTTGGAGGACGTCAAATTCTATGTGGTTGTCGGTGTCTGCCTTTTTGTGTTGACTACAACCTCTGGTGTTTTGGGTTGAGGTTGGGCATCATCCATGGTTTCTCAACCAGTCTCGATGTAGCCTTGGGAGGTTGACTCGGTGTAGAAGTGTCCTCAACTGTCTTCCACAGCTGTTTCGAATATTGTCAGGTTCTCAGGAATTTCTAGCTCTTGGCACAGTTTGTTGCAGACTCCCGATTAACTCTCTCTCTGGCAAACTAGTTCTGGTTGCTAAAAGTCGATCAGCGTGCCTCCTCCGCACTACATCATCCCGCATTTGAACAGTGTAGGAGACAGGTCCTGTCCGTGCTCTGACAGTCGGACGATTTATGGTATACTTCTTAACTTGCCCTGTGATTACAGGAGTGTTATCAACTTCTGCAAAATAGAAAATAGTACCATTCGAACTATTCATTGACGGTTTGTTAGATAAAGGTAATCTAGAGAGTCCATCAGCATTCCCACGGAGATTTGACACTAATTTGGGTTCAGAGAAGTATACCATAAACAATCCGACTGTTTGGGTTCAGAGTGGAGTGTGGATTTGCCAGTGGCTAATCTGTGTGTTTATTAAAAAAGGGCCTTGTGTGCTAATGACACCATTGTAGTTTCAAATGTACTGTGTCATCCGTGCTAAACCGATGCATAATTGTTAACCTGTGGGGGGGGGGTAGTAAAGGAGTATTGTAGAATAATCCAATATTTTCATACTTAATCAATGTTTCTTTTGTTGGTGAAACCAATTAGGTAATTTGGACATTCTGAATTCTCCCTCAGTAGAACATAGAACATAGAATATTACAGCGCAGTACAGGCCCTTCGGCCCGTGATGTTGCACCAACCTGTGAACCACTCTAAAGCCCATCTACACTATTCCCTTATCGTCCATATGTCTATCCAATGACCATTTGAATGCCCTTAGTGTTGGTGAGCCCACTCTGTTGCAGGCAGGGCATTCTACGCCCTTACTACTCTCTGAGTAAAGAACCTACCTCTGACATCTGTCCTATATCTATCTCCCCTCAATTTAAAGCTATGTCCCCTCATGCTAGACATCACCATCCGAGGGTTAAGGCTCTCACTGTCCACCCTATCTAGTCTTCTGATCATCTTGTATGCCTCAATTAAGTCACCTCTTAACCTTCTTCTCTCGAACGAAAACAGCCTCAAGTCCCTCAGCCTTCCCTCATAAGATCTGCCCTCCATACTAGGCATCTGGTAAATCTCTTCTGCACCCTTTCCAATGCTTCCACATCCTTCCTATAATGCGGCGACCAGAATTGCACGCAATACTCCAAATGCGGCCGCACCAGAGTTTTGTACAGCTGCAACATGACCTTATGGCTCTGAAACTCAATCCCTCTACCAATAAAAGCTAGCACACTGTATGCCTTCACCGTACAACCCTCTCAACCTGGGTGGCAACTTTCAGGGATCTATGTACATGGATACCGAGACCTCTCTGCTCATCCACACTGGCAAGAATCTTACCATTAGCCCAGTACTCTGTCTTCCTGTCATTCCTTCCAAAATGAATCACCTCACACTTTTCTGCATTAAACGCCATTTGCCACCTCTCAGCCCAGCGCTGCAGCTTATCTATGTCCCTCTGTAACTTGTAACATCCTTCCGCACTGTCCATAGTGTACCTGAACATGCGCCGGATTGTTCGAGCCAAAGGGGGGGGGCTCGGTAGCACAGTGGTCAGCACAGTTGCTTCACAGCTCCAGGGTCCCAGGTTCGATTCCTGGCTTGTGCGGAGTTTGCACTTTCTCCCCATGTCTGCGTGGGTTTCCTCCGGGTGCTCCGGTTTCCTCCCACAGTCCAAAGATGTGTGGGTTAGGTGGATTGATCATGATAAATTTCCCTGTAGTGTCCAAAGGTTAGGTGGGGTTGCTGGGTTATGGGGATAGGATGGAGGTGTGGGCTTAGGTAGGGTGCTCTTTCAAAGGGCTTTTGCAGGCTCGATGGGCCGAATAGACTCCTTCTCGGGCAGCACGGTAGCACAAGTGGCTAGCACAGTGGCTTCACAGCGCCAGGGTTCCAGGTTCGATTCCCTGCTTGGTCACTGTCTGTGCGGAGTCTGAACGTTCTGCCCGTGTCTGCGTGGGTTTCCTCCGGGTGCTCCGGTTACGTCTCACAGTTCAAAGACGTGCAGGTTCAGTGGGTTGGCCATGATAAATTGCCCTTAGTGTCCAAAAAGGTTAGGATGGGTTACTGGGTTATGGGGATAGGGTGGAAGTGAGAGCTTAAGTGGGTCGGTGCAGACTCGATGGGCCGAATAGTCTCCTTCTGCGCTGTATGTTCTATGTTGTATGTTCTATGTTCAAAACACGAAGATTAAATACAGTTGCTTGGCAACTAGAGGTTCTTATGAGGGATTTTTTTTTCTTCCTTTTTTCTTTAGTTTTAGCTGGGAGCTACAGTCGTTTGTAGATAGACAGAGGGAAAGAGAATGACTGTCGCAACACCCACAGCTCTGCTAAAAGCAGAGACCTAAAAGCAAATTACTGCAGATGCTGCAACCTGAAACCAAAAGAGAAAATGCTGGAAAATCGCATCAGGTCTGGCAGCATCTGTAAGAAGAGAAAAGAGCTAACATTTCGAGTCCGAGATGACCATTTGTCAAAGCTTTTACAAAGGTCAACTGGACTCGAAACATTAACTCTTTTCTCTCCTTACAGATGCTGCCAGACCTGCTGAGATTTTCAAGCATTTTCTCTTTAGGCATCTCTCTTAGCTTTGCTATAAGAAAAGCCATACAATGGAATAATGTTTATCTAAAGAGAAGCTAATTAAGTAAACTAGAGGAATGAAAAGAAGTATCCAAGTGGTCTGAGGTTAAAGGAGAGAGAACAGAGGACTATTGAATAAAGACAGACGGGGCTCAGAGGAAGGCTGAGATGCCAGATAGACATCTGAAGTAATTTTCAGATTTGTGAGATTGTACTACAGCCTGTGGAACATGATTTTAAACATCTGTGGGAATTGGTGGCCAATGCTCAAGTGTGCAAAAGCAGTCAAGGCAAAGAAATCCTAAGATGGGTTGATGTAAAACATGGAGCAGGGTTGCTGGTTGAAGTGGAGCAGAAGTTCTGTTCAAAAAAGTCCTTTGGAAAATGTGGATTGGATTTCAGAATGAGACTTGCTAATGGAAAGCATAATAATGAGAGAAGGTTTTAAATCATATGTTGGGAGTGGAGTTTTGATATTATCATGTTTCAATCATCTTGGGGGATTCTGAGGAAGAATCCACAGACACTAACTTGGGTTCAGAGTGCAGTGTGTGTTTGACCACAGAAAATCCGTATGTTTTAAAAAAAGACTTTACTTGCTAATGAGACCATTGTAGTTTTAAATGTAGGGCTGGATTCTCTGCCACATCGGGTACTCCGTTACTGATGGCAGAACGTGGAGAATCCAGTGTTGGGCATAAAATGGGATTATCCTGCTCCGATTCTTTGGTTGCCCTCTGGTGCCGGGATTGGAGTTCGCATTCCATGTCAGGGAGGATGCACATGGGTCATTAAGACTCATAAACATCCTAATTATGGGTCAGGCATCTTGGGTGGGATTCTGCGGGGCGGGCAACTCCGGCGGGACGGAGTGGCGTGAACCACTCCGGTGTCAGGCCGCCCAAAGGTGCGGAAAGCTCCGTGCCTTCGGGGCTAGTCCAGCGTCGGGGTGGTTTGCGCCGCGCCGGCCAGCGGGGAAGGGGCTTGGCGCCAACCGGCACCGAAGGGCCTCCGCCAGCCGGCTTGAGTTGGCGCATGCGCGGGCGCGTCATCCCAGCGCATGCGCAGGGGGGGTTCATCTCCGTGTCGGCCATGGCGGAGAACCACAGCGGCCGACGCGGAATAATAGAGTGCCCCCATGGAACAGGCCCGCCCACGGATCGGTGGGCCCCGATCGCGGGCCAGGCCACCGCGGGGGCACCTCCCGGGGCCAGATCACCCCGCGCCGCCCCGAGGACCCCGGAGGCCGCCCGTGCAGCCAGGTCCCGCCGGTAAGTACATACTCTAATTTACATCGGCGGAAACGGCCAAAAACGGGCGGCCACTCGGCCCATCGTGTGCCGGAGAATCACCGGGGGTCTGCTGCCAGCGGCCGCCAACCGGCGCGGAGCGATACCCGCCCCCGCCAAATCCCCGGCGCCGGAGAATTTGGCAGCTGGCAGGGGTGGGATTCACGCCCCCCCGGTGTTTCTCCGACCCGGCGGGGGTCAGAGAATCCCGCCCCATATTCTCCAGGCGCTCATGATTCTCGGGTCCTCTAAGCCGGGAATCATGTGGGCGAGAATTGATGCAGGGTAACCCTTTAAGGGAGTTGCCCCAAATTCCATCGGGGGGCCACCCTTCTCTCCACAATGCAAGACCTGGCCATCCCAGGCCCACCACCCCTCCACCAGAGACTGTCTAATTCAAGAGACCCCCAGAGCCCCCCGAGATAAAAACACCTCCGTGACCCTCTAGTTAAAGAGACCCACCCTGAGACCCCCGAATTAAAGTGACTGCTCAGAGACCCACCAATTAAAGAGACCCTCCATCAGGGACTCCCCTCGCAGCTATTTGTGGATTTCACATATTCCAATGTTTGGGGTGGGCCAACGCCTAAAGACTGCCTGTCACTACATAATGGACAAGAGATAAGATCAAGATGCAATGGCCACCATCAACTTCAAAATGTCTTGCAATGCCCCCCCCCCCATTCCAAATTAAACTGGTGTTACCTCAGAAGTATTAACCCGGTGGCCGTGTTCTCTCCAGCTTAGACAGAGTCATCCAGACTTGAAACGTTAGCTCCCTCCTCTCTCCACAGATGCTGTCAGACCTGCTGGGATTGTCCAAGATTTTCTGTTTCTGAGTCATGTAATGAAGCTGATTTTCAAAGACTGCCCCAGGAAACCAGCAGATCCATCAGTCGTCAGACAGTTGACTATATGGCCTAGATTCTTAAAGGATACACAACAGATGCAGAACTCTGCCCCTGCAGATCAACAAATATAAGGTTTGCACCTCAGTATTGCCCTTGATCTGTGGCCACCCAGTTAGTGCAGAGATCAGGGGCTAGATTCTCCGATCCCAGACACCGTAATCGCATTCGGCGACGGGATGGAGAATCCCTGACGAGGACAGAAACGGGGGCGGCGCTGTTTTGCGATGCACCGCCCCTGAAAAGCAGTGCACTCTAGGAGTACGCCGCGCTGAGCATCCACCACCTCGGGCCATTGCCTGTGACATCCCTATGAGGCTTCGTCCGCGACAGGCCTAGTTCCCGATGGCGTGGGACACGTGTGGTCTCATCCGTCAGGAACACAGCGTGGCAGCTGATGACTCAATCAGGCACCGCCACAGTCAGGGGAGGGCCGATCCGCGGGCAGTGGGGGGGGGGGGGTACTATTTGGGGCTGGGACACTGTGGGGGGGGCAATCCGGGAGGGGGCGTGAGCTAGCCGAAGGGGGGACTATTTCTGCGGGCCGGTCCGCGGGCTGTGTCCGCTATGAAGCATGGCGTGGCCGCTGCAGGCCACCGCCGTGCACATGCGCGGCTATGGACCCGGCAATGCTCTGGGCCATATCGGCAGCTAGAGCTGGGAGCTGTACGCTGACTGGCTGCTAGCCTTCCACCCTGGAGCAAGGAATCAGTGGCCGTTTTGCGCCGGTTTTCCTGCTGTAAAACACCGTTTTCACACCGGCGTGGGGATTTAATCTCCCAAACGGAGAATCCAGCCCCTGTTCACTCACTGGCCATGTGTTTATACGAGCAACTCTTTCCCCGAACAGTTGGATAATTGCACAACTTGCCCATGGCAATCTCCAGTAAACAGCTTTGCGTGTGTAATGTAATCAGCTTTGTTTAAAAAGGCTGATTACTTTTGTGTTGCGAAAACAAAGCATTGGATAGGGCCTTGGGGTGCGGCGGAGGGGGAGGGGGAGGGGTGGGTGACAGGAGGTAATGACTATCACATCTACAATCTAAACGAGTGAACATCAGGCCCACTAATAAGGACAAAAATAGGAATATTTGCCGTTGGAATAGGTGTCTTCACGCAATTGTCATTTGGCATAATGAGGTTCATGCAAAGGAGTATGAACATTCTGAACAGTGATATTAATGACCTCAGCAACACAGTGGAAATTCTCTTATGGATATTCAGGAGAAATAGCGCAATCATTTTGGAATTACATTTAAATCCACAGGAAATGCACAGTCTGGCTCACTCTCAGAATGGTTTTGTGATTAAAACATGTTGGTGAGGGAGGGGCTTCCACCCCATTGTTGCAACTCAGCCTCCGGTTACAGCAACATTTCTTGCAAGTGAGAGTGATTCATAACCTGCCTGCATCCTGAAGATGGTTACAGTGAGCGATTGAACCCCCCCCCCCCCCCCCAACGTACTCCCGTGTCTGCTGAGCTGATGACCAGCAGAATGGACCAACCCTCAGAAGGAAAACGTGGGTGATTTCGGTGATGGGGCAATTTAAGTTGAATCAAACTCTTTCCTGAAGTAAAAGGGGGGGGCTTCATAAATTTTGCCCAGTAAGTCACTCAGTGTAATAACCAACAGAATGTCAATGGCAAAGATGGGATGGAATTTCCTTTTACATTTCAGTTGAGAAATTAAGGACTGCCGAACATTGTGACACATTGATTTTGAGGATTGAGTGATTTGAAAGATTTATCCATGTGCACACATCATATTCACGTACTCAGTGAGTCAGCACGGTACACAGTCGAAAGAATAGCACTGAATGTATATCTGGGGGGTGTTAGATGTTTAGCTGCTGTAGTATAAAGAGTCAAAGGTTCTGCTGCTTTTCCACAAAACACCTTTAATTTACTTCAGCAGACTTTGCACAAAACTCTAACATCACATCACATGACACAAGGGCCACCTGAAGCCCCTGTACATATCAGTGTCAATTATTGGATACTTAACATAAATAAGACAACTAATTGGAATGTCTCTTAACCCATTACTTAACAATCTCCCCTTCCTTGGAGGAAAAAAATAATTAGGTGAAACAAAGTTACAAGAAACTCAAAAACACACGCAATTTCCCCCCTTCTTTTTTTTTTTCATTTTTGGTAGAAAAAATAAAACAGTCACAGAAACAGGCTCTCTTCATTAACAATATCCAAAGTTTCTGTGAACTAGCCCCTCTTTTTGTAAAACAGTCTGACAATTGATAGCAACTGTCAACCCATTTAATTTTTGCTATCTCCCCTCTGTCCAACATATGCTTCAAACTTGCGATGTCTATCCTTAACCTTTTTTCATTGACACTTTTTGAAGAATGCACATTTTCCCATAGGGATTTATTGTCAATGTGGCATTCAATAGGTATATTTCCCAAATCACCTAATCCCCAAATTTCTGTCAATATCTGAGATATATAAAAGGCCATATCCACCGCCTCTACAAGGCTTAACGTCTCAGCAGCCAAGGTGCTCTTGACCACTCTCCTTATTTTCTTTGTTTCCCATACAAGAGGGCAACATTTACAATTGTTTCCCAAATGGAAAATTATAAAACCTCCTGCTCTTGAAACCCCATCACATAAAGTTGCATAGGACGCATCACTATAAACTATGTGTTTCAAGTGCCTAAGGTCACCTAAAACCGGGAACCTCAAAACACACTCCTGCATTTTTAGTTTGACAAACGCTTTATTTGCTCTTATTATGTCTTCCACTTTGGGATCATTCATTTTTGTACTCAACTCTAAGACATTAAAACTCACTTCCGGTCTAGTCTGTCTACCTAACTAATTCAGTTGCACAATTAAACTTCGCAGTTGCTCTTTTTCCATCTTTGAAACCATTGCGTCTTTTTGTGAAACTCAGCCACGACTAATTGCTATTGGGCTGATGCTTTCCAAATAAGATTGCTGACGTAAAGTTGCCCCTAACTTAGTCTATCTAATTTCCAGTCCAATATATTTAACTGCACCGGCAGCCTGACTTCCAACCCTGAATTCTTTCCTCAAACCGGAGATTACAATAGCTTCACAATCACTAATCCGACCCCACAAAAAGTCATCGACATGCATCATAAAGAGGCCAAAAGATTTCCATTATAGTGCCAGTAAAACATTGCCGGATCTGCTTTCAACTGGCAACAGCCTAACTTCAACATAACTGACCTTACCGAAAAATACCAGACTTTAGACGCATAATTCGATCCATATACACATTTGTTCAACTTCCAGAATACTCCTTCTGTGTTAGCTGCCTCTTTAGGAGGATGGAGAAAAATGACTCTGGAGCTGATGCCCCTGCAAAAAGGCAGCTTTTATATCTATAGATTTGCATTCCCATGCCTTTGTGGCTAATAGAGCCAAGAAGATCTTTAAAATAACCTTTCCTGCCGTAGGTGAATCTACCCTTAAGTCCTGATCTTCTAAGTTTTCTTCAAATCCCCTTGCCACAGGCCTGACCTTTGCCTTATAAGTTCCATCCGGAAGAACCTTTTCCGTGCAAATCCATCTGTGGGATAGAGCTCTTTGTCCCCTATCGGGTACTTCCGTGTATACCCCAAATTCACTCCAACTATGCAGTTCTTGCTGTTTGACATCGTTGATAATTTTTTCATCTAATTTATTTCCAGAGCTAGTCATCTATTATCGCGTGGTTTCTTTCACGCACACCATTACTAAATAGGCTCTCCGCAGCCGTATTCATAACTGTGATATTCACATTTTCACACATGTCCCTAAACTCATCATTAGCAAATTCTCCCCCATTGTCCGTAAGGAATTCTGCCGGTGGGCCCATTCCTGTCCCTATCCATTTTCCACAATTTGATCCAGAATTACTCTCTTTTCTTTACTTCGTACAATTGTTGATTGACTAATTCTGGTTGCTAAATCTACAAAATGCAAAATAAATGTATTATTGGCTTTATCCCAGATCTTAAGGTCCATGGCCACAATGTTGTTAAAATCCTTGGCCAAAGGTAGGGTTACTATCGGTCGTGCTGGTGTCCTTCTGTACTTCCTGAAAACTTCACAGCGATCACAAACCTGTTCTATCAGTTTAGTATAGTCTTCATCCCTTACCCCTGCGTCCTTTAATACATTTTTCAGCCTCCGAGGAGACGGATGTGCAAATTGCCTATGCAGTTTTAATACAACAAGCTTTTTATTAGCTAAAGTCCCATTTTCAACTGCCATTAACACATCCATAACATATTGAAATATTATTTGTCGGTAATGGAATACAATAGTGTCCTGACTGTGTAAATTGTAAGTTCACCGTCATTCCAAAAACTGTTCCATATCCAGTTTCATGTGTGCTTTCTTCATCAACGGTCTGCTCAGAAGCAAAGGTATTTCACTTGATACAACACCCGTGCTAATGAAATTATTCACTCCGGCAATATTGCAGGGATCATCTCTCTTTTCAGCGACTTCAGAGTATTATCATCCCCAAACCTGAAACTTGTGGAACTTTCAAATTCCTTAACCTTGTCCAGGTAACATTTTAACCAGTCAATTCCACACACGGTAAATGTGCAGCCACTGTCCAATACAGCACAATTGAAGGATTCTGCAACCAACACCCTCATTACCGGCGTAAAACTGCTTGTTAATAAGACAATGCCTTCTTTCTGGTCACTATCTTTTTCCTCCTCTGACTCTTCCGTGTCATGTGTCGCTTCAAACACTATTATAACGTGTTGGGCAGTTGAAAGCATAATGGTATTGAGAGTCACATCGAAAACATCGATTTATCATACCCCGGGCATTTCTGGGGTTCATCTTCTGGGTTTCTGGCTTCATACTTTTCGGGTCCTGATAGTCTTGAAACCTGTTTGTAGCCGTGCGATTTCGCCATCCTGTTAATAGTGTGTCTTCCATGTTCTGCTTTATTGCAGACTGACTTTTGTGGGTCATCAGAGCCATCGGAATCGAATGTTTCCCCAGATATTTTTTTAAGCTTCTGTCATCTGATCGAATAAGGTATCCTTATTCGCAAACTGAACTCCTGTCAAATCCAGGAGCCTATCCATGTTGCTCACTCTAGCACAGTCAAGTAATTTAAAGGCCAACACAGACTGTGGAAATTCCAGGTTGTGTTTCTGCAGCCTTTTATATAGTCTGCCAAATTCCATTATATAATCTTCCATGGAGAATTCCTCTATTTTCTGGAACCCAGCAAAATCCGGCCATGCTTCATACGCACTTAACAAGTCATCCTTTTTATAAATCTTATCCATGTAACGTAATAGAGTCTGCAGACCTTCGTCTGAGTCTAACTCTTCTAATTCCAGCTCAGAAAACACTTTGCTTCGGATTTTACTGTCATAAGGTAGAGAAAGAGCCAATGCCATACCTTGCTTTCTCTTTCCCAAGGCAGTTACCTTAGTCCACATAACTACTGCACTTCTCCATTGATCGTACGTTCCCCTTTCAGAAAATAAGGGGGGCTAGTCATATCCAGCCATCTTTATCCTCGGTTCAGCCATATATCTGGGGGGGGGGTTTCCTCACTCACTCCTTGGTTTGGTCTGGAAAAGTTGTATCTTTCAACCCTTCACATTTGCACAGCAATCATGCTCTGCTACCATTTGTTAGACGGTTAGCTGCTGTAGTATAAAGAGTCAAAGGTTCTACTGCTTTTCCACAAAACACCTTTAATTTACTTTAACAGACTTTGCACAAAACTCTAACACCACATCACATGACACAAGGGCCACCTGAAGCCCTTTTACATATCAGTGTCAATTATTGGATACTTAACATAAATGAGACAACTAATTGGAATGTCTCTCAACCCATTACTTAACAGGGGGAAAGGGAGGGATCCAACCCAAACAAAAAGGACTGGTGCAATAACGAATGAAGGCTACACTCTTGACTGGAAGCGAACAGAATAGGAGATGAAGATAAAGCAAATGTTTTCCTCACCATGACGTTTTTAACCATTGTTGCCAACATGGCCCCAGTATCATGGGCTTTCCAGAAACTAATGAGGTTCTGGACTCATGTAGCAGAACCAAGAATGAGATTCCACTGAGAGCTGCATTCCATTAAAGGAAGCAGTCTCCAAGTGAGGCTGTAGCAGATTACAGTCTCGAAATTAACCAACCGCTTCTCACCAGTGTTGGTATGGTGCGAAGTTGGAAATCAGTCTTCGAAACATGCTTGTGAGAGGCCTGAAGAACAATTAGGCCCAGGCTTTGAGCAAAGGCAAGAGGCTAATGGGGAAAGAGGACAGAAATGAGAAAAGGCAGAAAAAGAGAGTTGCTCATCGGAAGGGAGTTCTCTTCCTGAACCAGACAGGGAGGTACACCGGTGTTCAGCAGGATTCAGCTCATGTTGGGGGGTGGCACGATGGCCCAGTGGTTAACACTGTTGCCTCACGGCGCCGAGGACCTGGATTCGATCCCGACCCCGGGTCACTGTCCCTGGTGAAGCTTGCACATTCGCCCCGTGCCTGCATGGGTCTCGCCCCCACAACCCAAAAGATGTGCAGGGTAGGTGGATTGGCCACTCTAAATTGCCCCTTAATTGAAAAAATGTTTCTTTTTAATTTGTAAAAAAGGATTCAGCTCATGACAGCCACGTTTAGTCTCACAGTTAGAAATTTAGATACTACCATTACCATGGTAGCCAAAAAATAAACACTTAATTAATGCCCCCATTCGCAGTCAAAGTGCTACGACTGTGGAAAATCAGTCATACCCAGACAACATACAGGCATAGAGGGCACAGTAATGCTTCAGGTTGTGGTAAAGCACCAGGTCGCATCCATGCACCAGGCAGAGGTGATAATAGATCTAAGGTTAGTTCTGGCGTCTAAACCCTTGAGTGAGCACATGATAGATGTGGAAACAGAAATTGATGCTATGAAGCAGGAAAATCGATAGATGTACTCTGTCAGAGAGCAAGAAAAACAGCACATGAAAGATGAGAGAAGAGTGGAAGCTAGAATTCCAGCACCCACTGCAGAAATGAAAGTCGGAATTCACAACTTACTTTCATTATTGATACAGTTTCAGCTTGTTATCTCGGCAGGAGGAAGTCGCATTTCCTTGCACAAAACCAGTGTGAGACTGACTCGTTATTCTAATAACAGTATTCCAGTGTTAGGTGAAGTTTGTGTTCGAGTGGAATATGATGATGCATCCTGCTACTTGACATTGGCAGTAATAGGAGAGGCAGAGCCTCCCCGATGGGAAGTAACTGCTTCAAACAAGGACAAGTTATGTATGGTCGAGATCAGCAGGAGAACCTCTGTCATTGAGGATATGCTAAGAAAGCACAAAGCGATCCTCGAGCAAGGAGGACCAAATTATAAAATTATCCATCAGTATAATGTAAAAATATTGCAATTCAGCCATTCTGTAAAGGCTACAAGTAAGCCCTACCATTATTCGGTACTGCAGTCTTGTGTTCCATAACTAATCGTACACCTAACCTTGCTATTTCTGTACAACTGCATCACTGGCGTCGACCCAAAAATGTGGAAAATCGACCAGGTATACCCTGTCCACAAAAGTAAGACAATGTAATGGAACCTACGAGGGAACAAGCGGTCCTAGCTCTGGTCCTGTGTAATGAGACAGGATTGATTCAGGATCTCATAGTTAGGGATCCTCTCGGAAGGAGCGATCACAATATGGTGGAATTTAAAATACAGATGGAGGGTGAGAAGGTAAAATCAAGCACTAGTGTTTTGTGCTTAAACAAAGGAGATTACAATGGGATGAGAGAAGAACTAGCTAAGGTAGACTGGGGGCAAAAGACTTTATAGTGAAACAGTTGAGGAACAGTGGAGAACCTTCCAAGTGATTTTTCACAGTGCTCAGCAAAGGTTTATACCAACAAAAAGGAAGGACGGTAAAAAGAGGGAAAATCGACCGTGGATATCTAAGGAAATAAGGGAGAGTATCAAATTGAAGGAAAAAACATACAAAGTAGCAAAGATCAGTGGGAGACTAGAGGACTGGGAAATCTTTAGGGGGCAACAGAAAGCTACTAAAAAAGCTATAAAGAAGAGTAAGATAGATTATGAGAGTAAGCTTGCTCAGAATATAAAAACAGATAGTAAAAGTTTCTACAAATACATAAAACAAAAAAGAGTGGCTAAGGTAAATATTGGTCCTTTAGAGGATGAGAAGGGAGATTTAATAATGGGAGATAAGGAAATGGCTGAGGAACTGAACAGGTTTTTTGGGTCGGTCTTCACAGTGGAAGACACAAATAACATGCCAGTGACTGATGGAAATGAGGCTATGACAGGTGAGGACCTTGAGAGGATTGATATCACCAAGCAGGTAGTGATGGGCAAGCTAATGGGGCTAAAGGTAGACAAGTCTCCTGGACCTGATGGAATGCATCCCAGAGTGCTAAAAGGGATGGCTAGGGAAATTGCAAATGCCCTCGTGATAATTTACCAAAACTCACTAGACTCTGGGGTGGTCCGGATTGGTTAATTAATGGAAAGCAAAGAGTGGGGATTAATGGGTGTTTCTCTGGTTGGCAATCAGTAGCTAGTGGTGTCCCTCAGGGATCAGTGTTGGGCCCACAACTGTTCACAATTTACATAGAGGATTTGGAGTTGGGGACCAAGGGCAATGTGTCCAAGTTTGCAGACGACACTAAGATAAGTGGTAAAGCAAAAAGTGCAGAGGATACTGGAAGTCTGCAGAGGGATTTGGATAGGCTAAGTGAATGGGCTAGGGTCTGGCAGATGGAATACAATGTTGACAAATGTGAGGTTATCCATTTTGGTAGGAATAACAGCAAAAGGGATTATTATTTAAATGATAAAATATTAAAACATGCTGCTATGCAGAGAGACCTGGGTGTGCTAGTGCATGGGTCGCAAAAAGTTGGTTTTCAGGTGCAACAGGTGATTAAGAAGGCAAATGGAATTTTGTCCTTCATTGCTAGAGGGATGGAGTTTAAGACTAGGGAGGTTCTGCTGCAATTGTATAAGGTGTTAGTGAGGCCACACCTGGAGTATTGTGTTCAGTTTTGGTCTCCTTAGTTGAGAAAGGACGTACTGGCACTGGAGGGTGTGCAGAGGAGATTCACTAGGTTAATCCCAGAGCTGAAGGGGTTGGATTACGAGGAGAGGTTGAGTAGACTGGGGCTGTACTCGTTGGAATTTAGAAGGATGAGGGGGGATCTTACAGAAACATATAAGATTATGAATGGAATAGATAGGATAGATGCGGGCAGGTTGTTTCCACTGGCGGGTGAAAGCAGAACTAGGGGGCATAGCCTCAAAATAAGGGGAAGTAGATTTAAGACTGAGTTTAGGAGGAACTTCTTCATCCAAAGGGTTGTGAATCTATGGAATTCCTTGCCCAGTGAAGCAGTAGAGGCTCCTTCATTAAATGTTTTTAAGATAAAGATAGATAGTTTTTTGAAGAATAAAGGGATTAAGGGTTATGGTGTTCGGGCCGGAAAGTGGAGCTGAGTCCACAAAAGATCAGCCATGATCTCATTGAATGGTGGAGCAGGCTCGAGGGGCCAGATGGCCTACTCCTGCTCCTAGTTCTTATGTTCTTAATCCAACACCCAACTTCTGCTCATCAATTTACTCTTGATCATCAGCAATGTAATACAATTCTGTCAAGGGACACTTGCACAGCAACAACCTGCTCACTGATGCTCAATACGGGTTCCGCCAGGGTCACTAGGCTCCTGACCTCATTACATCCTTGGTCCAAACATGGACAAAAGAACTGAATTCACGGAGGGGAGGGGAGAGCTCTTGAAATCAAGGCAGCATTGGGCCAGGTGTGACATCAAGAAGACCTAACGGAAGTCGGCGGAATCTGAAGTGAAACTCCCCATTGCTTGAAGTCATACCCAGCACAAATGAAGTTGGTTGTTGCTGGAAGACAGATATTTCTGTCCCCGGACATCACTGCAGGAGTTCCTCTGGGTCGCGTCCTCGGCCCATCCATCTTCAGCTGCTTCATCAGTGTCATTCTCCCCAAGGAAAACAATGTGTGCAAATATCTCTCTCTTGCAAACAAAATTAAAGTCAGTTTGCAGAATCAAGAAATGGGTCCTTTCTGCACAGAAATGAAGAGTTCAGTTTTCAACATTTTCCTTGCAAGAGAGAAAACCTGTTTGTTTGGATGTTTTCATTTGAAAACTCTGCTTCAGAGGTTTTTGAAAAGTAAATGTCGTTCTGTGGTGTGCAGTCAACTGAGTCTTGTCACACTCACTTCAGAATGGCACCAATTGGGTCATAGAACATACAGTGCAGAAGGAGGCCATTCAGCCCACCGAGTCTGCACCGACCCACTTAAGCCTCACTTACACCCTATCCCCGTAACCCATAACCCCTCCTAACCTTTTTGGTCACTGAGGGCAATTTATCACCTAACCTGCACGTCTTTGGACTGTGGGAGGAAACCGATGCACCCAGAGGAAATCCACGCAGACGTGGGGAGAACGTGCAGACTCCGCACAGACAGTGACCCAGCGGGGAATAGAACCTGGGACCCTGGCACTGTGAAGCCACAGTGCTATCCATTTGTGCTACCATGCTTCGCTTCAGTCCCATCGGTCATGGGACCCGATGTCGCAAAATGACGCAAGAGTCAAAATGATGTAACAACGTGAAATGACGTGTAGTGGCGCAAAATGACTTCAATTGACACAATACCCGCTTGAAAAACTGCGTGACTTCAAAGTGAAATGGCTTCAAAGTGGGGCAACTTAAAAGAGGGGCTCATGACTGAGATATTGAAGAGTTGGTGAAAGTTATGAAGTGTGTCTCATATTGAGAAATGGTACAAGCAAGGTTCCTTTCGTTCCATGATCAAACATAAGAAAACCATGGGAGCGGACACAAGTCAATTTCTTTCAAATGGAAGGGATATGGTTGATAACCATAGCAAGTGAACAAAGTTGAGTCAGTCCCTAATGCCGCAAGAGTGACAACAGTTGGGGTGTGAGAAGTCGAATTGCAATTTAGGGGTTGCCAGAGGTTGGATCATGACCCGCGGTTCATGTCAGAAGATTTCGAAACATTTCTTTGTGAGAATGAAATCAAAGAACAAAGAACAATACAGCCCCGGGGCAGGCCCTTCGGCCCTCCAAGCCTGTACCGGTTATGATACTAACCTTGGCCAAAACCCTCAACACTTCCTTGTGCAGTATCCCTTGATACCCATCCTATCCATGTATTTGTCGAGATACCTCTGGAAAGCTGTTAATGTACTCTGATACCCATCATATCACCCAGCATTGAATGGTGCTGCGGAAAGAAGGGTAAACAGACTGTGAAGAGGTGTTTGAAGAAGATGACAAGCTAGCCAATAATTTCAATGCTCTTCGTCGACAGGTTAGACAATTTTCTGTCCTCTTACAGAATAGCCCCATAGTCTACAATAGGACGCTCGCTGTACAAGTTAGTGTTTTAAACACGATCCGAGGAGAAGGTTTTGTTTGTTTAAGACTGAGGTCATTAGCAAAGTACGAGAAAAACAAGACAAAGAGAAAAGAGCCATGAGACACCAGCAATGAAACTGGTGCTGGTCAGAAGGTCATGGTGAAAAACTATCACGGTGAAGTATTTGATTGGAGTTCTTTATAAGAGACGAGGTACATTCACATATCTAATGAAGATTGGAGAGACACCAACAATGCCATGTCTGTCACCTGTTTGAGAGATAAACCCTGAAAAGGGGGGAGAGAGTGTGAAATACCTCCAAAAATTCCTCCTACAGTGAAAGTCAAAAGTAGCTGAACATTTGTTGGTGTTGCTGGACTCAGCAGCAGAGCAAAGAGTTGAGTCTTTGATCGAGACAAATCAATTGATGTCACAGTCCTTTATTTTTTTAGAAAACATTTCATTGAAGCATTTATAATTTTAACATTTAAACATTCTTAACAGCAGAGCGGGCCGACATGCGCAACAACATCGCAATAACATATCCAACTTCCCCCCCACAACCCCCCCGCCCCCCGCCCCCCCCTCCACCTCCTGACTGCCTGTAAAGAAGTCGATGAAGGTCTACCACCTCTGAGCGAACCCCTGAATTGAACTTCTTAAGGCGAACTTAATCTTTTCCAACCTGAGGAACCCCGCCATGTCGCTCACCCACACCCTGGCTTTGGAGGCTCCGTGTCCCTCCATCCCAGGAAAATCCGTCTCCGGGCCACCAGGGAGGCAAAGGCCAAAACGTCAGCCTCTCTCCCCTCCTGGGCCCCCGGATCCTCTGACACCCCAAACATTGCCACCTCTGGACTCGGAGTCACCCTCCCTGACAGGATGCCTGACATGACGTCTGCAAATCCCTGCCAGAATCCCCTCAGCTTCAGGCACGCCCAAAACATGTGTACGTCATTCGCCGGACTTCCCTCACACCGGCCACACCTGTCCTCCACCTCCTCAAAAAACCTACTCATTGGGGCAGCATGTGGCGCAGTGGATAGCACTGAGGACCCGGGTTTGAATCCCGGCCCTGGGTCACTGTCCGTGTGGAGTTTGTACATTCTCGCCATGTCTGTGTGGTCTTCACTCCTGCAACCCAAAGATGTGCTGGTTAGGAGGATTGGCCGTGCTAAATTGCCCCTTAATTGCAAACAAAATAATAATTGGGTACTCTAAATTTAAAAAAACAAACTACTCATCCGGGCCATAGTCATATGATGCCTCCATTGCCCCCACACCCTCAGGGCTGCCACTACCACTGGGCTTGTGGAGTACCGAGCTGGCGAGAACAGCAGAGGTTAACAAAGTTAACAAAGCCTCCAAACTCGGACACTTACAGGATGCCACCTCCACTCGTTCCCACACCGACCCCTCCCAACTACCCACTTCCTAACCA
The DNA here is from genome assembly GCF_047496885.1 of Scyliorhinus torazame. Lineage (NCBI taxonomy): Eukaryota > Metazoa > Chordata > Chondrichthyes > Carcharhiniformes > Scyliorhinidae > Scyliorhinus > Scyliorhinus torazame. The sequence goes on along the minus strand of NC_092713.1, from coordinate 299,828,532 downwards.
TCGATATATTGGCCGCCCAGTAATAGTTAATAAGATTCGGAAGGGCCAAGCCCCCCATCCCGCGACCCCGTTCCAAAAGGACCTTCCTCACCCTCGGGGCCTTACCAGCCCATACAAAACCCAAGATCACCACGTTCATCTTCCTGAAAACAGCCTTAGGGATAAAAACTGGAAGACATTGAAACACAAACATCTCGGGGACTGTCATCTTCACAGTCTGTATCCTCCCCGCCAGTGACAGCGGGAGCATGTCCCACCTACGGAAGTCCCCTTTCATTTGCTCAACCGCCCTGCCCAGATATAGCTTATGGAGCTGAACCCAGTCCCTTGCGACCTGAATCCCCAGGTACCTAAAACTGCTTCCCACCACTTTAAACGAAAACTCCCTCAATCTCCTCTCCTGCCCCCATGCCTGAATCGCGAACACCTCACTCTTACCCCATGTTTAATTTGTAGCCCGAGATCTAAATTCCTCCAATATCTACATGATCCCAGCCATCCTCTCCAACGGGTCTGTTATGTAAAGGAGCAAGACGTCCTAATAATAAGACCCATTGGTGTAAGGTAAGTGCCATATTATATTATTAGCATTGTGCAGGTCAAGGATTGGAGGTGGAGGAGCAGTCTCTGTCAGCGAGAGAACCTGAGAACATCTCAGAAGGTAAGCAAGTGATTTTTACTTTTATACCTTTTTTTCAAATTGTGTGTGTCGGGGGGAAACTGAAGTGACATCACAGAAAAGCTGTGACCTGAGTGGCTGGTTGGGATTCTAACCTAAATTTTTTTGAGTATTTGGGAACTAATTAAACATAATAACTTAATTATAATTTAGAGGATATCTAAGCCAGAGATCGGAGAATATTATAGTTAGCTATCGCATTTCTATTAGAAATCTAGTGCTAGGAAACAGATAGTTGACAGTAACTTTGTAATTTAAAAAAAAAAAAAGTATTTATATAAAAAAAAAAGACAAATTTTAATTTTAATTAATTGACGCAATGTCAGTTAGAGGGGTGCTGTGCTCTGACTGTGAGATGTGGCAGGTCCGGGAGGCTTCCAGCGTCCCGGATGGCTTCATCTGCAGAAAGTGCACCCAACTGCAGCTCCTCACAGACCGCATGGTTCGGTTGGAGCAGCAATTGGATGCACTTAGGAGCATGCAGGTGGCGGAAAGCGTCATAGATCGCAGTTATGTAAGTGTGGTCACACCCAAGGTGCAGGCAGAGAAATGGGTGACCACCAGAAAGGGCAGGCAGTCAGTGCAGGAATCCCCTGTGGTTGTCCCCCTCTCGAACAGATATACCCCTTTGGATACTGTCGGGGGGGATAGCCTATCAGGGGAAAACAGCAGCAGCCAGAGCAGTGGCACCACGGCTGGCTCTGATGTTCAGAAGGGAGGGTCAAAGCGCAGAAGAGTAATAGTTATAGGGGACTCTATAGTCAGGGGAACAGATAGGCGCTTCTGTGGACGTGAAAGAGACTCCAGGATGGTATGTTGCCTCCCTGGTGCCAGGGTCCAGGATGTCTCCGAACGGGTAGAGGGAATCCTGAAGGGGGAGGGCAAACAGGTAGAGGTCGTTGTACATATTGGTACTAACGACATAGGCAGGAAGGGGCATGAGGTCCTGCAGCAGGAGTTCAGGGAGCTAGGCAGAAAGTTAAAAGACAGGACCTCGAGGGTTGTAATCTCGGGATTACTCCCTGTGCCACGTGCCAGTGAGGCTAGAAATAGGAAGATAGAGCAGACAAACACGTGGCTAAACAGCTGGTGTAGGAGGGAGGGTTTCTGTTATCTGGACCACTGGGAGCTCTTCCGGGGCAGGTGTGACCTGTATAAGATGGACGGGTTGCATCTAAACCGGAGAGGCATAAATATCCTGGCCGCGAGATTTGCTAGTGTCACACGGGAGGGTTTAAACTAGTATGGCAGGGGGGTGGGCACGGGAGCAATAGGTCAGAAGGTGAGAGCGTTGAGGGAGAACTAGGGAATAGGGACAGTGTGGCTCTGAGGCAGAGCAGACGGGGAGAAGTTGCTGAACACAGCGGGTCTGGTGGCCTGAAGTGCATATGTTTTAATGCAAGGAGCATTACGGGTAAGGCAGATGAACTTAGAGCTTGGATTACTACTTGGAACTATGATGTTGTTGCCATTACAGAGACCTGGTTGAGGGAAGGGCAGGATTGGCAGCTAAACGTTCCAGGATTTAGATGTTTCAGGCGGGATAGAGGGGGATGTAAAAGGGGAGGCGGAGTTGCGCTACTTGTTCAGGAGAGTATCACAGCTATACAGCGAGAGGACACCTCAGAGGGCAGTGAGGCTATATGGGTAGAGATCAGGAATAAGAAGGGTGCAGTAACAATGTTGGGGGTATACTACAGGCCTCCCAACAGCCAGCGGGAGATAGAGGAGCAGATAGGTAGACAGATTTTGGAAAAGAGTAAAAACAACAGGGTTGTGGTGATGGGAGACTTCAACTTCCCCAATATTGACTGGGACTCACTTAGTGCCAGGGGCTTAGACGGGGCAGAGTTTGTAAGGAGCATCCAGGAGGGCTTCTTAAAACAATATGTAAACAGTCCAACTAGGGAAGAGGCGGTACTGGACCTGGTATTGGGGAATGAGCCCGGCCAGGTGGTAGATGTTTCAGTAGGGGAGCATTTCGGTAACAGTGACCACAATTCAGTAAGTTTTAAAGTACTGGTGGACAAGGATAAGAGTGGTCCGAGGATGAATGTGCTAAATTGGGGGAAGGCTAATTATAACAATATTAGGCGGGAACTGAAGAACATAGATTGGGGGCGGATGTTTGAGGGCAAATCAACATCTGACATGTGGGAGGCTTTCAAGTGTCAGTTGATAGGAATACAGGACAGGCATGTTCCTGTGAGGAAGAAAGATAAATACGGCAATTTTCGGGAACCTTGGATGACGAATGATATTGTAGGTCTCGTCAAAAAGAAAAAGGAGGCATTTGTCAGGGCTAAAAGGCTGGGAACAGACGAAGCCTGTGTGGCATATAAGGAAAGTAGGAAGGAACTTAAGCAGGGAGTCAGGAGGGCTAGAAGGGGTCATGAAAAGTCATTGGCAAATAGGGTTAAGGAAAATCCCAAGGCTTTTTACACTTACATAAAAAGCAAGAGGGTAGCCAGGGAAAGGGTTGGCCCACTGAAGGATAGGCAAGGGAATCTATGTGTGGAGCCAGAGGAAATGGGCGAGGTACTAAATGAATACTTTGCATCAGTATTCACCAAAGAGAAGGAATTGGTAGATGTTGAGTCTGGAGAAGGGGGTGTAGATAGCCTGGGTCACATTGTGATCCAAAAAGACGAGGTGTTGGGTGTCTTAAAAAATATTAAGGTAGATAAGTCCCCAGGGCCGGATGGGATCTACCCCAGAATACTGAAGGAGGCTGGAGAGGAAATTGCTGAGGCCTTGACAGAAATCTTTGGATCCTCGCTGTCTTCAGGGGATGTCCCGGAGGACTGGAGAATAGCCAATGTTGTTCCTCTGTTTAAGAAGGGTGGCAGGGATAATCCCGGGAACTACAGGCCGGTGAGCCTTACTTCAGTGGTAGGGAAATTACTGGAGAGAATTCTTCGAGACAGGATCTACTCCCATTTGGAAGCAAATGGACGTATTAGTGAGAGGCAGCACGGTTTTGTGAAGGGGAGGTCGTGTCTCACTAACTTGATAGAGTTTTTCGAGGAGGTCACTAAGATGATTGATGCAGGTAGGGCAGTAGATGTTGTCTATATGGACTTCAGTAAGGCCTTTGACAAGGTCCCTCATGGTAGACTAGTACAAAAGGTGAAGTCACACGGGATCAGGGGTGAACTGGCAAGGTGGATACAGAACTGGCTAGGCCATAGAAGGCAGAGGGTAGCAATGGAGGGATGCTTTTCTAATTGGAGGGCTGTGACCAGTGGTGTTCCACAGGGATCAGTGCTGGGACCTTTGCTCTTTGTAGTATATATAAATGATTTGGAGGAAAATGTAACTGGTCTGATTAGTAAGTTTGCAGACGACACAAAGGTTGGTGGAATTGCGGATAGCGATGAGGACTGTCTGAGGATACAGCAGGATTTAGATTGTCTGGAGACTTGGGCGGAGAGATGGCAGATGGAGTTTAACCTGGACAAATGTGAGGTAATGCATTTTGGAAGGGCTAATGCAGGTAGGGAATATACAGTGAATGGTAGAACCCTCAAGAGTATTGAAAGTCAAAGAGATCTAGGAGTACAGGTCCACAGATCACTGAAAGGGGCTACACAGGTGGAGAAGGTAGTCAAGAAGGCATACGGCATGCTTGCCTTCATTGGCTGGGGCATTGAGTATAAGAATTGGCAAGTCATGTTGCAGCTGTATAGAACCTTAGTTAGGCCACACTTGGAGTATAGTGTTCAATTCTGGTCGCCACACTACCAGAAGGATGTGGAGGCTTTAGAGAGGGTGCAGAAGAGATTTACCAGAATGTTGCCTGGTATGGAGGGCATAAGCTATGAGGAGCGATTGAATAAACTCGGTTTGTTCTCACTGGAACGAAGGAGGTTGAGGGGCGACCTGATAGAGGTATACAAAATTATGAGGGGCATAGACAGAGTGGATAGTCAGAGGCTTTTCCCCAGGGTAGAGGGGTCAATTACTAGGGGGCATAGGTTTAAGGTGAGAGGGGCAAAGTTTAGAGTAGATGTACGAGGCAAGTTTTTTACGCAGAGGGTAGTGGGTGCCTGGAACTCACTACCGGAGGAGGTAGTGGAGGCAGGGACGATAGGGACATTTAAGGGGCATCTTGACAAATATATGAATAGGATGGGAATAGAAGGATACGGACCCAGGAAGTGTAGAAGATTGTAGCTTAGTCGGGCAGTATGGTCGGCACGGGCTTGGAGGGCCGAAGGGCCTGTTCCTGTGCTGTACATTTCTTTGTTCTTTGTTCTTTGTCCGCATGGAGTGAAACCCTGTGCTCCACCCCCCTCTCACTATGCCCTGCCAGATGTTCGATGACCTAAGCGCCATTGCCAAGGGCTCTATGGCCAGGGCAAACAGTAGTGGGGAGAATGGACATCCCTGCCTTGTCCCCCTACACAAACTAATATATTCTGATCGGACCCGGTTGGTCCTTACATTCGCCACCGGTGCCTGACATAACAGCCGGACCCAGTCAGCGAATCCCTGTCCGAACCCAAACCTTCCCAGGATATCCCACAGATTGATGTCTCAGTTCTAACCATTGAGTATAGTTGGCCATCAACGTCAAAGCTCCGGCTTGATGCAGTGGGAGACGTTGAGAGATGGAAATAGAAGGAGATGCCCAGACAGAAAGTGAAAGAAGCCGGATAGATTCATTGGAAACATATAGGAAGAAAGAAGTTGTTCCTTTCATTTCCTCTTGTCAAATTATGATATTTTTAAACACAGGAGCAGGAGCAGGAGTAGGCCATCTGGCCCCTCGAGCCTGCTCCACCATTCAATGAGATCATGGCTGATCTTTTGTGGACTCAGCTCCACTTTCCGGCCCGAACACCATAACCCTTAATCCCTTTATTCTTCAAAAAACTATATATCTTTATCTTAAAATCATTTAATGAAGGAGCCTCTACTGCTTCACTGGGCAAGGAATTCCATAGATTCACAACCCTTTGGGTGAAGAAGTTCCTCCTAAACACAGTCCTAAATCTACTTCCCCTTATTTTGAGGCTATGCCCCCTAGTTCTGCTTTCACACGCCAGTGGAAACAACCTGCCCGCATCTATCCTATCTATTCCCTTCATAATCTTATATGTTTCTATAAGATCCCCCCTCATCCTTCTAAATTCCAATGAGTACAGTCCCAGTCTACTCAACCTCTCCTCGTAATCCAACCCCTTCAGCTCTGGGATTAACCTAGTGAATCTCCTCTGTACACCCTCCAGTGCCAGTACGTCCTTTCTCAAGTAAGGAGACCAAAACTGAACACAATACTCCAGGTGTGGCCTCACTAACACCTTATACAATTGCAGCAGAACCTCCCTAGTCTTAAACTCCATCCCTCTAGCAATGAAGGACAACATTCCATTTGCCTTCTTAATCACCTGTTGCACCTGAAAACCAACTTTCTGCGACTCATGCACTAGCACACCCAGGTCTCTCTGCACAGCAGCATGTTTTAATATTTTATCATTTAAATAATAATCCCTTTTGCTGTTATTCCTATCAAAATGGATAACCTCACATTTGTCAACATTGTATTCCATCTGCCAGACCCTAGCCCATTCACTTAGCCTATCCAAATCCCTCTGCAGACTTCCAGTATCCTCTGCACTTTTTGCTTTACCACTTATCTTAGTGTCGTCTGCAAACTTGGACACATTGCCCTTGGTCCCCAACTCCAAATCATCTATGTAAATTGTGAACAGTTGTGGGCCCAACACTGATCCCTGAGGGACACCACTAGCTACTGATTGCCAACCAGAGGAACACCCATTAATCCCCACTCTTTGCTTTCTATTAATTAATCAATCCTCTATCCATGCTACTACTTTCCCCTTAATGCCATGCATCTTTATCTTATGCAACAACCTTTTGTGTGGCACCTTGTCAAAGGCTTTCTGGAAATCCAGATATACCACATCCATTGGCTCCCTGTTATCTACCGCACTGTTAATGTCCTCAAAAGAGTCCACTAAATTAGTTAGGCACGACCTGCCCTTTATGAACCCATGCTGCGCCTGTCCAATGGGACAATTTCCATCCAGATGCCTCGCTATTTCATCCTTGATGATAGATTCCAGCATCTTCCCTACTACCGAAGTTAAGCTCACTGGCCTATAATTACCCGATTTCTGCCTACCTCCTTTTTTAAACAGTGGTGTCACGTTTGCTAATTTCCAATCCGCCGGGACCACCCCAGAGTCCAGTGAATTTTGGTAAATTATCACTAGTGCATTTGCAATTTCCCAAGCCATCTCTTTTAGCACTCTGGGATGCATTCCATTCGGTCCAGGAGACTTGTCTACCTTTAGCCCCATTAGCTTGCCCATCACTACCTCCTTGGTGATATCAATCCTCTCAAGGTCCTCACCTGTCATAGCCTCATTTCCATCAGTCACTGGCATGTTATTTGTGTCTTCCACAGTGAAGACCGACCCAAAAAACCTGTTCAGTTCCTCAGCCATTTCCTCATCTCCCATTATTAAATCTCCCTTCTCATCCTCTAAAGGACCAATATTTACCTTAGCCACTCTTTTTTGTTTTATGTATTTGTAGAAACTTTTACTATCTGTTTTTATATTCTGAGCAAGTTTACTCTCATAATCTATCTTACTCTTCTTTATAGCTTTTTTAGTAGCTTTCTGTTGCCCCCTAAAGATTTCCCAGTCCTCTAGTCTCCCACTGATCTTTGCTACTTTGTATGTTTTTTCCTTCAATTTGATACTCTCCCATATTTCCTTAGATATCCACGGTCAATTTTCCCTCTTTTTACCGTCCTTCCTTTTTGTTGGTATAAACCTTTGCTGGGCACTGTGAAAAATCACTTGGAAGGTTCTCCACTGTTCCTCAACTGTTTCACCATAAAGTCTTTGCTCCCAGTCTACGTTAGCTAGTTCTTCTCTCATCCCATTGTAATCTCCTTTGTTTAAGCACAAAATACTAGTGCTTGATTTTACCTTCTCACCCTCCATCTGTATTTTAAATTCCACCATATTGTGATCGCTCCTTCCGAGAGGATCCCTAACTATGAGATCCTGAATCAATCCTGTCTCATTACAGAGGACCAGATCTAGGACCGCTTGTTCCCTCGTAGGTTCCATTACATACTGTTCGAGGAAACTATCGCGGATACATTCTATAAACTCCTCCTCAAGGCTGCCTTGCCCGACCTGGTTAAACCAATCGACATGTAGATTAAAATCCCCCATGATAACTGCTGTACCATTTCTACATGCATCTGTTATTTCTTTGTTTATTGCCTGCCCCACCATCATGTTACTATTTGGTGGCCTATAGATTACTCCTATCAGTGACTTTTTTGCCTTACTATTCCTGATTTCCACCCAAATGGATTCAACCTTATCCTCCATAGCACCGATGTCATCCCTTACTGTTGCCCGGATGTCATCCTTAAATAACAGAGCTACACCACCTCCCTTACCATCCACTCTGTCCTTCCGAAAAGTTTGATACCCTTGGATATTTAACTCCCAGTCGTGACCATCCTTTAACCATGTTTCAGTAATGGCCACTAAATCATAGTCATTCACGATGATTTGCGCCATCAACTCATTTACCTTATTCCGAATACTACGAGCATTCAGGTAAAGTACACTTATGTTGGCTTTTTTTCCTCTGTTCTTAATCTTAACACCTCGATCAGTAACCTCTCCTAAGTTATATTTCCTCTTAACCTTTCTCCTAATTTTCCTTGTCGTCGAACCCACATCTTCCTGTAACAACCTGCCGCGTCGCTTACCATTAATGTTTTCACATCCCGTTTTATTTATTTTAGTATTCCTGGTCCTATTCACTGAGCTCCCCTCAGTCACTGTACCTTGTACTGTCGCCCTTTTTGATTTTTGACTATGGCTTCTCTGCCTTACACTTTCCCCCTTACTGTCTTTTATTTCTGTCCCTGTTTTACTACCTTCCAACTTCCTACATCGGTTCCCATCCCCCTGCCACATTAGTTTAAACTCTCCCCAACAGCTAGAGCAAACCCCCCCCTCCTAGGACATCGGTTCCAGTCCTGCCCAGGTGCAGACCGTCTGGTTTGTACTGGTCCCACCTCTCCCAGAACCGGTTCCAATGTCCCAGGAATTTGAATCCCTCCCTCTTGCACCATCTCGCGAGCCACGTATTCATCCTCTCTATCCTGACATTCCTACTCTGTCTAGCTCGTGGCACTGGTAGCAATCCTGAGATTACTACCTTTGAGGTCCTACTTTTTAGTTTAACTCCTAGCTCCCTAAATTCAGCTTGTAGGACCTCATCCCGTTTTTTACCTATATCGTTGGTGCCTATGTGCACCACGACAGCTGGTTGTTCACCCTCCCTCCCCAGAATGTCCTGCAGCCGCTCCGAGACATCCTTGACCCTTGCACCAGGGAGGCAACATACCATCCTGGAGTCTCGATTGCGTCCGCAGAACCGTCTGTCTATTCCCCTTACAATTGAGTCCCCTATCTCTATAGCCCTGCCATTCTTCTTCCTGCCCAGCTGTGCAGCAGAGCCAGCCACGGTGCCATGAACCTGGCTGCTGCTGCCTTCCCCTGGTGAGCCATCGCCCTCAACAGTATCCAAAGCGGTATATCTGTTTTGCAGGGAGTTGACCGCAGAGGACACCTGCACTGCCTTCCTACTCTTGCTCTGTCTTTTGGTCACCCATTTACTATCTCCCTCAGTACCTTTCACCTGCGGTGTGACCAACTCGCTAAACGTGCTATCCACGACGTTCTCAGCATCGCGGATGCTCCAAAGTGAGTCCATCCGCAGCTCCAGAGCCGTCAAGCGGTCTAACAGGAGCTGCAACTGGACACACTTCTTGCATGTGAAGGAGCCAGGGACAGTGGACGTGTCCCTGAGCTCCCACATCGCACACGAGGAGCATGACACGGGTCTGAGATCTCCTGCCATGTCTTAAGCCTTCGGTTAACTTGAACAATTTCAATTTCCCTCCCAAAAAATGTAACTAAATAAATAAACAATGAAGAAAAAAATATACATATATACCAATGAAAAGAAACAGAAAAACAGAAACACTACTTACCAGTCACTTAACAGGGATAAAAAGCACTTCCTCCCCACCCAGCTTCGAATTCCCACCTAGATTCAAATTCCCAAACTCACTCTTTGCTGTCTCACTCCTGGCTGTCTTCTCTGTCTCACTGGGAGAACTCACTGGGAGTGAGTTTACAAGTGGCTCTTTTTAAACTGTCCTGAATTGACTCCCCTCCCCCATCTGCTTTTAGTATTATGTATAGTTCAGGGCTTCACACTATGGGAGAGTGTGGCGAAGAGGTATACAAGAATGATTCGAGGGGTGAGAAACTTCAGTTATGAGGATAGATTGGAGAGATTGGGACAGTTCTCCTTGGAGAGGGGAAGGCTAAGAGGAGTTTTGATAGAGATGTTAAAAATCATGAGGGGGCTGGACAGAGTAGACAGGGAGAAATTGTTCCCACTCGTGAAAAAAATCGAGAAAGAGTGGGCATGGATTTAAAGTGATTTACAAAAGAAGCAAATGTGATGTGAGAAAAAGCTTTCACACAGCGAGTGGTTCGGGGTCTGGAATGCACTGGCTGGAAGTGTGGCGGAGGCAGGTTCAGTTGAGGCCGTCAAGAGATGATTATTTGAATAGAAAAAATGTGCAAGGGTTATGGGGAAATGGCAGGAGACTGGCACTATGGCGGAATGCACCAGCTCTTCAAACGAGCATCATGCCTTAGTGCCATTCTGCACTGTTGGGATTCTATATAGTCTATGAATGCCCTTGAGAAGATAGTGGTGAGTAGCCTTGTTGAACTGCTGCAGTCCGTGTGGTGTACAGTGCTGTTGGGGGGGGAGTTCCAGTATTTTGACCCAACGACAGTGAAGGGACGGCGATATATTCCCAAGTTAGGATGGTGAGTGACTTGGAGGGGAACTTGCAGGTGATGGTGTTCCCATACCTCATTTTGAATATGGTATACACAGCTACCATTACGTGTCGATGGTGGAAGAGTGAATGTTTAGGTAGTGAATGGAGTGTCGTTCAGACAGGTTTAATCGAGGCATTCAAGACGGCATTAGATGATTATTTCAATAGAAACAATGATTATTCAATGGAAACAATATGCAGAGGTTTGGGGAAAGGGCAGGGGAATGGTACTAAGTCATGATGCTCATTTGGAGAGCTGGTGCAGACACAATGGACCTTATGCGCCGTAACAGTTCTGTGATTCTGGATTATGATTCTTAATCATTGTCCAAGGCATAATCATCCAAGCAAGCGGGAAGTATTCCATCGCGTTTGTCGTTGGCTTTGGGGAAATAGGATTGGAGTTACTCACGATACACTACATTGAGTAGTCATCAGCAAACATCCCCAGTTCTGACCTTAGCATGGGGAGAACACCATTGATGAAGCAACCGAAAATGGTCAGGCCGAGCACTCAACCCTGCAGAACTCCAGCGATGAACTGGGGGTGAGATGATTAATCTCCAAAGCCTTGTGCTAGGTAATCATAGAACCATTGGCTCCCCACAGTGCAGAAGGAGGCCATTCGAACCATCGGGTCTGCACCAGCCCTTGCTCCGATAGAGCACCCTAACTAGACCCAATGCCCCACCCCGTAACCTCACCTAACCTTTGGGCAATATTAGCATGGCTAATTCACTTAACCTGCACATCATTAGACTGTGGGGGAAAACCGGAGCACCCGGAGGAAACCCACGCGGACACAAGGGGAACATGCAAACTCCATGTAGACAGTTACCCTCGCACTGTGAGTCACCAGTGCTAACCACTGTGCCACTGTGCTGCCCATACAACCAGTGGAGAGTTTCCCATCCAGTGTAAGACTACAACCAGTGGAAAGTTTTCCCCCAATTGCCATTGACTTCCATTTTGCTAGGGGTCCTTGATGCCATACTCAGTCAAATGCTGCTTTGATATCAAGAACAAGCACACTCACTGCATCTCTGGAGTTCAGCGCTTCTGTCCATGTTTGTGTCAAGGCTGTAATGCGGTCTGGAGCCGTGTGGCCCTGCCGTCGGTGCAGACTTGATGGGCCGAACGGCCTCTTCTGTGCTATATTATTCTGTGATTCTATGAGAACCCAAACTGAGTGAGCAGGTTATTGCTGAGTAAGTGTCGCTGTCGATGGTATGTTCCATCATTTTGCCAATGATTGACAGGAGACTGATGGGCTAGTAATTGACTGGATTTGACTTGTCCTGTTGTTTGTGGACAGTTTTGCACTTTGTCGGTGAGGTACCAGTGTTGTAGCTGTACTGGCTCAGCTTGGCTAACAACGTAGTTTGTTCCGGAGCACAAGACTTCAGTACCACAGCTGGAATGGAGTCAGGATCAATAGCCTTTGCTGCATCCAATACCTTCAGCTGTTCCTTGACATTATGCAGAATTAATGGTATGTCAGAAAATTGGCATCTATGCCGGTGGACCCTCAAGAGGAGCCTGAAATAGATCATTCACTTGATACTTCTGGATGAAGGTATTCGCACACCGTCAGCCTTGTCTTTTGCACTTTTTCTGGGCTCCATCATCATTCAGGACTGGGATCTAGTTGGAGTCTCATCTTTGGGTTAGTTGCTTAATTGTACACTACCTTTCACCACTGCATGTGGCACAACTGCAGAACTCTGATATGATCGGATGGTTCTGGGATCTCTGAGCTCTCTCTGTACCAGCTGTTCAGCAAGCATGCATGCAAAGGACCTTACATTATAGCTTCAGCAAGTTGGCACCTCATTTCTCCCACAGTCCAAAGATGTGCAGGTTAAGTGGATTGGCCATTCTAAATTGCCCTTAGTGTCCAAAAAGGTTAGGTTGTGTTACGGGGATAAAGGGGATAGGGTGGAGGTGTGGGGCTTAAGTGGGGTGCTCTTTCCAAGGGCCGGTGCAGACTCGATGGGCTGAATGGCCTCCTTCTGCACTGTAAATTCTATGAGGTTATATATCATACTGTGGCCCAAAATGTTTCACGGATGCCCATTATCAAGCTGCTAGATTGATTGGAACCTAGCACTGTGGTAGTGTCACACAATTTGAAGACAGGGGGCAAAATTCTCCTCCCCGCCCCGCCACATTTCTGCCCCGACCGGCCGGCGGGAGTCTCCGTAACACCGGCCGGTCAATGGGGTTTCCCATTGTGGGGCAGCCCCACGCCGTCGGGAAACCCCCTGGTGCCGGCAGAACGGAGACTCCCGCCGGCGGAGAATGACGCCCAGGATTTCTTCTCCACGAGGACTGTGAAGTGGTCACTCTTGTGCTGTCAAGGACAGGTGAATCTATTATAATAAAAGCAAATTAGCGCAGATGCTGGAATTTGAAACAAAAACAGAAAATACTGGACAATCTCAGCAGGTCTGACAGCCTCTGTGGAGAGAGAATGGAGCTAACATTTCGAGTCTGGATGAATCATTGTCAAAGCTAGAGAGAACTGAAAATAGGATGAGATTTATACAGTCTTGGGGTGGGGGTGCTGGAGCAGTGGGGCTAGATCGAGGGCCAGCGAGTGGTGGAGATTGACAAAGATGTCATGGACAAAAATACAAAGGGAATGGTGATGATAATGACTAAGAAGAGAATTGATAGGCATATTAAGAGACCAGAATATGTCAATAACAGGATAGAGGTGAGCAGTGTGTCAAAGGACAACTTGGAACAGAGAGCGGATTGCCCTCGTAGGGTGGGGGGGAGGAGAGACAATGGTGAGGGGAAAATGGACCGACGGAAGAAATGAAAATAAATTGATAGAAATAAAAATGTGGTGAAGGTGGAGGAGAGAGTTCACAGTCTGAAGTTGTTGAACTCAGTGTTCGGTCTGGAAGTCAGGAAGCAAATGTATCTATTAGGTGGATTTGTAATGGATGAGGCCAAATAAATTTAACGTTCTTGTTGGTTCTCGCAATACCTGCCGCAGGCCCAGTCTGACAGGTCTATCCTTTAGGAGTGAGCCAGCTGAGTCAGTAATGGTGCTACTGATCTACTCTCAGTGATAGGCATTGAAGTCCTCCACCTAGAATACATTCTGTGCCTTTGCCTCCTTTGGGGGCCCCCTGTCCCTTTCAGAGGCACCCATGCCCAAAGGTTTTCCCCCACTAACCCTCCCCGCCAAGGCATCTCAAACCTAATCCCACAACCGTTCCATCCTTGGGGCCTACCAAACAGGTCCTGCCGAGCGAGACTCTTACCAACTTTTACAGATGCACCATAGAAAGCATCCTATCTGGCTGCATCACAGCCTGATATGGCAACTGCTCGGCCCAGGACCGCAAGAACCTTCAGAGAGTCATGAACACAGCCCAGTCCATCACACAAACCTGCCTCCCATCCACTGACTCCATCTACACCTCCCGCTGCCTGGGGAAAGTGGGCAGCATAATCAAAGACCTCTCCCACCCGGCTTACTCGCTCTTCCAACTTCTTCCATCGGGCAGGAGATACAGAAGTCTGAGAACACGCACGAACAGACTCAAAAACGGCTTCTTCCCCACTGTTACCGACTCCTAAATGACCCTCTTATGGACTGACCTCATTAACACTACACTCCTGTGTGCTTCACCCGATGCCGGTGTTGTGTAGTTACATTGTGCACCTTGTGTTGCCCTATTATGTATTTTCGTTTATTTCCTTTTCTTTCCATGTACTTAATGATCTGTTGAGCTGCTTGCAGAAAAATACTTTGCACTGTATCTCGGTACACATGACAATAAACAAATCCAATCCAATCCTTCCGAGTGGCCATCTTTCCCGCAAGCTGTGTTTTCTTTTCCCAGGTGGGAGCAGAAGTCTTGGCCTGAGCCAGTTAACGCCCTGATCAATGTTAAATGGCTGCAGGGCAGCTAATATTGACAGGGATGCATTCCACGCTGACTCCTTGGGCAGCAGGGTGGGAAACCCTACCATCCTGTTATACCGTCAATTCACTGTGAGACCGTGAGAACGAGTGAACATTAGGCTTTATTATCCATGAACTCGCCTGTCAGTGTCAGCTGTACAAATGAGTGCCACCCACAGGTGGCCGGTCTATATATTGCCCCAGTGAGGGCGGAGTCAGAGGGGGAGCCCACCGGGGTTCCAGTACAGTACCTGGAAGTAGACCGTATCATCATTTCCTGGTCATAGGTCACAGCACTATACAGACAGTTCATACTTAGGTGAATACATTCACCACACATCCAAAAAACCCTTCCGAGTATCTTCAAGGGATATGGTACAAAAATGTACATACATTAGGCCATTGAATGGTGGAGCAAGGTCCAGGACTAAAATCTGTGTTCCTGTGCTATTATATTCTATCTCCCAGCTGGCTCTTGTGTTCAGCCTTCACTGACATGATTGCAGTAATGTTTTCCTAGAATGTAACACAGCAGCAAAGACTTCATCATCTGTTTGTGGAGATCAACAATTTAAATGAAATTTCTTTTCTAATTATGTGTGAGACAGGATTCTAATATAATGACATTATTTGCCGCTGACTTGCATATGAATTCATCTCTTTGTCCTGACCAAGCTGCCAAAGCCGCAGGCAGTTAAGAAATGGGTTTCTTTCATTCTGAGCATTAAAAAGATCAACATTATAACTTTACATCGGCAAAAGAGCGACAGACCCTCAGGAATTCGTTCATTAGCTTCCCGTGCCTGAGACATCTATCAGTTAATTAGCACGGAGCCATCAGTTGGCTCTTTGGGAATTAACTACCGCTAATTCTACTTAGTCAATTGAGTGTTAACCAGCTCACCAATACCGACCTGCGCTAGTGTGGCAAGGCTCAGAGTGGAAGGCGGTACAAAGGTTAAACAAGTTTGCGTGAGGTAAATTTAGAGGCAGGGATTAAGGAACAGCAGAATGGGGACGTCACCATCTAAGGCCTGCCTGACATAATATACGCAGGGGCTGGAAACGGGGTAGAACCCCTCGGGATGCATGTTTGACATGGAATGCACACTGTAAATGTCATGTCTAATTGTAATTGTATTGAGGCAATTCAGAGCAAAATATGCTGCATGGAAAAACAAGAGTTGTATGGCACTGTTAGAGTGGGCCAAGGCGATGAATGGATATTATGAAAGAAAATATGTCGAATTCCGATAGTGCAGAAGGAGGCCATTCGGCACATCAGGTCTGCTCCGACCCTCTGAAATGACCACCTAGGGTCAGGCCCCCACCCTATCCCCATAACCCAACCGTACCTTTTTTGACACTAAGGGCAATTTATCATGGCCAATCCACCTAACCTACACATCTTTGCACTGTGGAAGGAAACCAGAGCACCCGGAGGAAACCCACGCAGACACGGGGAGGAAATGCAAACTCTACACAGTCACCCGAGGTCGGAATTGAACCCGGGTCCCTGGCGCTTTGAGGCAGCAGTGCTAATCACTGTGCCACCATGCCACCACACACTAAAATAAGAGGCATGATGGGTTTAGCTGACTTGACCACATTCTTGCGGAACATGCAGTGATCAGAGACACAAAGAGCTGCTTAGCAGGGCTTCTCTTGTCACTGGCACAGGAATCTGAATGGAGTCACTGCTGATTGAAATGCTGACTTGCGACAGAACTGGGCATTATACAGACCCAAGGACAGTCGATAAGAGGTCTGGGAGACAGCACGAGGAAGCTCCTAGCTGAGCATGAGCTGATTATGCTGCTCCCTCATGTCCCGTTACTAATTTCATTGGATCAATATGCAATGTATGTAATCTATAATCATTATGATTGGATTGCGCCCAGCCGGGATGGGCTGGGAATCTATATAAGAGCTGATGGTTTTCTGTGTTTGATGGCGATGTGCATGGCGAGCCCAGTATTATTCCCCGCCAGTTAAATAAACTGCTTGATGTTAGGAGCAGACCCGAGTGTCGAGTGATTCTTTCAGGATTCACCGATGCTAACAGCACCTTCTGTAATGTCCGATCTGAAATGCTGTGGATTGCACCATTTAGTGATTTTATGCACAAAATACATTTTTGATAAAATAAATTAAGCGGCAGGGATCAGGCAGCAGCAATTTTCCACTTTGGGAGCTCGAAGTTTATCATAGAATCATAGAACAGTTACAGCACAGGCGGAGGCCATTCGACCCAGCGTTTTCTTGCTGGCTCATTGCAAGAGCAAGTCAGCTGGTCTCACTCCCCTATCTTCTCCCAGTGGCTCTGCAAATATTCTCTCTGCCATAATTATCCAATTCTCTTTTGAAAGCCCCCATGGAATCTGACTCCCCCACATTCTCAGCCAGTTTATTCCAAATCCTAAACCCTTGCTGAATAAAAAATGTTTTTCCGCATAATAATAATAATAATAATTGCTTACTGTCACGAGTAGGCTTCGATGAAGTTACTGTGAAAAGCCCCGAGTCGCCACATTCCGGCGCCTGTTCGGGGAGGCCGGTACGGGAATTGAACCCACGCCGCTGCCTTGTTCTGCATTACAAGCCAGCTATTTAGCCCACTGTGCTTATGTCACCAAATGGGCTGACTGGGTCTATGGAAATTTGGCTTGGGCTCAATGGGCTGAATGGCCTCCTCCTGTGCTGTAAATGTCTCTCTGTGACTCAAGAACCACATTCTCAGGGCAAAGGGACTGGCTGATAAAAGGCGGCCTTCCCAGCTTCGCCCACGTGTCTGGGAACAAATTAAAAAAGCAACGTCACAAGGGCCGAGTTTGATTCCCGATACGGAAACCAACATAGTGCAGCCATGGGGCTTTCCGCAGTAACTTCATTGAAGCCTACTTGTGACAATAAGCGATTATTATTATTATTATTATGTGCTATCACCTCACCCCCAACAAACCACCCGCACCAGGCACCGGGACAATGATGCAAACGGCTTCCTTCTGTGCTGTACTGATTCTGCACAAACACCAACATTAGGGGTAATGATTTCATGGTGCTTCCCTCAAAGGGATCTGTGTATTGGGTAGGTTAGCTATACAGAGAATGACTGTCATCATTGGCAAATAGAGGGAAGAACATTGGTTTCCATGGCAACAATATAAGTAATTTGCATCATGCTTGCTCTGACGGCTCTGAAAATTCTGATGGAAGCTAAAAACCAATGGCTTTTATTGAAAGGAACATAGGACACGGTGCGAGTGAAAGCATTTCATCCTTCCATCAACTTGACCAAGATACGGAGCTCACAAGGGAGACGTGAGATAGAAAATCTTCAATCAGTTTCCCAGTAACCGCAGTCCACTCGGAACGAGAAACAGAATTTATTCAATTGTTTTCCGTGCAAAAAGTGATGTTCGACTATCAGTGGTAAACTGTATTAATAATGAACAAAAAGCTACAATTTTGCAATCTATTTTCTTTCGGAAATTCTGAATACATTAAGGGCTTCGAATTATTCTGGAAGGCTGGTACATCTTCAAATAATCAGAAAACACTGCCAAAGGATTGAACCAGAATTAAACAGAGGTTGAGTGGCTACAGGCACAGCACAAGGCTGTTTATCTGGGGCGCGATCTACCGGCTGTGTTGGACCTGAGAGGCAGCTGGTAGAGGGATGGGAGATCCCTCTTCCGGGATCTACCCGGCTCGTCACGCCTTGCGAGAAGTCGCGATCTGAATCCTGCTCATTGTGGGAGGGATTGCTCTCTGGCAAATCTGCATATTAGAGTGAGACAGCTAGTGTCACTCTAATATGTACTCACCAGATCTGCTGAGGCCCTGGGATTAACCTCTACACCTCGGAGACCTCGGGCGAGCAGTGTTCAATGCTGGTCCCCACAAATGGGAACCAGATGGAACAGCACATGTGGGGGTCTCCCAGAGGATTGGAGGCCTCCACGTGCTTTCCCTCTGGGCAGGTTGGCACCCTGGCACTGCTGATGTCACCTGGGCACCTTGACAGTGCCAGCCTGGCACCCTGGCAGTGCTACCTGTATGCCAGCCTGGAACTGCCAAGGTGTCCAGGTGGCACTGCCATCTGTCAGGGGCACTGCCAGGATGCTAAGCTGGAATTTTTCCCTGCACGTGTGAGGTGAGGCGCGACGGGGGCCTAAGGACTCCCTTGTAGGTATGTTTGGGCTTTGGGAGGGTTCAGGGATCAGGAGATTGGGATGTCACTTAAAAATGGCATCCCGATCTCTTGCTGCACCGACTTCCGGCGAGCAGAGCTCCTCAATGCAGGAAACGGGACTAAGTGCAGTCTTGGAGGGGCGTTCCCGGCTGAATTGAAACAGAGTCCTGATTGATAGCGTGGTGGTGTTTCTTGGTACTCCGAGCGCCGGAAAGCTAAACGCACTCGTCACGGGACTCTGATCCAATTTGTTTAAGATCCCACTCCTGAATTCAGAAAACTCTGAGAATGAAGCCTGTCTATGGAATCAAATATTTGTTCTTTAGAACACTTGTCTCTTAACCAACTTCACGGCTATGTCCCTCAAACACCGGAAAGTTTCTGCCTCTCTGCAGAATGCCCATTTCTCAAGCTCATCTGTATTTTCCAACGACGATTAGTTGATCATTTGATTGGATCTCCAAAGAATGGCTCCTGTAAACATTCATCCGCTTGAGTTCCTCTTTCTGATCTTCTGTACTCAAAGCTCCATTAGTCTTCAGCTTCGGAACTTCATCTTCCAAATCCCCAATATTTCTCTCCAGTGAGGCAACCTTGGCGTCCTCTGTTTGAATTATGGTAGCTCTCTGCTCTTTAGCGGGAAGCTGTTTACAATCGGAATGTTGATTGTTCAATGCACAGAAGGGGGCCATTTGCTCCATCATGAATGTGCGGCCACTTTGAAAGATCTGTCTGGTTAGTCTCACTCCCCTGTCTCTTCTCCATAGCCTCACTTCATTTGAAATTTAATTTCCATTTCCAAGTGTTCCACCTATCCATTGCCCTCAGTCCAAGCCGCCTCAGGTCTCACTTTCATTGTTGAAATATAAAAGCATAGTTTAAGCTGCAATTTAATAAAAGCTGATTGATGTGGAGGTGGAGGAGGGCTTCTCAAGGGGTGATGAAAGCTTGTAAGAGGTTGATGTGCAAAAACTCAGTCAATGCAGGATCAGCAAGTTCCCATTAATTCACCAGGCTCCTTGTGAGCTGCATTTATGTGAAGAGAATCTTGTATTTCTTTAGCCCCACTCCCCTGCCCTTTCCCTATAGTCTTGCAAATGCTTCCCTCACGCCTAAGAAATAGGTTTTGCAAACCTATGGGTTCCCTCAAACCTAAGAAATAGGTTCCAAGGATCACCTTAAAGGAAGAAGGAGATGCTGCGACGTTCACGGAGAGGTTCCCAGGGCCCTGAGAGAACGCCACTGCCAATAGTGGAGTAAAGGGAGGATTGAACAATACCAGAGGGGGCTGTTTGGGGGAGAGGAGAGTTGGGGCTGGAAGAGGTAACAGGGGCGGGGCGGGATGAGGCCATGAATGATATTAAACGCAAGCACGAGAGTTCTGAAATGTGAAGCATTGGCGAAACAGGAGGCAACGTCGGTGAGTCAGCACATGAGTGGAGCTGGTGTGGTTTAGGATGCCAGCAGCACACGTTTGGGTGAGGTTTGGAAGTAGGTCAGATGAGCATTGATATAGTTGAGGCTGGAGGGGAGAAAGGCAGATGAAGTCGATGATATTGTACAACTGGATGCAACTGACCTTTGTGACGTTGATGACATGACATCTGAAAATGGAATAGGATCGAATAGGATGTGACCTGTTGGTTTAACCTGAGACAGAGAACAGGTTGCAAACATATAGAACAAAGAAAAGAACAAAGAAAATTACAGCACAGGAACAGGCCCTTTGGCCCTCCAAGCCTGCGCCGATCCAGATTCTCTATCTAAAACTGTCGCCTATTTTCTAAGGATCTGTATCCCTCTGCTCCCTGCCCATTCATGTATCTGTCTAGATACATCTTAAATGATCTTAAATGACACTATCGTGCCCGCCTCTACCACCTCCGCCGGCAATGCGTTCCAGGCACCCACCACTCTCTGCGTAAAGAACTTTCCACGCATATCTCCCTTAAACTTTTCCCCTCTCACATTGAACTAGTGACCCCTAGTAATTGAGTCCCCCACTTTTGGAAAAAGCTTCTTGCTATCCACCCCGTCTATATCTCTCATGATTTTGTAGACCTCAATGACGTTCCCCCTCAACCGCTGTCTTTCTATTGAAAATAATCCTAATCTACTCAACCTCTCTTCATAGCTAGCGCCCTCCATACCAGGCAACATCCTGGTGAACCTCCTCTGCACCTTCTCCAAAGCATCCACATCCTTTTGATAATGTGGCGACCAGAACTGTCCGCAGTATTCCAAATGTGACCGAACAAAAGTCTTATACAACTGTAACATGACCTGCAAACTCTTGTACTCAATACCCCTTCCGATGAAGAAAAGCATTCCGTACGCCTTCTTGACCACTCTATCAACCTGCGCAGCCACCTTCAGGGTACAATGGACCTGAACACCCAGATCTCTCTGTACATCAATTTTCCCCAGGGCTTTTTCATTTACCGTATAGTTTGCTCTTGAATTGCATCTTCCAAAATGTATCACCTCGCATTTGCCCGGATTGAACTCCATCTGCCATTTCTCCGCCCAACTCTCCAATCTATCTATATTCTGCTGTATTCTCTGACAGTCCCCTTCACTATCTGCTACTCCACCAATCTTAGTGTCATCTGCAAACATGCTAATCAGACCACCTATACCGTCCTCCAGATCATTTATGTATATCACAAACTACAGTGGTCCCAGCACGGATCCCTGTGGAACACCACTGGTCACAGTTCTCCATTTTGAGAAACTCCCTTCCACTACTACTCTCTGTCTCCTGTTGCCCAGCCAGTTCTTTATCCATCTAGCTAGTATACCTTGGACCCCATGAGACTTCACTTTCTCCATCAGCCTACCATGGGGAACCTTATCAAATGCCTGACTGAAGTCCATGTATATGACATCTACAGCCCTTCCCTCATCAATCAACTTTGTCACTTCCTCAAAAAATTCTATTAAGTTGGTAAGACATGACCTTCCCTGCACAAAACCATGTTGCCTATCACTGATAAGCCCATTTTCTTCCAAATGGGAATAGATCCTATCCCTCAGAATCTTCTCCAGCAGCTTCAGGCTCACCGGTCTATAATTACCTGGATTATCTCTGTTACCCTTCTTAAACAAGGGGACAACATTAGCAATTCTCCAGTCCTCCGGTACCTCACCCGTGTTCAAGGATGCTGCAAAGATATCTGTTAAGGCCCCAGCTATTTCCTCTCTCACTTCCCTCAGTAACCTGGGATAGATCCCATCCGGACCTGGGAACTTGTCCACTTTAATGCCTTTTAGAATACCCAACACATCCTCCCTCCTTATGCCGACTTGACCTAGAGTAATCAAACATCTATCCCTAACCTCAACATCCGTCATGTCCCCCTCCTCGGTGAATACCGATGCAAAGTACTCATTAAGAATCTCAGCCATTTTCTCTGACTCCACGCATAACCTTCCTCCTTTGTCCTTGAGTGGGCCAACCCTTTCTCTAGTTACCCTCTTTCTCCTTATATATGAATAAAAGGCTTTGGGATTTTCCTTAATCCTGTTTGTTAAAGATATTTCATGACCCCTTTTAGCCCTCTTGATTCCTCGTTTCAGATTGGCCCTACATTCCCAATATTCTTCCAAAGCTTCGTCTGTCTTCAATCGCCTAGACCATAGATCCAGCAGAGGGCAGTAGAGTGGAGCTGCTGATTGGCTGTTGCGGGGTAAATTTGCATACGTCCTTGTGCTCACCCTAACTTGAAGGTGTACCTGAGCAAGAGACCCTAGCTGTTCAGGTGAAGACAAGCATCCAGCAGAGGGCAGTAGAGTGGAGCTGCTGATTGGCTGTTGCAGGGGAAATTTGCATACGTCCGTGTGCTCACCCTAACTTGAAGGTGTAGGAAGTGGGAAGTGCACCCATCACCAGCTCCTCAGAAACCGCGTTAGGTAACTGGAGCTGGAGTTGGGTGATCTTCGGATCATTCGGGAGGCTGAGGTGGTCATAGATAGAAGCTTCAGGGATGTAGTTACTCTGAAGAATAAAGATAGATGGGTGACGGTGAGAGGGGCTGGGAGGAAGCAGTCAGTACAGGGATCCCCTGTGGTCGTTCCCCTTAGCAACAAGTATACAACTTTGGATACGGTTTTGGGGGGGGGGGGACTTACCAGGGATAAGCCATTGGGTACAGGTCTCTGGCACAGAGTCTGTCCCTGTTGCTCAGAAGGGAAGGGGGGAGAGGAGCACAGCATTAGTCATTGGAGACTCCATAGTGAGGGGAATAGATAGGAGATTTTGTGGGAACGAGAGAGACTCGTGGTTGGAGTGTTGCCTCCCAGGTGCCAGGGTGCGTGATGTCTCGGATCGTGTTTTCAGGATCCTTAAGGGGGAGGGGGAGGGGGAGCAGCCCCAAATCGTGGTCCACATAGGTACCAACGACATAGGTAGGAAAAGGGATAGGGATGTAAGGCAGGAATTCAGGGAGCTAGTGTGGAAACTTAGATCTAGGACAGAGTTATTATCTCTGGGTTGTTACCCGTGCCACGTGATAGCGAGACGAGGAATAGGGAGAGAGAGGAGTTGAACACGTGGCTACAGGGATGGTGCAGGAGGAAGGGTTTCAGATTTCTGGATAATTGGGGCTCATTCTGCGGTTGGTGGGACCTCTACAAACGGGATGGTCTACACCTAGACCAGAGGGGTACCAATATCCTGGGGGGGAAATTTGCTAATGCTCTTCGGGAGGTTTTAAACTAGTTCAGCAGGGGCTTGGGAGCCTGAATTGTTGCTCCAGTATACAGGAGGTTGAGAGTAGTGAGGTCATGAGTAAGGTTTCAAAGTTGCAGGAGTGTACTGGCAGGCAGGAAGGTGGTTTAAAGTGTGTCTTCTTTAATGCCAGGAGCATCCGGAATAAGGTGGGTGAACTTGCGGCATGGGTTGGTACCTGGGACATCGATGTTGTGGCCATTTCGGAGACATGGATAGAGCAGGGACAGGAATGGTTGTTTCAGGTGCCGGGGTTTAGATATTTCAGTAAGCTCAGGGAAGGTGGTAAAAGAGGGGGAGGAGTTGCATTGTTAGTCAAGGACAGTATTACGGTGGCAGAAAGGACGTTTGATGAGGACACGTCTACTGACGTAGTATGGGCTGAGGTCAGAAACAGGAAAGGAGAGGTCACCCTGTTAGGGGTTTTCTATAGGCCTCCGAAAAGTTCCAGAGATGTAGAGGAAAGGAATGCAAAGATGATTCTGGATAGGAGTGAAAGCAACAGGGTAGTTGTTATGGGGGACTTTAACTTTCCAAATATTGACTGGAAAAGCTATAGTTCGAGTACTTTAAATGGGTCCGTTTTTGTCCAATGTGTGCAGGAGGGTTTCCTGACACAGTATGTAGATAGGCCAATGAGAGGCGAGGCCATATTGGATTTGGTACTGGGTAATGAACCAGGACAGGTGTTAGATTTGGAGGTAGGTGAGCACTTTGGTGATAGTGACCACAATTCGATTACGTTTACTTTAGTGATGGAAAGGGATAGGTGTATACCGCAGGGCAAGAGTTATATCTGGGGGAAAGGCAATTATGATGCGATGAGGCAAGACTTAAAATGCATCGGATGGAGAGGAAAACTGCAGGGGATGGGCACAATGGAAATGTGGAGCTTGTTCAAGGAATAGCTACTGCGTGTCCTTGATAAGTATATACCTGTCTGGCAGGGAGGAAGTGGTCAAGTGAGGGAACCGTGGTTTACTAAAGCAGTGGAAACACTTGTCAAGAGGAAGAAGGAGGCTTATGTAAAGATGAGACATGAAGGTTCAGTTAGGGCCCTCGAGTGTTACAAGTTAGCTAGGAAGGACCTAAAGAGAGAGCTAAGAAGAGCCAGGAGGGGACATAAGAAGTCTTTGGCAGGTAGGATCAAGGATAACAATAAAGCTTTCTACAGCTATGTCAGGAATAAAAGAATGACTCGGGTAAGAGTAGGGCCAGTCAAGGACAGTAGTGGGAAGTTGTGCTTGGAGTCCGAGGAGATAGGAGAGGGGCTAAATGAATATTTTTCGTCAGTATTCACACAGGAAAAAGACAATGTTGTCGAGGAGAATACTGAGATTCAGGCTACTAGACTAGAAGGGCTTGAGGTTCATAAGGAGGAGGTGTTAGCAATTCTGGAAAATGTGAAAACAGATAAGTCCCCTAGGCTGGATGGGATTTATCCTAGGATTCTCTGGGAAGCTAGGGAGGAGATACCTGAGCCTTTGGCTTTGATCTTTAAGTCATCTTTGTCTACAGGAATAGTGCCAGAAGACTGGAGGATAGCAAATGTTGTCCCCTTGTTCAAGAAGGGAGTAGAGACAACCCCGGTAACTATAGACCAGTGAGCCTTATTTCTGTTGTGGGCAAAATCTTGGAATGGTTTATAAGAGATAGGATGTATAATCATCTGGAAAGGAATAATTTGATTAGAGATAGTCAACACGGTTTTGTGAAGGGTAGGTTGTGCCTCACAAACCTTATTGAGTTCTTTGAGAAGGTGACCAAACAGGTGGATGAGGGTAAAGCAGTTGATGTGGTTTATATGGATTTCAGTAAAGCATTTGATAAGGTGCCCCACGGTAGGCTACTGCAGAAAATACGGAGGCATGGGATTCAGGGTGATTTAGCAGTTTGGATCAGAAATTGGCTAGCTGGAAGAAGACAAAGGGTGGTGGTTGATGGGAAGTGTTCAGACTGGAGTCCAGTTACTAGTGGTGTACCACAAGGATCTGTTTTGGGGCCACTGCTGTTTGGGGTAGAAGGATGGGTGAGTAGATTTGCAGATGACACTAAAGTCGGTGGAGTTGTGGTCTGTGCGGAAGGATGTTACAAGTTACAGAGGGAAATAGATAAGCTGCAGTGCTGGGCTGAGAGGTGGCAAATGGAGTTTAATGCAAAAAAGTGTGAGGTGATTCATTTTGGAAGGAATAACAGGAAGACAGAGTACTGGGCTAATGGTAAGATTCTTGGCAGTGTGGATGAGCAGAGAGATCTCTGTGTCCATGTACATAGATCCCTGAAAGTTGCCACCCAGGTTAAGAGGGTTGTTAAGAAGGCGTACGGTGTGTTAGCTTTTATTGGTAGAGGGATTGAGTTTTGGAGCCATGAGGTCATGTTGCAACTGTACAAAACTATGGTGCGGCTGCATTTGGAGTATTGCGTGCAATTCTGGTCGCCCCATTATAGGAAGGATGTGGAAGCATTGGAAAGGGTGCAGAGGAGATTTACCAGAATGTTGCCTGGTATGGAGGGAAGATCTTATGAGGAAAGGCTGAGGGACTTGAGGTTGTTTTTGTTAGAGAGAAGAAGGTTAAGAGGTGACTTATTGAGGCATACAAGATGATCAGAGGATTGGATAGGGTGGACAGTGAGAGCCTTTTTCCTCGGATGGTAATGTCTAGCACGAGGGGACATAGCTTTAAATTGAGGGGAGATAGATATAGGACAGATGTCAGAGGTAGGTTCTTTACTACTATAGTAGTAGAATGCCCTGTCTGCAACAGTAGTGGACTCGCCAACACTAAGGGCATTCAAATGGTCATTGGATAGACATATGGGCGACAAGGGAATAGTGTAGATGGGCTTTAGAGTGATTTCACAGGTTGGCGCAACATCGAGCACTTCAATGCTTCCTTCTTCCTCTTAGCTAGTCTCACAATTTCACCTGTCATCAATGGTTCCCTAATCTTGCCATTTCTATCCCTCATTTTCACAGGGACATGTCTGTCCTGCATTCTAATCAACCTCTCTTTAAAAGCCTCCCACATATCAAATGTGGATTTACCTTCAAACAGCTGCTCCCAATCCATATTCCCCAGCTCCTGCCGAATTTTGGCACAGTTGGCCTTCCCCCAATTTAGCACTCTTCCTTTAGGACCACTCTCGTCTTTGTCCATGAGTATTCTAAAACTTACGGAATTGTGATCACGATTCCCAAAGTAATCCCCGACTGAAACTTCAAACACCTGGCCGGGCTCATTCCCCAACACCAGGTCCAGTATGGCCCCTTCCCGAGTTGCACTATTTACATACTGCTCTAGAAAGCCCTCCTGGATGCTCCTTACAAATTCTGCTCCATCTGGACCTCTGACACTAAGTGTATCCCAGTCAATGTTGGGAAAATTAAAATCTCCTATCACCACCACCCTGTTGCTCCTACATCTTTCCATAATCTGTTTACATATTTGTACCTCTATCTCACGCTCGCTGTTGGGAGGTCTGTAGTACAGCCCCAACATTGTTACCGCACTCTTCCTATTTCTGAGCTCTGCCCATATGGCCTCACTGCTCGAGTCCTCCATAGTGCCCTCCTTCAGCACAGCTGTGATATCCTCCCTGACCAGTAATGCAACTCCTCCACCCCTTTTACCTCCATCTCTATCCCGCCTGAAGCATCGATATCCTGGGATATTTAGTTGCCAATCATGCCCTTCCCTCAACCAAGTCTCAGTAATAGCAATAACATCATACACCCAGGTACTAATCCAAGCCCTAAGTTCATCTGCCTTACCTACTATACTTATTGCATTAAAACAAATGCACCTCAGACCACCAGTCCCTTTGCGTTCATCATCTGCTCCCTGCCTACTCTTCCCCTTAGTCAAGCTGATTTCATGATCTAGTTCCTTGCAGGCTTTAGTTACTACCTCCTTACTGCCCACTAACCTCCTCATTTGGTTCCCATCCCCCTGCCACATTAGTTTAAACCCTCCCCAACAGCGTTAGCAAAAGCACCCCCAAGGACATTGGTTCCAGTCCGGCCCAGGTGTAGACCGTCCAATTTGTAGTAGTCCCACCTCCCCCAGAACTGGCCCCAATGTCTCAAAAATCTGAACCCCTCTCTCCTGCACCATCTCTCAAGCCACGCATTCATCCTGCCTATTCTTTCATGTCTACTCTAACTACCACGTGGCACTGGTAGCAATCCTGAGATTACTACCCCTGAGGTCTGACTTTTTAACTTGGCTCCTAACTCCCTAAATTCTGCTTGTAGGAACTCATCCCGTTTCTTACCTCTATCATTAGTGCCTATATGCACCACGACAACTGACTGTTCACCCTCCCCCTTCAGAATGTTCTGCAGCCGATCTGAGACATCCCTGACCCGTGCACCTGGGAGGCAACATACCATTCGGGAGTCTCGTTTTCGACCACAGAACTGCGTATCTACTCCCCTTACAATTGAATCCCGTAAGACTATAGCCCTTCCACTCTTTTTCCCCCCCTTCTGTACAGCAGAGCCAGCCACGGTGCCATGAACCTGGCTACTGCTGCCTTCCCCTGGTGAGCCTTCCCTCCCAACAGTATCCAAAACGGTATACCTGTTTTGGAGGGAGATGACCGCAGGGGACACCTGCATTGCCTTCCTGCTTTTTCTCTGCCTTTTGGTCACCCATTCCCTTTCTCCCTCAGCTTAACTTCGTCCAACTATAATATCAAATAATAGATAACTGAAAAAGTAGAAAAAATAAAAATTGTTACTAATCACACGATTAAAAAAAAGAGAAATAGAAAAACCTTACCTTACCAACACACTCAGGGAAAAGAAAAACTACTTACCAGTCACCAGCCAATCACTTAGCTGCTGGCTGTGACATCACGGTTCAACTTCTTTCTACTTCTACCTGCCCTCTAGTCTCCCTCTTGATCTTTACACGGCTGGGATCCTTGCAGTGATTGTTTTTTTTTGGTTAGAGGAGGAGGTAGGGAGGGAAACACTGAAGAAGTGTTTGGGGTTTAACAGTCACTTGACAACAGCTCCTCCACAAACCACCTTCTGGATACAGTGACCGCAATGCACTGATGCAAATTTTCCCCGCAACAGCCAATCAGCAGCTCCGCTGCCTTCTGCTGGATGCTTGCCTTCACTTGAACATGGAGGGTGTCTTGCTCAGGTACATCCTGTGGATACAGTGACCGCAGTGCACTGATGCAAATTTTCCCCGCATCAGCCAATCAATGGCTCCGCTCTGCTGGCCTCTGCTGGATATAGGGTGGGATTCCCCAGCCCCCCCAGCCACGTGTTCCTCGCTGGCAGCGGGATTCTCTTTTCCCGCCACCTGCCAACGGGATTTCCCATTGTAGCCACCCCACAACACCGGGAAACCCACAGGCGTGGGTGGGCTGCTGCCGCAATGGAGAATCTCATGGCGGAGAATCCCGTCCATAATACCTTGGGCTTATTTACTGTGCACGTCGCAAGGCAGCAATCTCTCATAAGGGATTGGGTAAACATGTTGTGGGTTCATTTATTAAGACCAAGCACATGAGGACAGTTATGCGTGGGTATGAAGCTTGAAGACAGCAGAGCTGTGCGTGTGCTGTGCTCAAAGCAAAAGTGAAACTAGATCACATGACACATTTGCCTTCTGGTGATGCCATCCTGATATCCCTTAAAGTCATATTACAACGGACAATGGCGTTGTTCTTCCCAGCACATTAAAGGAGATAATTACAGGCAATCACAGAGTTGGATATCAGATAAGCAGGCTGGCGACATGGAGGCTGTGCAGGGGGCTAGAAAGGTGATGGCAAGGTGGATCTGGATGTCATGAGCATTAGCGGTCTTTTCAAGTACCTGCAATAAAAAGCGGAAGGAGGAGAGGGGTTAAAGATGGACCAATGGGGGACGTCAGGATGAATGGTGTCAAGGAGAGACTGAAGCCATTTCAGAAAGTGAGCTGCCTGTAACTGGACAGGTGAGATTGGAGCCAGGACAGGACTGGACAATCCCGCGATGGAGGAGAACAGTGTAGTCGACCAATTCAAGGTAAGAGAAAGAAGGAATTGGGAACCATGGTCACACCTACTAAGAACTTTGCTTGGCAGTTTTGTTAAAGATATATTTTGAAGAGTAGAAAGCTAGTTGGTGAGATTCAAACGGAATTACAAGAATCAAAAACTTCGGACGGAATTTTACACTGGCAAATTTTACAGTAGCAGATTGTACTCTGGCGGATATTACACTGGTGGATTTTACACTGGTGGATTTTACACTGGCGGATTTTACACTGTTGGATTTACACTGGTGTATTTTACACTGGCGGATTTTACACTGGTGGATTTTACACTGGTGGATTTCACACTGGCGGATTTTACACTGGCGGATTTTACACTGGCAGAGTTTATACTGATGTATTTTACACTGGCGGATTTTATACTGGTGTATTTTACACTGGCGGATTTGAGACAGGTGGATTTTAGACTCGCGGATTTTAGACTGCAGATTTTAGACTGGTGGATTTTGCATTGCCGGATTTTATACTGACGGACTTTATACTGCCAAATTTAACACTGGTGGGTTTTATAGGGGCAGATTTTACACTGGCAGGATTTTGCATTGGCGGATTTTAGACTGACGGATCGCCCAACACATCCAAAATGGCGATTCCCCGGCACCCCTGCTATTCTCAGGCCCGGGTGGGCCGAGCGGCCAGCCCAAAATGGCGGGTTCCCCCGGCGCCATCCACACCTGCTGGTCGCTGCCAGCGGGAACAGCGCGGGAACACTGGGGGCGGCCTGCGGGGTGGGGAGGGGGGATCCTGCACCGGGGGGGGGCCTCAAATGGGGTGCCGTCCGCGATCGGTGCCCACCAATCATCGGGCTGTGCTCTCTGAAGGAGGACCTCCTTTCTTCCACAGCCCCGCAAGATCCGTCTGACATCTTCTTGCGGGGCGGACTCGGAGAGGACGGCAACCACGCATGCGCGGGTGACGCCTGTTATGCGGTGCCGGCCGCGTCATGTATGCGGCGCTGCCTTTATGTGGCGACAAGGCCTGGCGCGTGTAAATGATGCGGCCCCGCGCCTAGCCCATTATCGGGTCCTGAATCGGTCGGGATAGGGGCCGTTTCGCGTCGTCGTGAACCTCAACGGCGTTCACGACGGCGCGAACACTCTGCCTCCATTTCAGAGAATCGCGCCCATTATTCTGTCGGATTTTACATTGGTGGATATTACACTGGCAGGATTTTGCACTGGTGGATGTTATGCTGGCAGATATTGCACTGCTGGGATTTTACACTGCTGTATTTACACTGGTGGTAATTTACAATGGTGGGATTTTACACTGGTGGATTTTCCACTGGTGGGATTTTCCACTGGCGGATTTTCCACTATCGAATTTTCCACTGGCTGATTTTCCACTGGTATATTTTACACTGGTGGATTTTACACTGGTGGATTTCATACTAGCGGATTTTCCACTGGCATTTTTACACTGGCGGATGTTCCACTGGCAGATTTTCCACTGGCAGATTTTCCACTGGCGGATTTTATACTGGTGGATTTAACACAATCAGATGCTATTCCTGTGGATTTTACATTGGTGGATTTTACACTGGCAGGATTTTGCACTGGTGGGAATTTACACTGCTGTATTTACACTGGTGGTAATTTACACTGGTGGTATTTTACACTGGTGGGATTTTACACTGGTGGATTTTACACTAGTGGATTTTCCACTGGTGGGATTTTCCACGGGTGGATTTTCCACTGGTGGATTTTCCACTGGTGGATTTTACATTGGCGGGTGTTCCACTGGCAGATTTTCCACTGGCAGATTTTCCACTGGCGGATTTTATACTGGTGGATTTAACACAATCAGATACTATTCCTGTGGATTTTATATTGGTGGATTTTGCACTGGCGGGATTTTACACTGGCAGGGTTTTACGGTCCCACTGAAGTCAACTGATTTCTAAATGGCTTGGCGCATTTTACTGCCCTCGTCCCTGCTGTGATGGAAACTATAAAATTTCACACTTACCCTCGGGAATAAACAAGATGTTTGCCATCGGTAGGTTTTAACTCGTAGTCTCAGGATTACTAGTCCAGTAACAACCAGCACCCTCATGGTAGACTCCCCATGGTTCAAGTATATCCAAGCTGTAAGGTATTTCCTCATCTCCTGTGGGTTCTCTTATAGCTGAAGATGTGGGGATCATAATAATCATAATCTTTATTATTGTCACAAGTAGGCTTCCATTAACACTGCAATGAAGTTACTGTGAAAAACCCCTAGTCGCCACATTCCGGCGCCTGTTCGGGTACACGGAGGGAGAATTCAGAATGTCCAATTCACCCAACAGCACGTCTTTCTGGACTTGTGGGAGGAAACCGGAGCACCCGGAGGAAACCCACGCAGACATGGGGAGAACGTGCGGACTCTACACAGACAGTGACCCAAGCCGGGAATCGAACCTGAGACCCTGGCATTGTGAAGCAACAGTGCTAACTTCTGTGCTACAGTGCTGCCCTAAAGCACGGACGTCCACAGAGCTGAAATGAAAAAAAAATGAAAATCGCTTATTGTCACAAGTAGGCTTCAAATGAAGTTACTGTGAAATGCCCCTAGTCGCCACATTCCGGCGCCTGCTCGGGGAGGCTGGTACGGGAATTGAACCGTGCTGCTGGCCTGCCTTGGACTGCTTTCAAAGCCAGCGATTTAGCCCTGTGCTAAACAGCCTCGCTGGCACCTCACTGCACTAATCTGAGCTGACACATCGAGTGCTAGCTGTTTTTTATTCAACCACAGGATGCTTCACACTTTAGCACAATCATGTCTATACACATTGGTCATTGGGTAGTCATCCCGAACCCAAGGCGGAATACGGTTAGATGTAGCCCTCTCCTGTCCCCTTGCGTTCAGCATGGATGTTTCTTCATTCACCTATTGCTTAATAAAACACGGCGTGAAGGGGCTGTAAATCAAATAGATTATCTCTCAGAACAGACTTGCCCAACTGGATCCAAACAAGATGCAGGACTGTGGGAATCATCCAGTGGATGTAGTGTGTGTATCTATCATTAATGTGCGATAATAATTACACTTTGCAAATTCTTATTATGAAATATTTAAAAATAAGTGTTTGCTTGTTTGCTGCTAATGAGTAAATTATGGTGACTGGAGTTTAATGGGTCTCTGCACTGTTCGCTGTAACTGTTCCTTGCCAGCACATTCCTCCAAAAAGTGTTTATTTTCTCTCCAAGGACTGGGAGAACTCGTAACTGGAGACAATAATCGCCGTCCACACTAACAACCCCGGGTTCGAGCCAAGTCTGTAAAGATGGTACACTCCGCTGTGCCAATCAGTTGTGCCTCCTTTGCTATGGCAGTGAATCAGTCGTATGAATAATTTCTAAGACGGTGAGATCCCGCCGGTTGTGCCAGAGATTTACGTCAGCAATCTGCAACTTTCGCCTTTAACATCTTAAAGGCACTTGCACAGTTCACCATGCCAGTGGTCGACATGCATGTTAATGTTCGCTGACCGTCATGTTTTTCATCATAATCAGGAACACGTGGGTATAACCATGCCAGTAAATGGAAATAAAAACGGAAAATGCTGGATAAGCTCAGCAGGTCTGGCAGCATCTGTGGAGCGAGAAAATTGAGTTCACGTTTCAAGACAAGCAACCCTTCTACGGCACATTGAATGTGTTTCACCGTGTGAGTGGATTTTCTTTCCTTTATTCTTTGACGGGATGTGGCCGGTGCTGGCTGGGCCAGCATCTGTTGGCTATCCTGAACTGTGCGGCTTGTTGGGCCATTTCAAGGGGTAGTTAAGAGTCAAACACATTGCTGCGGGTCTGGGGTCACACGCCGGTCAGACTGGGTAAGGACTCCTTCCCTAAAGGATGTGACTGAACCAGATGGCTATTGAGCCTAGTTTGTAATTCCAGATTTTTAAAAAATAACATTGAATTTAAATTCAGCCAGCTGCCAGAGTGGGACTTGAACCTGTGACCTGAGAGCATTTGCCAGGGCTGCTGGATGACGGGTTCAGTGGCATTATTCCTGCACCACGCCACAATCATCTCTGTGTTGTTACATTGTGAGCGCATCACTACATCAATGACCTGTGTGCACCTTTTACTGTGTGAGTAACTGTGTGTGTTTTATCATGTCAACAATCACACCTGTGCCAATGTCAACATGTCTGTTTCATCACAGTGTTCCACTATTAATTGCTTCTGTTGCACCATGTCAGTCACACACGTCGGGGAGTATTTTCCAGAACTCCTCACCACCCTCACTGATGTATTTGAATGCACGGTGCTGGGGCGGGGAGGCCTTTATTAATAGGGGCATAGAGTCCACGAGCAAGGAGGTTATGCTGAACTTACACAAGACAATAGTTAGACCTCAGCTGGATATTATGTGCAACAGGAAGGAAGTAAACAGATTGAGGAGAATGCAGAAGAGGTTTACAACAATGGTTCCAGGGATGAGAAACTTCAGTTCTGAGGATAGATTCTACAGGTTGGGACTCTGCTCCTTCAGAGGAGGATGCTAAGAGGAGATTTGACAGATGTTCAAAATCACGAGGGAGCTGAACGGAGTAGACAGGGAGAAACTGGTTCCTCCTGGTAAAGGGATCAAGTATGAGAGGGCACAGATTTAAAGAGATTTTCAAACGAAGCAAGCGTGATGTGAGAAAAAGCTTTTTCACACACCGAGCAGTTCTGGTCTGGAATGCACTGCCTGGAAGTATAAAACATAGAACATAGAATTTACAGTGCAGGAGGCCATTCGGCCCATCGAGTCTGCACCGGCTCTTGGAAAGAGCACCCTACCCAAGGTCCACACCTCCACCCTATCCCCATAACTCAGTAACCCCACCCAACACTAAGGGCAATTTTAGACACTAAGGGCAATTTAGCATGGCCAATCCACCTAACCTGCACATTGTTGGACTGTGGGAGGAAACCGGAGCACCCAGAGGAAACCCACGCACACACGGGGAGAATGTGCAGACTCCGCCAGACCCAAGCCAGAATCGAACATGGGACCCTGGAGCTGTGAAGCAGTTGTGCTATGCACAATGCTACCGTGCTGCCCTTATAGTACAGCACAGTACAGGCCCTTCAGCCCACGATGTTATGCCGACCATTTATCCTAATCGAAGATCAACCTAACCTACACCCTTTCAATTTACTGCTGTCCATGTGCCTGTCTAAGAGTTGCTTAAATGTCCTGAATGACTCTGACTCCACCACCTCTGCTGGCAGTGCATTCCACACACCCACCACTCTCTGTGTAAAGAACCGACCTCTGACATCTCCCCTATACCTTCCTCCAATCACCTTAAAATTATGTCCCCTCATGACAGCCATTTCCGCCCTGGGGAAAGGTCTCTGGCTATCGACTCTATCCATGCCTCTCATTACCTTGTACACCTCTGTATGGTGGAGGCAGGTTCAATCAAGGAATTCAAGAGGTCATTAGATGAATACTTCATTAGAAACTATGTCAAAGGGGTAGAGGGAAAGGCACGGGAATGGAACTCAGTCACGATGCTCGTCTGGAAAGCCGGTGCAGACACAATGTGCTAAATGGCCCAATGATGCAGCCCACGCCCCCCTCAGAACTCACCTTGTTTAACCAGAATGGTGCCTGGTAACTTCACCATTAATTTCCACATGAGGAAGTATTGTTTCCATGGAGAAACGCCAACAGCAACAAGAAATAAACTGAGCTTAATGCAATTATACCTTTGTGTCTGTTTGAATTTTTAACGTTTGGTTCTTATTACTGGAATCGGCAGAATGGAGGTTTAAAAAGTGATTTGCAAGGATAAGATTTATGCAGAAATGATTGAAGTAATCTATGCACGGTCAAGCATGCAAAAGAATGACTATAAATAGATTGCGCCACAGAAGCCTTGCTGCTCAGGTCCTGTTCCAGTTGATTTATTTGGATTGAGAATTGGGTCTCAAGCATTTAGACTACAAGGTGCCTCCGTGGTTTACGGAAAATGGTAATCGGATTTGGATGAACAAACATTCCCGGTAATTGATCGCCTATTGATCACGACAGATGCAGTTCCCTGTCACTTCTTCCCTCAGTGTGACTCCAAGAGGTGGGCTGCTTGCCAGCTCATCCATCTGCACAGACACTGTGGACGGAATGATCCTGCGATCCTAACCCAGGTTCAAGTTTAGTTTCCCGACTTTTCAGTTCTACTCCCTTGAGAATTAAACCAAGGTATTTGGCTTGCTTGTTACAGCCTGTGTTGCTACTTTCAGTGATTTGTGTATCGGTGCTGACAGATCCTTTGTTCCTCTATTCAGTTTAGATTCTTACCACAATGGAAGACCCCACTGTGATGAATGTAGGGATTTTGGACATATTGGATTGCAGGTATTTGGTGCAGTAAGGGTTAAAAGCCTGGGTTAGTATGTGCGACTGCTGCAGTCATGTTTTGAAAAAAATCCTGGTTTGAAAGGTTGGGAGCCAGGGCGCAATTAGGGCATCGTAAAAAGCTTGGGCCAGTGCAGTTTTGTTTGGATTAAGGGGCCCGGGGGAGGGGGTTCCCTGTGGAGTTAATTAGATTTCAGCTTGGTAAGATGATGTCATTGGTGGGTGGAGCCGAGGTATCAGACATTTTGCAGAAAAGCAGGTCAGTGGAGTTTTAGATGAAGCTGTGAAGGTTTTGCTCTTACTGCAGTTACATTAAAGGAGGCAGTGGCGTAGTGGTATTGTCGCTGGGCTAGTAATCCAGGAACCCAGAATAATGCTCTGGGGACGTGGGTTTGAATCCCGCCAGGGCAGATGGTGGAACTTGATTTCAATTTTTTTTAAAATCTTGCTTTAAAAATCTAATGATGACCATGAAACCATTGTCGATTATCGTAAAAGCCCATCTGGTTCACTGATGTAATCTTTAATAGTGTCACAAGTAGGCTTACATTAACACTGCAATGAAGTTACTATGAAAATCCCCTAGTCGGGTGTCCGGTTTCCTCCCACAAGTCCTGAAAGACGTGCTTGTTAG
The DNA here is from genome assembly GCF_047496885.1 of Scyliorhinus torazame. Lineage (NCBI taxonomy): Eukaryota > Metazoa > Chordata > Chondrichthyes > Carcharhiniformes > Scyliorhinidae > Scyliorhinus > Scyliorhinus torazame. The sequence continues at coordinate 299,792,032 of NC_092713.1, read as the reverse complement.
GTAATTTGGACATTCTGAATTCTCCCTCAGTGTACCCGAACAGGCGCCGGAGTGTGGGGATTTTTACAGTAACTTTGTTGCAGTGTTAATGTAAGCCTACTTGTGTCCTTTAGGGAAGGAAATATTTCATCTTTACCTGGTCTGGCCTGCATGTGACTCCAGACCCACAGAAATGTGGTTGACTCTTTAATGCCCTCAGGGACGGCCAATAAATGCTGGCCCAGCCAGCGACGCCTACATCCCATAAACAAATAAAGAAAAAAAGGTATGTCATTGGAAGTGTGGTTGAAAAGAGAACAACCCAGCTGAAGCAGCTTCTGAAGAAATACAGCCAGAGTTTCTGCTTGGTTCTGACATGATTCAGATCTTTTCTTTGGAGCAGTGTCGAGCGATCTTTCTTTATCGAGTAGAGTATCCAGAGAGATCTGTAAAACAGGTATTCCTGAGCGTGAATGGTAATTAAATTGGATTGACAGCTTGAATGTATTTTCTTGTTGTTTGAGTAGGAATAAAGATAGCAGTTAAAGGTTACTGTGTCACTGCATTTATTGACATTTTTTAAACAGTAATTGTCAGTTATTTCCTTGTGCGATGTTAAAGATATTTTAATACTGTGATAGTAATAAAGTTTGTTTTAATATACCATATCCCTAGTTTTCGTGAAATCACACCTGAAGCAAGGAATCCTTTCCTCACAGTCTTCCAAAATTAAATTATATATTGGGGTTACTGCCCACGATGCGAGCCACTGTTGGGATCTGGTCTGGGATCGAAGTAACACACTTATCTATGCTGAAAGTCATATGCCAATTATATGTCTCTTCTGCAAATTTATTAATGGCCTCTGGTAATTCATTGCAGCCCTCCTGTATTAACTGTACCCCCACAATGCCCCCTGCCAACCACCCCATCACCACCTCCCTATTACTCCCCATCCCATTTTGGTGAAAGCTGCAAATTTAGAAATTATGTTTTTGACTCCAGCGTCGATATTAAATTGTGAACAACTGACCCCTCCAATCCCGCTTAGCAAACCTGTCCCATTCTGAATAGTTAGCCTTTGCCCTTTCTCTCTGCTTTCCGCCTTGCTGCCCGTCAGCGTCAGTGCTGGATCTTTGCTACGGCACAGTTCAGGATTGCCTGCCAGCGCATCTATGAACTGAACCAAAGGAAAGCTCAGAACCATGCAGCAGATTGACTGCTCTCACAGTAATTACTCTCCTTTGAGCAATGGAAAGCTTGGAGAGTTCTTTAACAATAACTGACAAGCCTAGATTTGTCAAAAAGAATTACAAGCTGCCCTTTCCTGTAAATGCAGTTTTCTCTTTCCCAGAAGTGCAATTCACAGGAAGGCTGGAAAATTATTGGGACCTAGTTGGTTCTGCATTGTCTGAGCTTTACGCAGCATTAACCCCTCACAAGCTTTCGGTGTGCCTTGGGGGATGCTCTCCTCCACCCACCCCACATCAGTTAGTTTTAATTACATTTCAGCTTAAACGAAAGCCTCTGCACTTTTGTCATTCAGCAGTGTGAATAATTTGGAGTGAGATCGGAGGCCGTTTTGAATGAGGTCCATGGATGGCTGGGCGAGCAGACGAACATATGAAATAGGAGGTGGAGTAGGCTGGTCACGGGACAAGCAAATGTAGGGAGGCTACGGAGGAGCAGCGAACTGGATAGCTCTTTCAAAGAGCCAGCATAACAACATTTGCCCAAATGGCCTCCCTCCATGTTGTTAGATTCTATGGTTAATCGTTTGCGAAAGCCCATTAACAGGTACAGGGATCTCAATCTGTGATTAGCCCATTGAAAGCAATGCTGGCAGGACTCAAACTGTTAGCCATGTGTAGCCAAGTTCAGTAAGAGCTCTTACAACACCAGGTTAAAGTCCAACAGGTTTAATTGGAATCATGAGCTTTCGGGGCATTGCTCCTTCATCAGGTGAGTGGATTTAACCTGGTGTTATAAGACTTCTTACTGTGCCAACCCCAGTCCAACGCTGGCACCTGCACATCATAGCCAAGTTCAGAAGAGGGGAGTTGCATGCTGGCTATAGTAGCTCATTCAACTGGCTGGGAAACACTTGTGGAAGAGTAACAAACTCGAGTCACAGGGCAGAGAGTGGGTTGCCATCTTCTCCGATGCAGTACTGAAGGCCCTGGTGCAGAAGATTCAAAGGACAAGAGAAGTGCTCTATCTGGAGGGGCCAGGAGAACCTGCAGCCAAACATTTTACTGGCAGCAGAATCAGATAGCCATGGACATCAATGAAAGGAAACCAAAAGATATAGGAGCAAAAATAGGCAATTCGACCCATCAAGTCTGCTCGTCTGCCATTCAATGAGATCAGGATTGACCTGATTTGAAATCCACTTTCCTGCCTTATCCCCATAACCCTTGATTCCCTTACTGGTTAAAAATCTGTCTATCTCAGCCTTCAACATACTCAATGACCCAGCCCCCTGTGGTAAAGAATTCCGCAGATTCACTACCATCAGAGACAAGAAATTCCTTCTCGTCTCAGTCTTAAATGGGCGACCCCTTACTCTGAGATTATGCCCTCTGGTCCTAGAATCTCCCACAAGAGGAAACAACCTCTCAGCGTCTACCCTGTGTTACCAACTGGGGAAAACTAAGATCAAAAAAGTGAAATTAGGATAAAATAAAATAAAAAGAGGAACTGCTGAGGGCAGCTCAATGAGGTGGTTTTGATATGTGAATTAGCATACCAGTGGGCAGCACGGTAGCATAGTGGTTAGCACAGTTGCTTCACAGCTCCAGGGTCCCAGGTTCGCTTCCCAGCTGGGTCACTGTCTGTGCGATGTAGCCATGTAAAATGGCTGACTCCCGATTAGAATGGCCAAACCCCGATTTAAAATGGCGAACGGAAGAGGCTGATGGGAAAATCAGCCAACAGGACTCAAACAGACAGCTGCAGGTAAAACAATGTATTCGCCTCTGGGGAAGTCAGACCAAACCGATACCTGCAGCCATCAACATCACAACAACCCAGCCATCTGCATACTAAGCAGCAATCCCCGGGAACAATCGACACAAAATAGACACACAAAGCCGACCCAGACCTTTCGGCGCCAGCAGGAGCTGACACAAAGAGAGGTAAACAACCATCCCCCGATCAAGGAATCGCTCCAGTATTGGAGAATATCGAACCAAGTGATTGGGACCAAGTCCAATCACTTGGAACCAGGTACAAGAGGCGGGAAGCCCCTGGGGACTATAAGAATAGGGGCCAAGTTCAACTCGACCCTTCTTCTCCTCTCCGCACCCTTCGAGACCCTTGCTGAAAGAGAACGTAAGTTTTACTCCAACCATCGCTACCAGATAGACACTCCTGCCTATCGACCTGTACCAGATTTTGAATCCCGCAGGCTCAGAACCCATTCGAAAGGCCATTTGTTTCCCTGATCTGGTGGGCCATTTCCAAAAGTTAAGTATTGGCCTGTTAGTGGTAGGTAGTAGTTTAGAAGTAGAATTAATGTATAAGTATTAATTGCTGTATATAATAAATGAGCGTTGATTTAACTCTTACTAAGCGGTGTGTTGGATTATTAATCATTACTCGGACTTGAACCACGTGGCGGTATCAGAAAGGTACCTGGCAACTCAAGAGCAAAGGTGACAGAATTAGAGCAATTAAACTAAGGCTAAAATGAGCAACGCGGAGTCTGCACGTTCTCCCCGTGTCTGCGTGGGTTTCCTCCCACAGTCCAAAGATGTGTGGGTTAGGTGGATTGGCCATGTTAAATTGCCCTTAGTGTCCAAAAATGTTAAGTGGGGGTGACGGGGATAGAGTAGATACGTGGGCTTGAGTAGAGTGCTCTTTGTAAGGGCCGGTGCAGACACGATAGGCCGAATGGCCTCCTTCTGCACTGTAAATTCTATGATAAGTGAGAAAAACAAGTATTTACCTATATGACAAAGGGGAAACAAAGGGGGTAAAGAGGTAACTTCAAAGTGGCGAGATAAGGGAATTGGCACCTATATGCTAAATAGCCAGGTCCACAAGGTGGGTAACATCAAAAGGAAAGAATGATACATCCATAGCACAATAGCTGGAGAAAGAACACAGAAGCAGCTACCATCACAGCCACACCCAGCTGCATTAAAAAGTCTCTCCTGAAAACAAGTTGTTGCTAAAAGGGCAGCTGGTAAAAATCCAAAACTCGAACCAAAAAGATTATGCCCTCGCTGAAACTGAAGATGGTTTTCCCAAATGTGGACAAATAACCTATGCATGGTAATTATCTGCTGAGTTTAGCTCCGAGTTATATAATATTGAATGTTGTTTGGGAACAAAATGCGTCTCAGAGTTCAGGAAATGTAGATGCCTGGGATCAAAGGAGTATGTTCATGTATCGTCATCCGTATAGTTAATAATAATAATAATACTGTTGAAATGTATGATACTCCTTGTTGTGTGTGTCTCTTTTAAGTTAATAAATATGCTTTATTAACTGATCACAAAATGACTGGACTATTCCTCCCTGGTTTGCATATCTTTTCTCACAGTATACCAAATTGAAAATATACACCATTAAGAACCTGTGTTCCAAGTTACCCTTGTGTGTTTTGGGATACTTTCGCATTTAACATCGAAGGGTTTCTTCACACCTGTCAATACCTTGAGAATCATATATGTCTGAATAAGGTTGCCTCTCATTCTTCTGAACTCCCAATCAGTACAGCCCTGCCCGACTCAAAACCTCACCTCATAAGAAAATCCTTCCTTACCTGGGATCAACCTAGTGGACCTTCTCTGGACTGTCTCCAATGCCAGTATATCTTTCCTTAGATCAGGGTACCAAAACTGCTCAAATGGCACTCCAGGTGTGGTGTAACTACTGCCCTGTATAGGTTTAGCAGGACTTCTTGATTTTTACACTCCATTCCCTGGATTCTGGAGTCTGGCCATGAGGACCTGGATGGAATGTTGGAAGAAGTTCAATGCCAAGTGTGTTGCTGTTGCCGTAAGAGTGTTGTCCACATCCAGTCAGGTGGCAAAGGAGAGCCAGAAGCTCCGAGCAGGGCAAGTAGTCCTTGTCACCGAGCAGCCACCCTCTGGTTCGATGGAGTGGCCTGGTGATGGCTGGGACTGTGAACTGGTGCAAGATGAAACAATCATGATTGGCACCAAGGTAACGGGCTTTCACTGGCAGGGTTGGGCATGGTCACAAACCAATTGCACCCTCAGTGAGTTGCATTTCTTAAGGCTGTAGTACATCTCCTCATTGAAATGTGACATCCGTAGAATAATCGATGGGTGTCTGCAACATGGGGGAGCTTGTTATCCTGGGAAAACCATATAACTGCTCCTCCTGCATGTCTCTAATCTAAGATAAGACAATTAATTCCTGTCTCTTCGTATCGAGGACGTCATAGATCATAGAATTTGCAGTGCAGAAGGAGGCCATTCGGCCCATCAAGTCTGCACCAGCTCTTGGAAAGAGCACCCTACCCAAGGTCAACACCTCCACCCTATCCCTATAACCCAGTAACCCCACACAACACTAAGGGCAAATTTGGACACTAAGGGCAATTTATCATGGCCAATCCACCTAACCTGCACATCTTTGGACTGTGGGAGGAAACCGGAGCACCCGGAGGAAACCCACGCACACACGGGGAGGATGTGCAGACTCCGCACAGACAGTGACCCAAGCCGGAATCGAACCTAGGACCTTGGTGAAGTCCGGATGCAGTAACGGACAATAAACTGTGCTATGTTGGCAATGTCACTGGATGTGCTGGAGTAGAAATTGAGGGCCATGGTGTTAGGGAATGGAGATAGTTTAATAATTTATATTTGCATTGTGTTAGGAATAAGGTATAAGTTTAAACTTAATTTGCATTTCTGTGTTTGTATGCTAAAAGGGGGTTAGTTTCATGTGAAAGAAATGTGCCTGCATGTCTGTATGTTTAGTTTTATTTTAAGCTTTGCCTGCCAAAGGCAGTTGATGCTGTTGATTCTAACCAACTCTCGAGACGTACTGTGGTCAGAAATGAGATACTTATTGCAGATAACAAGCAATTGAAGATTAACGTAGGAAGCTAACTTTCACGGAAAGAAGTTTGCTCACAAAAGGAGAGAATTGGTACGAGCAATTGAGAATCAATCATGGAAAGAAGAATACTTGACTGCGAACCTGAACTGTCTCAATGATAAACTTGTAAAATCAAACTTAACAGAGCTCGATCTTCAGTTAAAAATGGATGAATTTCAAGCATGAGAAATATCCATGAAGTAACGGGGAAAATGCCTTGAACAGAAAAAGGAATTGCTGGCAAATCAGAATAATTGGTTGAATGCTGAATTAAATGGTCTGGACCAGAACCCCACTTTTGATTCCAGATTAAAAACCCAAATATTTTCATTTGGTAAAACTGTGAGGAAATATTACTGCACTATCTGAGTGAAAACATTGACCAGTAGACAGCTTTTATATTAAAACAAACTTCAATTTGAACACAGAATTAAGCACATTAACAACAAAAATAGCTTTACAGCTAACAGCTACAACATCTTAACTTGGGCAGCACGGTAGCATTGTGGATAGCACAATTGCTTCACAGCTCCAGGGTCCCAGGTTCGATTCCGGCTTGGGTCACTGTCTGTGCGGAGTCTGCACATCCTCCCCGTGTGTGCGAGGGTTTCCTCCGGGTGCTCCGGTTTCCTCCCACAGTCCAAAGATGTGCAGGTTAGGTGGATTGGCCATGCTAAATTGTCCTTAGTGTCCAAAATTGCCCTTAGTGTTGGGTGGAGGTGTTGACCTTGGGTAGGGTGCTCTTTCCAAGAGCCGGGGCAGACTCGATGGGCCGAATGGCCTCCTTCTGCACTGTAAATTCTATGATAATCTATGAAAACTTGCTTCTGAAACCTGCCTCTGCATTCCAATTAAGCAAACCCATTTATTTCAAATACCACTTACGCATTAAGTTAACAATCGGGTTCTTATTTCTTATCTTGGTGCAGAGTCCTTGGAGACAGAAACTTTTTGGGACTGAACTGAAAACACTTCTGCTCAGCTTTGACTCCTATAGGCTTTTCAGACAGACCTGGCCCCTCCCGTGAGCTACTTTATTACACTCAATGCACACAGCATTCTTTTGCCTCCTGTTACAGGATGTGCCTTGACTTGTTTAGCCAGGATCAAACACAATACTTCACTTTTAATCACAGTTCTAGCAAACATATTGGGCTGGATTCTCCGGCCCGCCGCGCCACATTTCTGTTTCACGCCGCCGGCGGGATGCTCCATTACACCGGCTGGTCAATCTGGTTTCCCATTGTGGGGCAGCCCCACGCCATCAGGAAACCCCCGGGCTGCCGGCAAAGTGGAGCATCCCACCGACGGGGGATCCAGCCGACTGTTTGTGTGCATTTCAACCCAGGTTTTAACAACATTACTGCAAAAATATTTATATATATATAAAATATGACAATTTCTCACATTCATCACAAAAGCAAACTAACGAACTGTTAAAACTTCACCAGGACAAGAGCAATGAGATTCTTGAATTTCAATGAAAACTGGGGTGAATCAAAGGGTGTACCACAATTCTAAAGTTGTTCCTGTGAGTAAAAACACATTGCTGAATTGTGGTTCATGCTATAACCTGCCCAGATCCTATTGGCAAAGGACAATTGGTTACCCCATGTTCCTTGAGGAATATGAGCTCCCCGCAATGGGGGTGGGGGAGGAGTAATGCAATCATTAGCAATGGAGCTGTATAAATAGAGCTGGCCAGTGTGGAAGTGGCTAGAGGGGGAGAAGGTAATTGACGATGCTTAAAAAGAAGTCGAGAAGACCTCTCCAATGCCTTCATATCCTTCCTAAAGTGTAGAGCCCAGAATTGGATGCAATACTCCAGGTGAGGCTGAACTAGTGTCTGATACAAATTCAACAAAACCTTCTTACTCTTGTCCTCTATGCTCCTATTAATAAAGCCCAGGATACTCTATGCTTTATTCACCACTCTCTCAACCATATTTAATGATTTAGACATGTAGACACTCAGGTCCCTCTCCTCCTGCACCTCCTTTAGAGTTGTATCCTTTAGTTCATATTATCTCTTCATATTATTCCTACCAAAATGAATCACTTCCCATTTCTCCACATTGAATTTCATCTGCCATCTATCTGCCCATCCCACCAACTTGCCCATGTCCTGTTGAAGTTCGATACTATCCACACAGTTCACAAAGCTGCCACATTTTGAATCATCTGCATATTTTGAAATTGTGCCCTGTACATCAAGGTCTAGGTCATTGATACAGATCAGGAAGAGCAAGAGTCCCAACACTGACCCCTGGGGATCATCACTATAAACCTTCCTCCAGCCCAGAAAAACATCCATTCACCATTACTCTCTGTCCCCTGTCACGCACCCAATTTTGTATCCATGTTGTTACTGCCCCTTTTATTTCATGAGCTCTAACTTTACTCACAGGTCTGTTGCTCAACACTGTGTCAAACGTCTTTTGGATACATTGGAACTTGTGTTTGTAATTACTGTCAACTTCCCCCACAACACAGGGCATCGTACTTCCACTTTCTGTGGCAGCAGAAGTCAAAGCACCTCACCTGGACTTGAAATGAAAATCGCTTATTGTCACAAGTTGGCTTCAAATGAAGTTACTGTGAAAAGCCCCTAGTCGCCACATTCCGGCGCCTGTTCGGGGAGGCTGGTATGGGAATTGCACCGTGCTGCTGGCCTGCCTTGGTCTGCTTTCAAAGCCAGAGATTTAGCCCTGTGCTAAACCAACCTCATGTGCCTTTTCGATGTCCCTTGGCAGTTGAACACGTGTCCAGCTGGGCGTGTATATGAGGGGTTAGCAGGAGCAGTGTGGCTGAAAATGAAAACTCGTGTCAAATCCAGCGTTAGAACCGATACCACAATCTTCCAGCTCTCCAATGTGTGCCCAGCAACCTCTCCCTATCGCTCTTCAAAAACAAGGTGCCGGCCATGCGGGAAGTAATCCGCTTCCATTGCGCAGTGGCCACTGGTGCTGGGAAGACCAATGTTGCAGCTTATGAAACTGATCATGAAAGCAGAGGAGTTAGTAAAATAAAACCCCATTGAATCAACCCAACTGGAAATGTCATTCAAACAAACCTTCCCTCACCTTTACTGGCTTTTAACAGGAGCCTCCTGATTTCCTCAATGTTGCATTTTGCAACCACCGGACATCTTTATACACTTTGCAGCCCATTAAGTACTTTTGAAAATGGGATGCAAGGGATGTGACAGCCAAGCCGCACACAGCCGACTGCTACATACAACAATGCGACGATATCCAGATAATCTGCTTTTTAGCTATGCTAATTGAGTGATAAATATTGGCCAGGACATTGTGGATAACTCCCCTGCTCTTCTTCAAAGTACCAGCCGAGGGGTCTTTTGTGCCCATACGAGTGGGAAAAGGGGGCCTCGGTTTAACCACTCATCTGAAAAATGGCACCGTTGACAGTGCAGCACTCCCTCAGTACTGCACTGGAGTGTCAACCTTACTTATGTGCTCAAGTTGTAGAAGGAATGTCTGAATCCCTTGACTTTGAAGCAAATTGTGACTAACAAGTGCTCATTCCAAAGTAGGAAGCCTTTCCCCATTTTGCTCCTGAATTGGTTAACTGGTACAAACTTCTGGATACAGCTTTGACTGACTCACAAGGTAACAGCAAGCACAGCAGGACCTCGATCTCCAGCCTTTGTCAGGGAGTTCCAGAACCATCCGTGCCAGCAACAAATGAACACCGATTAAAATAAATGCCATGGCAACACACTGCAGCTCTAGAAATGCCATGGCAACCCACAGTCTCACAAAATAGAAAGAAAAACCATATGCTGGCCATTCCAACTTGATGCTGTGGCCAGGATGTGCAAAAGATACACTCTTGCTGAAGCAAACACGCTTGCATCGATAAACAGGATCCCATACCACATATATCTGCAATGGGATTAAAAGCAAATGTAGGAGATAGAGAAATTACTTCTCCCAGCTCCGTCATTCGTTTTGCAAAGGCTAATGTGGCAGCGTCAGACTCCTGCATGTGCAGTTTGAATAAAGACTTCAATACTTTTTCTCAAAGGTGACTAAAAGCCCAAAAGCTTAGCATAAGGGGTTAACGATGAAACAAATACAGAACACAACATCTTAAGGGTAACCCAATGGCTAAACACAATTTATGTCATCAACCATGTCTAACATCAAAATCATGAAACATAGGAAATCAGCGCAGTCTGTTAAAGATAGAGTGATGAGAGAAAGCAGAAAGAGAGAGGGGGAGGAAAGTAAAAGGCAGAGAAAGATAAGTGATGGAGGGAATGAGATGTAATCTTTATTATTAGTGTCACAAGTAGGCTTACATTAAGACTGCAATGAAGTTATTGTGGAAAGCCCCTAGTCGCCACATTCCGGCGCCTGTTCGGGTACACAGAGGGAGAATTCAGAATGTCCAAATTACCAAACAGCACGTCTTTCGGGACTTGTGGGAGGAAGCCGGAGCACCCGGAGGAAACCCACGCCGACACGGGGAGAACGTGCAGTAACGGGTGAGAGTCAGAGATATGGGGGAGAGTTGTGAGAACATTTGGGGAGACAAAGTAGGGGAAACAGAGAAGAAAGTGGGAGAGAGAAGTAGGGGAGAGGGAGAATAAGAGAGTGGGAAAACGAGGAAAGAGAGAAGAGGGGAGGGTTGATAAGGGGGAAAGAGAAAGTCCAAGAGGGCATGTTGGCTGAAGCAGATTGGAATTTCGGATTGAAAGGTATGATACACTTCCGGTTGCGGCTATGCCTGGGTAGGTCGCACGGTCGGCAGCTCCCGCCGAGAACGGACTTTTGGGCCTTTTAAGGAGCTCCAGCGGCACTTGGACGACGATTCCCAGTGTGCGAAGGAAGCAGTGAGGTTCCCCCAGCACTGTATGGAGTGGACCAGGAGCGGAGCGGTCAAAAAGGTGGCACTAGAGAAGAGAGGAGAACGGGCGCGAAAAAGCAAAATGGCGGCGGGTGGGGATCAGGCAGCGTGGGCTCAGTGGTCTCGGGAGCAACAGGAGTTTTTGAGAAGCTGCTTTGCGGAATTGAAGGTAGAGATGTTGGCCCCTATGAAGGCGTCGATTGAAAGGGTGGTGGAGACCCAGAAGATGCAGGGGACGGCGATAAAGGAGGTGCAGCAGAAGGCCTCTGATAATGAGGATGAGATCCTGGGCCTGGCTGTCAAAGTGGAAGCGCACGAGGCGCATAAAAAATGGCAGGAGAAGTTCGAGGACATGGAGAACAGGTCGAGGAGGATGAACCTGCGGATTCTGGGTCTCCCTGAGGGCGTGGAGCGGTCGGATGCTGGGGCATATGTGACCATGATGCTGAGTACGCTGATGGGCGCGGGAGCCTTCCCGAGGCCTCTGGAGCTGGTTGGGGCGCACAGAGTCCTGGCGAGGAGGCCGAGGGCGAATGAGCCGCCGAGGGCCGTGGTGGTGAGGTTCCACCGCTTCACCGACAGGGAGTGTGTCCTGCGATGGGCGAAGAAGGAGCGGAGCAGCAGGTGGGAGAATTCCGTAATCCGCAACTATCAGGACTGGAGTGCAGAGTTGGCCAAGAAGAGGGCAGGATTCAACCGGGCCAAGGCGGTTCTCCACGGAAAGGGGGTGAAGTTCGGGCTGTTACATCCGGCGCGGCTGTGGGTCGCGTACCAGGGCCATCACCGCTATTTTGTTACACCGGATGAGGCGTGGACCTTTGTCAAAAATGAGAAGTTGGACTCAAATTAGTGGTTTGTAGCACGTTATGGGGGATACTGGGGAGTAGGAGGGGGCGATGTTTTTTCTGTATGTGTGCTTGTTTGGGGGGGTTGTCCCCCGTGTTTTCATGGGTTGTGTGGCCCTGTAGCCCTGGGCCTTCGGGGATTGGGGTGAGGCTGCAGGTGGAAGGAGCTGTGCCACAGGGGGCGGGGTCGGCCCAGGCGGGGAGCGCAGGCTTTTTCCTGTGAAAAGGGGGGGCGGGGCCCGAGGCAGGGGGCAGTACTGGCTTGGTGTCCACATTGGTTTATAGGGGGGTAGAGGGGAGGACTTTGGCCACCCCACTTTAGTGGGGGGGAGGGCTGGAGACTTCGAGAAGGAATCCAATAGGGGGATCGGAGGCAGAGGCGGGAGCCGCCGGGGTCAGCAGGAGTCAGCTGACTTACGGGAGTGCAACGGGGGGAGCAGGGGGGTTAAGCAGTTGCTTGGCCGGGGGGGGGGGGGGGGGGGGGGAGAACTGGGTTGCTGTTGTGCTGACTGAGGGGGAGTTGAAGGTAAGAGGGAGAGTCAGGGAGGGGAGCCTCCGCCTGGGGGGCTGGAGAGTGCGGGAGGCGTGGGCACGTGGCTGGTCTAAAAAAGGAGATGGCTAGTCGGCAGGGGGGGGGGGGGGGGGGTAGTCCCCCGATCCAGTTGATCACGTGGAATGTGAGAGGCTTGAATGGGCCGGCCAAGAGCGCCCAGGTGATTGCGCACTTAAAGGGTCTAAAGGCAGATGTAGCCATGTTACAGGAGACGCACCTGAAGATCGTGGATCAGACCAGGCTGAGGAAGGGATGGGTGGGGCAGGTTTTTCACTCTGGGCAATCCTGGTGAGTAAGCGGGTGGCATTTGAGGCGGTGGGTATTGTGGTGGATATGGGGGTCGTTATGTGATGGTGAGTGGCAGACTGCAGGGGGCCCGGGTGGTGCTGGTGAATGTATATGCCCCAAACTGGGACGATGCAGGGTTCATGAAGCGGATGTTGAGTCCGATCCCGGATATGGTGGCAGGTAATCTGATAATGGGGGGGGGGGGGGGAACTTCAATACGGTACTGGACCCAGAACTAGATCAGTCTAGGTCGAGGTCGGGTAAGAGGCCGGCAGCGGCCGAGTTCCTGAGGGGGTTTATGGATCAAATGGGGGGAGTGAATCCGTGGAGGTTTGCCAGGCCAAGGGTGAGGGTGAGGGAGTTCTCCTTCTTCTCCCATGTGCACAAGGCCCACTCGTGAATAGACTTTTTGTGGTAAGCAGGGGACTGATCCCGAGAGTGGAGTGGGGGGGTGTATTCGGCCATTGCGATTTCAGATCACGCCCCGCACTGGGTGGAGCTGGAGTTGGGGGGGAGGGGGGGAGGGGCCAGCGCCCGTTGTGCCGAATGGATGTGGGACTGCTGGCGGATGAGGAGGTTTGTGGGCGGGTTCGGGGGTGCATCCAAAGATGTGTGGAGGCCAATGATAATGGGGAGGTGACGGTGAGTGTGGTCTGGGAGGCTCTGAAGGCAGTGGTCAGGGGGGAGCTCATTTCAATCAGGGCTCACAGGGAGAAGAGGGAGAGGATGGAGAGGGAGAAATTGGTGGGGGAGATACTGAGGGTGGATAGGAGATACGCGGAATCCCACGAAGAGGGGCTGCTGAGGGAGCGCCGGAGACTCCAAACGGAGTTTGACTTGCTGACCACAGGGAAAGCTGAGGCCCAGTGGAGGAGGGTACAGGGAGCGGCGTCCTGTATAGGTACTAGCCTGGGGGCACTGGTGACGGCACCGTTGCCGCTTCCGCCGACGCGGAATACCACGAGCCCAGTGGTGACGGCGACATTGAGGATTTGGGGGCAGTGGAGATGGCATAGGGGAGAGGTAGAGACCTCAGTCTGGGCTCCGATACAGGACAACCAAAGGTTCGTTCCAGATAGGATCGATGGTGGGTTCCTAAGCTGGCACCGGGCGGCAATTAAAAGGATGGGGGATTTATTCATCGATGGGACCTTTGCCAGTTTGAGGGCGCTGGAGGAGTAATTTGGGTTACCTCCGGAAAATGCGTTCAGGTATATGCAGGTTCGGGCGTTCGTGTGGAGGCAGGTAGGGGAATTCCCGCTGCTGCCTGCCCAGAGGATACAGGACAGGGTGGTTTCGGACGTGTGGGTCGGGGAGGGTAAGATATCGGAGATATACCAGGAGCTGCAGGAGGCGGAGGAAGCCTCGGTGGAAGAGCTGAATGGCAAGTGGGAGGAGGAGCTGGGTGAGGAGCTGGATGAGGGCCTGTGGGCTGACGCCACGGGCAGGGTCAATTACTCCTCATCTTGCGCCAGGCTCAGCCTGATCCAGTTTAAAGTGGTGCACAGGGCTCAAAAGACAGGGGCGAGGATGTGTAAGTTTTTTGGGGTGGAGGACAGGTGTGTGAGGTGTTCCGGGAGCCCAGCAAACCACGCCCATATGTTCTGGACATGCCCGGCGCTTACAGAATTTTGGAAGGGCTTTGCAAAGGCTATGTCCAAGGTCTTGGATACTCGGGTAAAACTGAGCTGTGGGATAGCGATATTTGGGGTATCAGACGATCCGGGAGTGGAGGAGTCGAAAGAGGCCGGAGTTCTGGCCTTTGCCTCCTTGGTAGCCCAGAGAAGGCTCTTGTTAATGTGGAGGGACGCAAAGCCCCCAAGCGTAGAGGCTTGGGTCAACGACATGGCGGGGATTCTTAGGTTGGAGAAGATAAAGTTTGCCTTGCGAGGGTCCTTGCAGGGGTTCTCCGGGCAGTGGCAATTAATCACTGACTTGGACGTGAGGTCCGACAGTTTCACCACTTCCGGGTAGCTGGAGAAATAGTCAACCAAGACCACATAATCACGCCCATTTGCGTGAAAGAGGTCTATCCCCACCTTGGACCACGGAGAAATCACAATCTCGTGCTGTTGCAGTGTTTCCTTGGGCTGAGCTGGTTGAAACTTCTGGCATGTTGTGCAGTTGAGGACCGTGTTGGCAATGTCCTGGCTGTAGACTGCCTGCCGAGCTCTGCGTCGACATTTTTCAACCCCCAAGGTGACCCTCATGGATCTGTCTGAGCACCATGGCTTGCATGCTTTGGGGAATGACGATTCTATCTAGTTTAAGAAGGATCCCCTCAACAACCGTTAACTCGTCCTTAACGTTGAAGAACTGGGGGCACTGCCCCTTTTGCCAGCCATGGGCAAGGTGTTGCATCACGCTCTGCAGTAGAGGATCTTTGGCAGTTTCTTCGCATATCTGGACAACTCGTTCATCGGTGGCTGGGAGGTTGCTGACACACAACTGCACCTGTGCCTCAATGTGGTGTATGAAGTCGCTCGGTTTACACGGCATGGTGATGGATCGGGATATATATATTTTTTTAATATAGAATTTGCAGTGCAGAAGGAGGCCATTCGGCCCATCGAGTCTGCACCGGCTCTTGGAAAGAGCACCCTACCCAAGGTCAACACCTCCACCCTATCCCCATAACCCAGTAACCCCACCCAACACTAAGGGCAATTTTGGACACTAAGGGCAATTTTGGACACTAAGGGAAATTTTGCACGGTCAATCCACCTACCCTGCACATCTTTGGACTGTGGGAGGAAACCGGAGCACCCGGAGGAAACCCACTCACACACGGGGAGAACGTGCAGACACCGCACAGACAGTGACCCAAGCCGGGAATCGAACCTGGGACCCTGGAGCTCTGAAGCAATTGTGCTAATCACTATGCTACCCTGCTGCCCATAGGGATAGGGCATTCGCGACGATCAGCTCCTTGCCCGGTGTGTAGACGAGTTCGAAGTCATATCGGCGGAGACGAAGAAGAATTCGCTGCAGCCGAGGTGCCATGTCATTTAAATCCTTCTGGATTATGTGGACTAAAGGCCTGTGGTCTGTTTCCACCGTGAACTTCGGCAGACCGTATACATAGTCATGAAACCTGACTATTCCTCTCAGGAGACCCAGACACTCCTTTTCGATTTGGGCATACCGTTGTTCGGTCGGAGTCATGGCCTTGGAGGCATATGCCACTGGAGCCCAGGACGAGGAATCGTCTCGCTGGAGGAGCACCACCCCAATGCCGTCCTGGCTTGCATCTGTGGATATCTTGATATCCTTGGTTGGGTCAAAGAATGCCAGTACTGGAGCTGTGGTGAGCTTCGTCTTCAGCTCAAGCCACTCTGCTTGATGTGCCGGAAGCCACTGGAACACTGTCGACATTTTAACAAGATGCCAGAGGGCCGTGGTGTGGGATGCTATGTTGGGAATGAATTTTCCAAGAAAATTCACCATCCCGAGGAAGCAGAGGACCGTCTTTTTGTCCTCTGGTGTCTTCATGGCATTGATTGCCAGCACCTTGTCAGCGTCAGGTTTCACACCTTGCTGTGAAATGTGATCACCTAAAAACTTGATAGCGGACCGCCCAAACGAGCATTTGGTCCTGTTGAGCTGGAGGCCATTTTCATGAATCCCTGGAAAACCTGTTTGAGGCGAGCAATGTAATCCTCGGGCATCGTGGACCAGATGATCACGTCATCCACATAGACTCGCACCCTCTCGATGCCCTCCACCATTTGCTCCATTTTGCGATGAAATACTTCGGAAGCTGATGTGATACCAAAAGGCATGAGGTTGTAGCAATACCTGCCGAACAGAGTGTTAAAAGTGCACAGCTTCCGACTGGACTTGTCCAGCTGAATTTGCCAGAAGCCACGGGAGGCGTCCAGCTTGGTAAAGAATTTGGCGTGAGCCATCTCACAGGTCAATTCTTCACGCTTCGGGATCGGGTAGTGCTCTCGCATGATGTTGCGATTCAGGTCTTTGGGATCAATGCAAATGCGGAGTTCGCCAGAGGGTTTCTTGACGCAGACCATGGAGCTGACCCAGTCTGTGGGTTCCGTGACCTTGAGATGATGCCCTGGCCTTGGAGCTCTCATAGCTGCGTTTTCAGACGACCTTTGAGAGGAGCCGGCACCCGGCGTGGTACATGGATGACTGGGTGGCATTCGGCTTGAGCAATATCTTGTAGCAATATGGGAGCGTGCCCATCCCATCAAACACACTGTGGCATTGTGTGAGAATGTCGTCTATCTCAGCCTGGAGATTGGCATTGGGCGAGGCTGCCGCCGGTGTCGAGGACATGGCATGAACTCGCTGTACCAGATTTAGGAGTTTGCATGCGCGAGCACCGAGCAGGGATGCCTTGTCAGGCCGGATGATCTCGAATCTCAATGTCGTCTTGATTGCCTTGTGAGAGACACCTAGCTGACACGACCCATGGGCAGCTATGGCATTACCATTGTAGTCAAGGAGCTGGCAGGCTGGTGGAAGAATGCTAGGTTGGTGTTGGATGCTGTCGAAGTCCGACTGTGATATGAGGTTCGCAGACGCGCCAGTGTCCAATTTAAATCGGATGTGACACTGGTTGACCGTGATGACAGCACACCACTCATCGTTAGGATCCACACTGAGGATAGAAAGGCGGTTGGCAGGCACGGTAGAGACCAACTCACGTGTGGTGATGGTGCCCACCCGATATGGAGACTCGAGGCAGTCAGCATCGGGGTCCATTGGGCTGTCTGGATCAGAATCCTGCATGCCTTGTTGTACGCAGCGGACACGTCTGCGCTGCAGCTGGGATCGCTGGCTGTTGTTTGGTGGAGCGGACCTGCAGAAGGCCGCGTAGTGGCCAGGATTTCCACACTGTAGACATTGCCTTCCTGGACATTGCTGCTTTAAATGGGCGGAGCCACAATTCGGACACGTCGTGATGCTGACGTCAGTACGTTCTGTGTGCCATCGTGCATGCGCAGTGCGGTCGGCCGATGTTCACGCCTGCGCCTCAGGGTCTTCAGCTTCATCGTCCACCCGGTCGTGGTGCGCATGCATTGCGACCCGAGAAAAGCGCGCAAAGCGGCCACTCTCCTCAATGCTCAGGCCTTGCATTTTCGCTATGGCCTGCACCCTTTCTGCCTCGTGGGAGGCCAGTTTTGCAGTTTCTGCCGCCCTTATGCGGGAGTAGTGATTTCTGGCATGCTCATGGACAACGCATGTTTCAATGGTGACAGAGAGGGTCAACTGTTTGATTTTGAGGAGCTGCTCCCGCAGGGAGTCAGACTGGACCCGAAAACGATCTGATCCCGGATCATGGAATCAGTTGTCGAGTCATAATTACTTGACTGCGCTAGGATACGGAGATGGGTCAAGAAGGACTGAAAAGGCTCATCCTTACCCTGAAGCCTCTGTTGGAAGATGTACCGTTCAAAGCTCTCATTCACCTCAATGTCGTAGTGGCTGTCGAATTTCAGCAGAACTGTCTTGAACTTTGTCTTGTCTTCGCCATCGGCAAACGTAAGCGAGTTATCGATGTGGATGGCGTCGACAGGAACAGCGCGATCTTTCTGGCATCCGAAGCTGCCTCGAGTTAGGAGGCCTCGATGTACAGGAGGAACATTTGTTTGAAGACTTTCCAGTTGGCGCGAGGTTGCTGGAGGTCTGGAGTTGCGAAGGAGGCTGGATGTTTTCCATGCCGCTGGATGGCTGCTTGCTGGTCATTGCAGATATACTCGAGGTAGGTTTGTTAGGATTAATAGCACTCTGGTACCATGATGTGTTAAGTAAGTTGGTTCAACGTTGACTGCAACTGGATGCAGTGAAACTAGAAACAGGCTTCTGACACAGGAGATGGTCCAACACTGTTTTATTGAACTTCCTGATTGCTGTACATAGTCAGCTGTGAGTTGACACTCTATCAATCTAACTGATAACCTCCTACTGGCTTGACCAGACTAACTCTCTACCTCATGGTGATAGTGCTCACTGGCTTGTGCACTCTAACTATCTCAGTAGCTGTGTCCTGTAGAGAGAGGGAGAGTCTTAATGCCCTGTGTGCTTTATAGTGGTGGTGTCCTGTCTGGTGATTGGTTGTTATGTGTCGTGTGTGTTCATTGGTTATCCTGTGTGTCAATCACTGCCTGCTGCATCTCATTATATACATGAGTGGATATTATGACACCACCCAGGACAGAAACCAGCTCATTTACCAATTTCATGACGGACGTGGACATCAGGGGATAGACAATACCATTGCCCATTTAAGACCTTTGTGTTGGTGGCCCGATTTTAAAAGCAATGTGACCCATTATGTGGAGAATTGCCTTATCTGTGCTCAGAACAATCCCGAACGTTACTCAAAGAAAGGACAATTACGTCACACCCGACTTGTGAATGGCCCTTGGACAAATTTGCAAATCGATTACATTGGCCCCCTTTCCCCTTGCAGAAACGGTTTCAAGTATGTGCTGGATATAATCGACACCTTTACTAAATGGGTAGGAGCATTTCCCTCACGGACAAACACAGCAAAGGCCACCGCTAAGATATTCACACGCTGGGGTCTTCCCTGCAGCATTGAGTCAGACCAAGGTTCCCACTTCACCGGCAGAGTCATGCAAAATGTTTTAACAATTTTTGGGATCTGGCAGAAATTCCACATAGCATATCACCGCCAATCCAGCGGCATTGTCGAGAGAATGAATCGAACTCTAAAAGCGACCATTAGGAATACGGTGCAACAGAACAATACCACGTGGGACACGGTCCTCCCATTTGCTCTCATGTTTATTCAGAACACCGTTTCCAGTTCCACAGGTTTCACCCCCCACACTCTCATGACCGGACGGCCCATGAAGGGTATTGAATATTTATTAGGCCTCGATCTGGCAAGCCCTACAGTAACCATCTCTCTGGCAATAGGAGACGATTCCGCCCCACCCACCGACAACCCAGTCCAACCCCTACCGGAACCCTCCCACAGCCATGCCGTCATTTATCCCTTGTCCACGCCCACAGACCCGAACTTGTCTCCGCCCACAGGTACGGACTTTCACCTTGAACTTCACTCCGACGACAGCGAGAGCTTCCCGGATTTGATTACTATCCCTGAACACTGCCGCGATCTCTCTGCCCCCAGTCACCCCAGCCCCCGGAACCACGGCTTGGATATCTTTGACCCCCTATATGCCCTCCCCCAGCCACTGCCACATCCACCGTTCGACCACAGTAACTTGCCCTCCACAGCTATCGCCCCTACGCCTCACGACAAACAAGCCCCTCTTTGGCACCGCGACAACTCTCGCAGACTAGTAAGGCACGACGATTCGGATTATCCAATGGCCCATGCGGCCAAGGCACAGAAACGGCAGACACGAGTCTGGCAACCAGGAGATGGTGATGATTCAGATACTGACTGTCGTTTCAGTAATGCTTTGACAACACTGTTTGGTACAGAACCCTGAGGTGTGCAGATGATGAGAAAGAGACACTGCATAAGTATTAAGGTGTTCAAGTTCTGATGGAGCCTGCTACCTTTTTCCTTCTTCTTTTTTCTACTACTGGTTTTAATTCATGTCGTCCGACACACAATTACTCTTCTGATTCGAGGGTACGATACCCAATGTCAGTTAAAGGCACAAGTTTGTCGAGAAACAGATCACTGTTCTCCCAGTATTTATGACAAGTTTTCACACGACTACAAACTCTTACGGTCCACCCAGGTCACCTAGGTAGGGAGTAACGGCACTGATCCCCGCCCTACCTGAGGACCCCAAATTCATCCGGTCAGTTAAGCTCGGGTAGTGGAGTAACGGCACTGATCCCCGCCCTACCTGGGGATTCCACCCATTCTTCTCCCGCAGCGGCCCACATGCACCTCATGTTCCCGTCACTTCATACACTCTGGAATGGTTCTCTATACTCTGCATTGCCTTTGGCAGGACTTAGTTTCACCTTCGCTACTCTCCCTTTGGTTGTGGTATAAAGAATGCATTTTGCCACGTTCCGTACACTCACCCCTTCTTTCCTTTACCTCCTGCGACCCCCTGGTCGCTCCCCACCTGCTATTTACACGTATGACACAATTGGTTGCTATACACGCTGCTACACGCGAACTACCTCTGAACCCTGGGATGAAACTCTATAAAACGGGCCGCCCTGAAATTCGGCTGGTTAAGATAAGCCTCAACCACCACTGGTTGTAAGTAAAGAAAAGACTGGTCGAGGAAATTATCATACCACTCCCCGCATCGACCACAAGCTGCGAGAGTCTCTGTACTTTAAAAATTTGCATTTCTTGTCTCTCCAAAATGGTATTTTGAAGAAAAAAAAAAGAGGGAGTCATACATGTGACAATCATCATGGTAATTAGAGTAAGGAGAGAAAGACTAATAAAACTAGATATTAACCAAAGATAATAACAGATACTATGCTTGCAACCCCAGGATTACACGGAAAACAGAAAACACAGGATGAAGCAAGGACTGCTGACATGCGTTTGGATCATCGCTGAACTTCTGCAACTGCGCGCGCAATGGACTGTTTTAACAAACACTACACCAGCCCCGAACACTACCACACAACAGGCCACCACCAGCCCGGACACTACACCACACATAAAGACAGACATCGAAACCCCCACTTGGTGTGAAAACATTGCCAAATGGAACCCCCTTTCATACATAGTAGAGGCCCTTCCAGTAATTGCAATAATCTACAGTGTCATTCAGACACTTCGACTCCGTAAATGGCGAGCAAAAGCCTCCCGCTCCCCGATATATACAGTCCGATCCCCCTTCTTTGGAATTCAACAAAATAGAACTCATGTAACAATCGCTGCTAAAATTAAACCATGTACCTCTTTAACTTTATTAGGATTAAGTAGAAATGTGATGCTGCTGTTTTAAAATTTGTACTGTACATAAGTTCTTTGATATTCACCAGCAGCATGAGAGTAGCTTAGATAGTGTTAGCTCGAGATCAACTGTGCGGATAAATTAAATGTTTTATAGTGACCTAAATTATAGTAACCGTTAGAGATGAATTAATTTATGAATGTATTCATGGAATATTAGGTAAATGTCCCAAACCATAAGATAGAGTAGAGTAGAACCTTGCCTTGACCAAGGGGGACCGGTCCGCCAAGGATGAACAGGGAGCAACAGTGTGATCCACCACGCTTCGCGTTCAGGATCAAGAGGACAGAATGTAGCCATCTAAGATGGCCACCTGCAAAGGACCATGGGAATTATGGCCAACCCAGGACTCAGACAGATACAGTGCCTATGTGTATCTGAAACACAGGTAACCATACCTGATCAAAACCCCCGCTCGTTTGCATTTTAAAGGCCCATTTTCCCAGGACAATAGAACTCCAATCAAGCAACCGGTACAGCCACAGACTGATCGGCGCCACTCCCCTTACTCAGAAAGCCCAACAGCCAAGGTCAATGACCGCTAAGGACCGACCCAGCCACCAAGGCATTCGCCCCTTTATTGGCCGAAATCGAAGACAGTGATCAGAGCCCTGTCGAACTATTGGGTCCAAGGTTAAGGACTGCCCCAAACAGCGCAAAATCCCAGAGAGATAAAAGAGAGCACAGCCATGTGTTGTGTCTCTTTTCGATCCGGCCTGTGCCAACCCAATCGTAGCAGGAACAGCCAGCCAATTCAAGACCAACGATGGCTACCTGACAGATGAGCCCAGCAGAGACAGAGCCACTTTCTTCGAAACAGCCAAGTGAAATCCAGATAAAGGCCTTATCCATTTGCACAGTGCCAGTCGCCCTGAAGTTAAGTATAGGTTATTGTAGCTGATAGGTTAGTTTAACTCGTAGTAGATATTGTGTTTGCATGTCGAGATAACTCTTGTGTATGTAAATAAACCATCTTTTGAATTAACTAACTGGTTGTGTGGTCATTTGATCGATATAAGGGAAGGCTTGTGGTTCACCAACATTATTGGCAATAGAGGCTGGTTGAAGAGTCTAGAACTAGGAAGCACAGTTGCAGGATTCGATGTAGGCCAAACGAGGGAGAGTGTCTTCGCTCAGAGGATTGTGAATCTTTGGAATTCCCTAGGTGGCTCATGATGTTCAATTGTTGAACGTATTCAAGACTGAGGTCAATAGATTTTTGCACTCGACAGGAAACATGCAATATGGGGATGGGGCAGGGGCTTGAGGTCGAAGATCAACAATGACTCTATTGGATGATGGAACAGATCCAGGGCCACATGGCTCCTATTACGACTTCTTTTGCCCTTACAAAGAATAGTCGCAGCAAATAGCTGGATAATACATAAGGGAGAAAGGGATAGAATGTTATGTTGATAGGGTTTGTTGAACTGAGGTGGGAAGAGGCTTGTGCGGGGCATTAACAGTGTCAGATACACCGAACATTTGTAGTCTTAACGTAAGCTGATAAGAGAAAAAAACTGACTGACATAAATATGGAGGCATATTTATATACATAAACATGCAACAACAAGGAGAACATGCTTTTATATTTGCCTTTGATACAGCAAAATGCCTTAAGGTGCTTCACAAGAGCATTACCAAACAATTTGACACTAAGTCACGTAAAAAGATATTAAATGACCAAAAGCTTGGTTAAACAAGTTTCACGGAGCATCCTACATTACAAAAATGATTGCATATCAAAGGCGCATCAATAGCTATAAAACACTTTGAGATTTCTTGATTTGGTGAAAGGTGTGTTATTATCCTTGCCCAGACCCTCAAACTGTTGGTAATAACTGGTTAGAGACCTGTATGTTTCACTTAAAGCAGACAAAGTTTGAGATTCAAGACACTTACTAAATGAATAAAGCCGCAAAATTCCACGGGTTTGAAACAAACAAAAATAAACTTCAACATACAAGGTCAGAAAGATGAAACATGGCTTACAATGGGCGGGATTCTCTGGCTTTTGTGATTCTCTCGTCCTGCCGGCAGCGCATCCCTACCCGGCATGGGGATGGCTTCCATGGGAAATCCCATTGACAAGCAGCGGGAGTAGAGAATCCCCCTGCCAGTGAATGGCCCTCTGCCGAGAAACACGTGGCTGGGAGGGGGCAGCGAATCCCGCCCAATATCTATCTTGTGCGCTAACGTTCAGGGTAAATATGAGGTACACGTTAATTTACAAGCAAATTGTGGCTGAACACATCACACTCCACATTAAATGCCAAATGTGACCAAGACCGGTTCCATGGATTTCTCAACAACCACCCAGGTGCCAGTAACACTGTGCGTCAACCAATCTCACTGAAACTCATCCTCTCTCACAAGGGATTCCAATCATCGCCTTTGAAGATCGTGGCCTGAAATTCTCTCCAAAAGGTCACTCCAACGTGGATGGTTTCAATCAGTGGCTGGTTTAGCACAGTGGGCTAAATAGCTGGCTTTTAATGCAGAACAATGCCAGCAACGCAAGTTCAATTCCCATACCCGGCCTCCCCAATCAGGTGCCGGAATGTGGCGACTAGGGGCTTTTCACAGTAACTTCATTGAAGCCTACTTGTGACAATAAGCGATTATTATTATTAATAATGGCCTGCCTCGCAAAGTTTCAGCCTCGCCTCCTGAGATTCCGTTCCCTTGCATTCCTGGGTCTGCAGACAAGCACCAACTCACAAGTACAACTTCAGATGCGCCGAGCCAGAACACCGCTGCTCCAAAGGCATAACTTTGTCCCAGAGAGTCACCAACCTTCTTCTGCCTCCTGATCCCTCCTCAATTACCACGCCCAGACGGCATCAGCAACAGCCCACCCCTTGCAGAATGTCAATCCCATCTCCCAAGCCCACTTCACTTAAAGTCTGCTACCCACAGTCATTTCTCTAATTGGAGCCTCTTTCTCTGCTCCTGTCGAAAAGTCAGGTCTGCCAGGGGTTGAAGATCTAAACCCTTGAGCTCAACCACAAGCATAGTTTTTGTAACGGGTGCAGCTGGATCCCAAGTTGTTCTTGCTGAAACACCCACTGGACATGCCATGATGTTCGTTTGATTCAGATATCATTCTTTTAGATTTGAAAATTGTGCATTTCACTCCACTGCTTAAAAAAGGTTAGAGAGAGGGGGACCAGGGAGTTATAGGTCAGTTAGCCTAACAACTGTTATCAAGAAATGATTAGAGTTTATATTTCAGGATTAATTTACTGAATTCCTTCAACACTTTAACCTGATCAGAGGGAGCCAGTGTGGATTTGTAAAGAAGAGGTTCTACTTGATGAATCTGATTCTTTTTTCTGAAGAGCTGACTAAAGTAGTAGTCAGGGGACTTCCAGGATGTGTTTGATGTAGTTTCCCAGAAGAGAATGTTTGTTAACATTAAAGCTCATGGAATTGAAAGCAAATTACTGTACTGTTTAAGGAATTGGCTGAGTGGCAGGTGATGAGAGTAATGATAATGGGCTGGTAGAATAGGATGAGTGATGTCCCACAAGGACCTGTGCCGGACTCTCAAAGACTATCGTCTTTATTGACTAGTAAGGTGGTGGGCTAGAAAAACAAATATCCAAGTTTGCCATGGCAAGTAACATTGCGAGCAGGGCAGATGGAAGCATAAATTTACAAGAGATATTGATAGATTAAGTGAAGGGGCGAAACTGTGGCAAATTGATTTCATTGAGAGCAAATGTGAGGTCGTTCACTTTGAATTTAAGAAGGACAGAACAGTGAGCAGCACGGTGGCGCAGTGAGTAGCGCTGCTGCCTCACGGCGCCGAGGTCCCAGGTTCGATCCTGGCTCTGGGTCACTGTCCGTGCGGAGTTTGCACATTCTCCCTGTGTTTGCGTGAGTTTCACCCCCACAACCCAAAGTTGTGCAGGGTAGGTGGATTGGCCACACTAAATTGCCCCTTAATTGGAAAAAATGAATTGGGTACTCTAAATTTTTTTTTTTTTTTAAAAGGACAGAACAGATTGTGAAATGTCCAAAGCTAAAAACATGTGGAGGTTCAGAGACTGGGGGGTTTACATAGACAGATTATTAAAATGTCATGAAGGAACACAGGAAATAATCAAAATCTATTAGAATACAGACCTTTATATCTAGAGATCCAGGAGGCCTTTATATCTAGAAATCTAAGATCCACGGGAATAGAAGTGATGCATCAGTAACAGCGAGCCCTCATTGGAGTACTGTGAGCAGCTCTGGGGAACCACACTTTTGGAACGATGTATTGACCTTTGGGAGAGTGATGCCCAGGCTCGAAGGGCTATGTATGGAGGTGAAGTTAAACAAACTAGGCTGGAATTTAGAAAGTTAAGGGGCTGATTTGATTCAATTTTTCGAGATATGAAGGGGATTGGGTAGACAGAGGGAAACTTTACCTCCTATTGGGGAGCTTAGGACAAGGGACCATAGTCTAAAAGTGATTACGAATAATAATAACCTTTATTGTCACAAGTAGGCTTACATTAACACTGCAATGAAGTTACTGTGAAAAGCCCCGAGTCGCCACACTCTGGCACTTGTTCGGGTACACAGAGGGAGAATTTGAATGTCCAATTCAGCCAGACTATTGGAGAGTGAATTTACAAATCACTGCAAAACGCAAGAGGGTGATAGAACTTTGGAACTCTCTTGTGCAAATAATTGATGGCAGATTAATTTAAATTTTTAACACTGAGGTTGTTAAATCTTTGTTATCCAAATGCAATGAGGGATAAGGGGTAAAAGTGGCCATATAGAATGAGGTGGAAGATTAGCTATGATGTCATTCAATGGTGGAACTGGATCGAGGGGCAGAATGGTATCCCCCTGGTTGGCATGTTACAGCTGACTTTATGTGGTAGATGTCAGGGGCATGAGTGATGAGCTCATTCGAGCATCACCTCGTCAGGTCCACAGCCGCCAGCTGTAATGATCTCTCCTGAAGCGTGCAAGTTGAGGCAGATCCTTTGGTTCCAGGCAGGAGACTGAGGGAAAGATTTCACAAGCTGCTGTAAATGTAATGAAGGGTAAGGAGTCACAAGGAGGATGGAAAGAGCAAATGGTTCTTACAGAAAATTTCCCCACATTGCAACAGTGGGTAGACCACAAATGCACTTTATTGACTGTGAAATTGTAACTACAGAAATGCATGTTCATCCTCCCTCCAATGCTATAAGATTGCTGGGTACCTTATAGGTGAAATAAATCCTGGCCCCGTGCTGTTTGAGTTTGATGCACGATCAACTGGACAAAGACGAGAATTGAATACAACTGAGGCTTTATTGCTCTAAGATGTGTGACCTCCCACAGCAGCTTCCGAAATGGCTGCAGCATGGAGGACACGCACATTTATACCCCGCCTATGGGGCGGAGCCAGCAGGCAGGGACTACCAACGTACCTGTAGTATAGGTCCTACCATACATCACCTAATAGAGGTGCAACAGTGGTTTACCAGAGTTGCATGTTCCAAAATGCATGATTCCTCAGGAATGATGAAGACTTCAGCTGGGGATTTCTCCCCACCCAAACCGTCCGCTGATCGTTAAAGGTAACCTTGCGGATCGGTGACAGTGCCGTCAATAAAGGCGATCACAGCCCCGGGGTCCTTCCTTCAGATCAAAACTAATGGGCCAAAGCAAAAGAAAAAAAAAAATGTTGACATAAAGACCCTGCAGACCCATTAGGTTACGTTGCAACCCCAAGTTCAAATTTTCACAACTGTGAAAATAGGGCTGGGGAAATTGTGTGACAAATGGGTGAGCCTGATTCAGAATCAATGACCATGAATACTGCTGGCAGGGCAGGTTACTGAGAACAGAGTTCCATCAGAGCAGATCTTGGTGCGAACAGCAGAGAGTGGCTGCAAGATGCTGCCCCTCCTGGTGGGGACACAAGTCCGGATAGCTTATCGAAGCAAGAGCAAGTCGCTTTAGCTGATAGGCTTGGAGGCAGGTACACCGAGCACAATATGAAGCCATCTGCCAGAATGGGATTCAAGCCCACTTGCCCAGAACTGGGTGTCTGGGTTACTAATCCAGAGGTTGAATTGATTGAGGACTGCATATTGACCCCAGGACTCTGGGAAAACGGAGCAGTTCAGGCCACAGTGCTGCACCCATGATAATGAGACATTTCTCCAGTTATTGCCCCTTGCACAGTGCAGCACTTAACGGCACATGGCACAGTGGTTAGCACTGCTCCTCACAGTGCCAGCGATCCATGTTCTATTCCGGACTCGGGTCACTGTCTGTGTGGAGTTTGCATGTTCTCCGCGTGTCTGCCTGGGTTTCCTCCGGGTGGCTCCCACATTCCAAAGATGTGCAGGTTAGGTGGGTTCGCCATGCTAAGTTGCCCCTAAGTGTCAAAAGGTTAGGGGCCATGACGGGTACCGAGCGGGGGAGTGGGGGCTTAGGTGGGATGCTCTATCGGAGGGTGGGTGTAGACCTGAGGGACCGAATGGCCTCGTTCCGGATTAGAGGGATTCTACGAACATTACCTGTGGACAGTGTGGCACTTCCCCAAATCTGCCTCTCTGACAGTGCAGCACTCCCTCAGTACTGACGGCCTCACAGTGCGGCATTCCCTCAGTGCTGACCCTCTGACAGTGCAGCACTCCCTCAGTACTGCCCCTCTGACAGTGCAGCACTCCCTCAGTACTGCCCCTCTGACAGTGCAGCACTCCCTCAGTACTGACGCTCTGATAGTGCAGCACACCCTCAGTACTGACCCTCGGACAATGCAGCACTCCCTCAGCTCTGACCCTCTGACAGTGCAGCACTCCCTCAGTGCTGCCCCTCCCACAGTGCAGCACTCTCTCAGTACTGACCCTCTGACAGTGCAGTGTTCCCACAGTGCTGCCTCTCTGACAGTGCAACACTCCCTCAGTACTGCCTCTCTGACAGTGCAGCTCTCCCTCAGCACTGCCTCTCTGACAGTGCAGCACTCCCTCAGCACTGACCCTCTGACAGTGCAGCAATCCCTCAGTGCTGACCCTCTAACAGTGCAGCACTCCCTCAGCACTGCCTCTCTGACAGTGCAGCACTCCCTCAGTACTGACCCTCTGACAGTGCAGCGCTCCCGCAGTACTGGCCCTGACAGTGCAGAACTTCCTCAGTACTGACCCTCTGACAGAGCAGCACTCCCTCAGTACTGCCCCTCTGACAGTGCAGCACTCCCTCAGTATTGACCCTCTGACAGTGCAGCACTCTCTCAGTACTGACCCTCTGACAGTGCAGTGTTCCCACAGTGCTGCCTCTCTGACAGTGCAGCGCTCCCTCAGCACTGCCCCTCTGAAAGTGCAGCACACCCTCAGTACTGACCATCTGGCAGTGCAGCACTCCCTCAGTACTTACCCTCTGACTGTGCAGCGCTCCCTCAGTACTGACATTCTGACAGTGCAGCACTCCCTCAGTACTAATCTGCTGACAGTGCAGCACTCGCTCAGTACTGCCCCTCTGACAGTGCAGCACTCCCTCAGCACTGACTCACTGACAATGCAGCACTCCCTCAATACTGTCCCTCTGACAGTGCAGCACTCCCTCAGTACTGCGTCTCTGACAGAGCAGCATCACACTGTACTGTCCCTCTGGCTGTGCAGCACTCCCTCAGTACTGACCCTCAGACAGTGCAGAACTCCCTCAGTACTGACACTCGGACAATGCAGCACTCCCTCAGTGCTGCCCCTCCCACAGTGCTGCGCTCCCTCAGTACTGCCCCTCTGACAGTGCAGCGTTCCCACAGTACTGACCCTCTGACAGGGCTGCGCTCCCGCAGTACTGGCCATGACAGTGCAGCACTTCCTCAGTACTGACCCTCTGACAGTGCTGCACTCCCACAGTACTGACCTTCTGACACTGCAGCACTGACTCAGTACTGACCCTCTGACAGTGCAGCACTCCCTCAGTACTGATTTGCTGACAGTGCAGCACCCCCTCAGTTCTGCCCCTCTGACAGTGCAGCGCTCCCTCAGTACCGCCCCTCTGACAGTGCTGCACTCCCTCAGTCCTGACCCTTTGACACTGCAGCACTGACTTAGTACTGACCCTCTGGCACTGCAGCGCTCCCTCAGCACTGACCCACTGACAATGCAGCACTCCCTCAATACTGTCCCTCTGACAGTGCAGCACTCCCTCAGTACTGCGTCTCTGACAGAGCAGCACTCCCACTGTACAGTCCCTCTGGCTGTGCAGCACTCCCTCAGTAGTACCCCTCTGACAATCCTGCACTTCCTCAGTACTGTCGCTCTGACAGTGCAGCACTCCCTCAGTACTGACCCTCTGACAGTGCAGCACTCCCTCAGTACTGACACTGGGACAATGCAGCACTCCCTCAGTGCTGCCCCTCTCACAGTGCAGCACTCCCTCAGTACTGCCCCTCTGACAGTGCCGCACTCCATCAGTACTGACCCTCTGACAGTGCTGCGCTCCGGCAGTACTGGCCATGACAGTGCAGCACTTCCTCAGTACTGACCCTCTGACAGTGCTGCGCTCCCGCAGTACTGGCACTGACAGTGCAGCACTCCCTCAGTACTGACCCTCTGACAGTGCAGCGTTCCCACAGTACTGACCCTCTGACAGTGCTGCGCTCCCGCAGTACTGCCCCTCAGACAGTGAAGCACTACCTCAGTACTGACCCTCTGACAGTGCACAGCTCCCTCAGTACTGCCCCTCTGACAGTGCAACACCCCCTCAGTGCTGCCTCTCTGTCAGTGCAGCACTCCCACAGTACTAACACTCTGACAGTGCAGCACTTCCTCAGTACTGCCCTTCTGACAGTGCAGCACTTTTCTCAGTACTGACCCTCGGACAGTGCAGTGTTCCCACAGTGCTGCCTCTCTGACAGCGCAGCGCTCCCTCAGCACTGCCCCTCTGAAAGTGCACAGCTCCCTCAGTACTGCCCATCTGACAGTGCAGCACTCCCTCAGTACTGATCTGCTGACAGTGCAGCACTCGCTCAGTACTGCCCCTCTGACAGTGCAGCACTCCCTCAGTACTGCCCCTCTGACAGTGCACCGCTCCCTCAGTACCGGCCGTCTGGCAGTGCAACATTCCCTCAGTACTGCCCCTCTGACAGTGCAGCACTCCCACAGGACTGCCCCTCTGACAGTGCTGCACTCCCTCAGTCCTGGCCCTTTGACACTGCAGCAATGACTTAGTACTGACCCTCTGACAGTGCAGCGCTCCCTCAGCACTGACCCACTGACAATGCAGCACTCCCTCAGTACTGACCCTCTGACAGTGCAACACTCCCTCAGTACTGACCCACTGACAGTGCAGCACTCCCACAGTACTGAACCTCTGACAGTGCAGCACTCCCTCAGTACTGACCCTCTGACAGTGCAGCACTCCGTCAGCACTGGCCCTCTGACAGTGCAACACTCCCTCAGTACAGACCCACTGACAGTGCAGCACTCCCACAGTACTGACCCTCTGACAGTGCAGCACTCCCTCAGCACTGACCCTCTGGCAGTGCAGCACTCCCTCAGTACTGCCCCTCTGACAGTGAAGCAGTCCCTCAATACTGCCCCTCTGACAGTGCAGCACTCCCTCAGTACTGACCCTCTGACAATGCAGCACTCCCTCAGTACTAACCCTCTGACAGTGCAGCACTCCGTCAGCACTGACCCTCTGACAGTGCGGCACTCTCTCAGTACTGACTCTCTGACAGTGCAGCGCTCCCTCAGTACTGACCTTCTGACAGTGCACCGCTCCCTCGGTACTGACCAACTGACAGTGAAGCACTCCCTCAGTAATGACCCTCTGACAGTGCAGCACTCCCTCAGTACTGACCCTCTGACAGTGCAACACTCCCTCAGTACTGACCCTCTGACAGTGCAGCACTCCGTCAGCACTGACCCTCTGACACTTCGGCACTCTCTCAGTACTGACCTTCTGACAGTGCAGCACTCCCTCAGTACAGACCCTCTGACAGTGCAGCACTCCGTCAGCACTGACCCTCTGACAGTGCAGTACTCCCTCAGTACTGACCCACTGACAGTGCAGCACTACCTCAGTACTGACCCTCTGCAGTGCAGCACTCCCTCAGTACTAACCCTCTGACAGTGCAGCACTCCGTCAGCACTGACCCTCTGACAGTGCAGCACTCCCTCAGTACTGACCCTCTGACAGTGCAGCACTCCCTCAGCACTGCTCCTCTGACAGTGCAGCATCCCTCAGCACTGACCCTCTGACAGTGCAACACTCCCTCAGTACTGACCTACTGACAGTGCAGCACTCCCACAGTACTGAACCTCTGACAGTGCAGCACTCGCTCAGTACTGACCCACTGACAGTGCAGCACTCCCACAGTACTGAACCTCTGACAGTGCAGCACTCGCTCAGTACTGACCCTCTGACAGTGCAGCACTCCCTCAGTACTGCCCCTCTGACAGTGAAGCAGTTCCTCAATACTGCCCCTCTGGCAGTGCAGCACTCCCTCAGTACTGACCCACTGACAGTGCAGCACTCCCTCAGTACTGCTCCTCTGACAGTGCAGCACTCCATCAGCACTGACCCTCTGACAGTGCAGCACTCCCTCAGTACTGACCCACTGACAGTGCAGTTCTCCCTCAGTACTGACCCTCTGACAATGCAGCACTCCCTCAGTACTAACCCTCTGACAGTGCAGCACTCCGTCAGCACTGACCCTCTGACAGTGCAGCACTCTCTCAGTCCTGACCCTCTGACAGTGCAGCACTCCCTCAGTACTGAGCCTCTGACAGTGCAGCACTCCATCAGCACTGACCCTCTGACAGTGCAGCTCTCCCTCAGTACTGACCCACTGACAGTGCAGCACTCCCTCAGTACTGACACTGGGACAATGCAGCACTCCCTCAGTGCTGCCCCTCTCACAGTGCAGCACTCCCTCAGTACTGCCCCTCTGACAGTGCCGCACTCCCTCAGTACTGACCCTCTGACAGTGCTGCGCTCCGGCAGTACTGGCCATGACAGTGCAGCACTTCCTCAGTACTGACCCTCTGACAGTGCTGCGCTCCCGCAGTACTGGCACTGACAGTGCAGCACTCCCTCAGTACTGACCCTCTGACAGTGCAGCGTTCCCACAGTACTGACCCTCTGACAGTGCTGCGCTCCCGCAGTACTGCCCCTCAGACAGTGAAGCACTACCTCAGTACTGACCCTCTGACAGTGCACAGCTCCCTCAGTACTGCCCCTCTGACAGTGCAACACCCCCTCAGTGCTGCCTCTCTGTCAGTGCAGCACTCCCACAGTACTAACACTCTGACAGTGCAGCACTTCCTCAGTACTGCCCCTCTGACAGTGCAGCACTTTTCTCAGTACTGACCCTCGGACAGTGCAGTGTTCCCACAGTGCTGCCTCTCTGACAGCGCAGCGCTCCCTCAGCACTGCCCCTCTGAAAGTGCACAGCTCCCTCAGTACTGCCCATCTGACAGTGCAGCACTCCCTCAGTACTGATCTGCTGACAGTGCAGCACTCGCTCAGTACTGACCCTCTGACAGTGCAGCACTCCCTCAGTACTGCCCCTCTGACAGTGCACCGCTCCCTCAGTACCGGCCGTCTGGCAGTGCAGCATTCCCTCAGTACTGCCCCTCTGACAGTGCAGCACTCCCACAGGACTGCCCCTCTGACAGTGCTGCACTCCCTCAGTCCTGGCCCTTTGACACTGCAGCAATGACTTAGTACTGACCCTCTGACAGTGCAGCGCTCCCTCAGCACTGACCCACTGACAATGCAGCACTCCCTCAGTACTGACCCTCTGACAGTGCAACACTCCCTCAGTGCTGACCCACTGACAGTGCAGCACTCCCACAGTACTGAACCTCTGACAGTGCAGCACTCCCTCAGTACTGACCCTCTGACAGTGCAGCACTCCGTCAGCACTGGCCCTCTGACAGTGCAACACTCCCTCAGTACAGACCCACTGACAGTGCAGCACTCCCACAGTACTGACCCTCTGACAGTGCAGCACTCCCTCAGTACTGACCCTCTGACAATGCAGCACTCCCTCAGTACTAACCCTCTGACAGTGCAGCACTCCGTCAGCACTGACCCTCTGACAGTGCGGCACTCTCTCAGTACTGACTCTCTGACAGTGCAGCGCTCCCTCAGTACTGACCTTCTGACAGTGCACCGCTCCCTCGGTACTGACCAACTGACAGTGAAGCACTCCCTCAGTACTGACCCTCTGACAATGCAGCACTCCCTCAGTACTAACCCTCTGACAGTGCAGCACTCTGTCAGCACTGTCCCTCTGACAGTGCGGCACTCTCTCAGTACTGACCCTCTGACAGTGCAGCACTCCCTCGGTACTGACCCACTGACAGTGCAGCACTCCCTCATTACTGACCCTCTGACAATGCAGCACTCCGTCAGCACTGACCCTCTGACAGTGCGGCACTCCCTCAGTACTGACCCACTACAGTGCGGCAGTCCCTCAGTACTGACCCTCTGACAGTGCAGCAGTCCGTCAGCACTGACCCTCTGACAGTGCAGCACCCCCTCAGTACTGACCCTCTGACAGTGCAGCGCTCCCTCAGTACTGACCCTCTGACAGTGCAGCGCTTCCTCAGTACTGACCCTCTGACAGTGCAGCACTCCCTCAGTACTGCTCCTCTGACAGTGCAGCACTCCCTCAGTACTGACCCTCTGACAGTGCAGCACTCCCTCAGTACTGACCCTCTGACAGTGCAGCACTCCATCAGTACTGACTCTCTGACAATGTAGCACTCCCTCAGTACTAACCCTCTGACAGTGCAGCACTCCGTCAGCACTAACCCTCTGACAGGGCGGCACTCTCTCAGTACTGACCTTCTGACAGTGCAGCACTCCCACAGTACTGACCCTCTGACAGTGAAGCACTCCGTCAGCACTGATCCTCTGACAGTGCAGCACTCCCTCACCACTGACCCTCTGACAGTGCAGCGCTCCGTCAGCACGGACCTGCTGACAGTGCAACACTCCCTCAGTACTGACCCACTGACAGTGCAGCACTCCCACAGTACTGAACCTCTGACAGTGCAGCACTCCCTCAGTACTGACCCTCTGACAGTGCAGCACTCCGTCAGCACTGACCCTCTGACAGTGCAACACTCCCTCAGTACAGGCCCACTGACAGTGCAGCACTCCCACAGTACTGACCCTCTGACAGTGCAGCACTCCGTCAGCACTGTTGCTCTGACAGTGCAGCACTCCCTCAGCACTGACCCTCTGACAGTGCAGCACTCCCTCAGTACTGACCCTCTGACAATGCAGCACTCCCTCAGTACTAACCCTCTGACAGTGCAGCACTGTCAGCACTGACCCTCTGACAGTGCGGCACTCTCTCAGTACTGACCCTCTGACAGTGCAGCGCTCCCTCAGTACTGACATTAAGACAGTGCACCGCTCCCTCGGTACTGACCAACTGACAGTGAAGCACTCCCTCAGTACTGACCCTCTGACAGTGCAGCACTCCCTCAGTACTGCTCCTCTGACAGTGCAGCACTCCCTCAGTACTGACCCTCTGACAATGCAGCACTCCCTCAGTACTAACCCTCTGACAGTGCAGCACTCCGTCAGCACTGACCCTCTGACAGTGCGGCACTCTCTCAGTACTGACCCTCTGACAGTGCAGCACTCCCTCAGTACTGACCCTCTGACAGTGCAGCACTCAGTCAGCACTGACCCTCTGACAGTGCGGCACTCTCTCAGTACTGACCCTCTGACAGTGCAGCGCTCCCTCAGTACTGACATTAAGACAGTGCACCGCTCCCTCGGTACTGACCAACTGACAGTGAAGCACTCCCTCAGTACTGACCCTCTGACAGTGCAGCACTCCCTCAGTACTGCTCCTCTGACAGTGCAGCACTCCCTCAGTACTGACCCTCTCACAGTGCAACACTCCCTCAGTACTGACCCTCTGACAGTGCAGCACTCCGTCAGCACTGACCCTCTGACAGTTCGGCACTCTCTCAGTACTGACCTTCTGACAGTGCAGCACTCCCTCAGTACTGACCCTCTGACAGTGCAGCACTCCGTCAGCACTGACCCTCTGACAGTGCCGTACTCCCTCAGTACTGACCCACTGACAGTGCAGCACTACCTCAGTACTGACCCTCTACAGTGCAGCACTCCCTCAGTACTAACCCTCTGACAGTGCAGCACTCCGTCAGCACTGACCCTCTGACAGTACAGCACTCCCTCAGTACTGACCCTCTGACAGTGCAGCACTCCCTCAGTACTGACGCACTGACAGTGCAGCACTGCCTCAGTACTGACCCTCTGACACTGCAGCACACCCTCAGCGCTGCCCCTCTGACAGTGCAGCACTCCCTCAGCATTGACCCTCTGACAGTGCAACACTCCCTCAGTACTGACCCACTGACAGTGCAGCACTCCGTCAGCACTGACCCTCTGACAGTGCAGTACTCCCTCAGTACTGACCCACTGACAGTGCAGCACTACCTCAGTACTGACCCTCTGCAGTGCAGCACTCCCTCAGTACTAACCCTCTGACAGTGCAGCACTCCGTCAGCACTGACCCTCTGACAGTGCAGCACTCCCTCAGTACTGACCCTCTGACAGTGCAGCACTCCCTCAGCACTGCTCCTCTGACAGTGCAGCATCCCTCAGCACTGACCCTCTGACAGTGCAACACTCCCTCAGTACTGACCTACTGACAGTGCAGCACTCCCACAGTACTGAACCTCTGACAGTGCAGCACTCGCTCAGTACTGACCCACTGACAGTGCAGCACTCCCACAGTACTGAACCTCTGACAGTGCAGCACTCGCTCAGTACTGACCCTCTGACAGTGCAGCACTCCCTCAGTACTGCCCCTCTGACAGTGAAGCAGTTCCTCAATACTGCCCCTCTGGCAGTGCAGCACTCCCTCAGTACTGACCCACTGACAGTGCAGCACTCCCTCAGTACTGCTCCTCTGACAGTGCAGCACTCCATCAGCACTGACCCTCTGACAGTGCAGCACTCCCTCAGTACTGACCCACTGACAGTGCAGTTCTCCCTCAGTACTGACCCTCTGACAATGCAGCACTCCCTCAGTACTAACCCTCTGACAGTGCAGCACTCCGTCAGCACTGACCCTCTGACAGTGCAGCACTCTCTCAGTCCTGACCCTCTGACAGTGCAGCACTCCCTCAGTACTGAGCCTCTGACAGTGCAGCACTCCATCAGCACTGACCCTCTGACAGTGCAGCTCTCCCTCAGTACTGACCCACTGACAGTGCAGCACTCCCTCAGTACTGACACTGGGACAATGCAGCACTCCCTCAGTGCTGCCCCTCTCACAGTGCAGCACTCCCTCAGTACTGCCCCTCTGACAGTGCCGCACTCCCTCAGTACTGACCCTCTGACAGTGCTGCGCTCCGGCAGTACTGGCCATGACAGTGCAGCACTTCCTCAGTACTGACCCTCTGACAGTGCTGCGCTCCCGCAGTACTGGCACTGACAGTGCAGCACTCCCTCAGTACTGACCCTCTGACAGTGCAGCGTTCCCACAGTACTGACCCTCTGACAGTGCTGCGCTCCCGCAGTACTGCCCCTCAGACAGTGAAGCACTACCTCAGTACTGACCCTCTGACAGTGCACAGCTCCCTCAGTACTGCCCCTCTGACAGTGCAACACCCCCTCAGTGCTGCCTCTCTGTCAGTGCAGCACTCCCACAGTACTAACACTCTGACAGTGCAGCACTTCCTCAGTACTGCCCCTCTGACAGTGCAGCACTTTTCTCAGTACTGACCCTCGGACAGTGCAGTGTTCCCACAGTGCTGCCTCTCTGACAGCGCAGCGCTCCCTCAGCACTGCCCCTCTGAAAGTGCACAGCTCCCTCAGTACTGCCCATCTGACAGTGCAGCACTCCCTCAGTACTGATCTGCTGACAGTGCAGCACTCGCTCAGTACTGACCCTCTGACAGTGCAGCACTCCCTCAGTACTGCCCCTCTGACAGTGCACCGCTCCCTCAGTACCGGCCGTCTGGCAGTGCAGCATTCCCTCAGTACTGCCCCTCTGACAGTGCAGCACTCCCAAAGGACTGCCCCTCTGACAGTGCTGCACTCCCTCAGTCCTGGCCCTTTGACACTGCAGCAATGACTTAGTACTGACCCTCTGACAGTGCAGCGCTCCCTCAGCACTGACCCACTGACAATGCAGCACTCCCTCAGTACTGACCCTCTGACAGTGCAACACTCCCTCAGTGCTGACCCACTGACAGTGCAGCACTCCCACAGTACTGAACCTCTGACAGTGCAGCACTCCCTCAGTACTGACCCTCTGACAGTGCAGCACTCCGTCAGCACTGGCCCTCTGACAGTGCAACACTCCCTCAGTACAGACCCACTGACAGTGCAGCACTCCCACAGTACTGACCCTCTGACAGTGCAGCACTCCCTCAGTACTGACCCTCTGACAATGCAGCACTCCCTCAGTACTAACCCTCTGACAGTGCAGCACTCCGTCAGCACTGACCCTCTGACAGTGCGGCACTCTCTCAGTACTGACTCTCTGACAGTGCAGCGCTCCCTCAGTACTGACCTTCTGACAGTGCACCGCTCCCTCGGTACTGACCAACTGACAGTGAAGCACTCCCTCAGTACTGACCCTCTGACAATGCAGCACTCCCTCAGTACTAACCCTCTGACAGTGCAGCACTCTGTCAGCACTGTCCCTCTGACAGTGCGGCACTCTCTCAGTACTGACCCTCTGACAGTGCAGCACTCCCTCGGTACTGACCCACTGACAGTGCAGCACTCCCTCATTACTGACCCTCTGACAATGCAGCACTCCGTCAGCACTGACCCTCTGACAGTGCGGCACTCCCTCAGTACTGACCCACTACAGTGCGGCAGTCCCTCAGTACTGACCCTCTGACAGTGCAGCAGTCCGTCAGCACTGACCCTCTGACAGTGCAGCACCCCCTCAGTACTGACCCTCTGACAGTGCAGCGCTCCCTCAGTACTGACCCTCTGACAGTGCAGCGCTTCCTCAGTACTGACCCTCTGACAGTGCAGCACTCCCTCAGTACTGCTCCTCTGACAGTGCAGCACTCCCTCAGTACTGACCCTTTGACAGTGCAGCACTCCCTCAGTACTGACCCTCTGACAGTGCAGCACTCCATCAGTACTGACTCTCTGACAATGTAGCACTCCCTCAGTACTAACCCTCTGACAGTGCAGCACTCCGTCAGCACTAACCCTCTGACAGGGCGGCACTCTCTCAGTACTGACCTTCTGACAGTGCAGCACTCCCACAGTACTGACCCTCTGACAGTGAAGCACTCCGTCAGCACTGATCCTCTGACAGTGCAGCACTCCCTCACCACTGACCCTCTGACAGTGCAGCGCTCCGTCAGCACTGACCCGCTGACAGTGCAACACTCCCTCAGTACTGACCCACTGACAGTGCAGCACTCCCACAGTACTGAACCTCTGACAGTGCAGCACTCCCTCAGTACTGACCCTCTGACAGTGCAGCACTCCGTCAGCACTGACCCTCTGACAGTGCAACACTCCCTCAGTACAGGCCCACTGACAGTGCAGCACTCCCACAGTACTGACCCTCTGACAGTGCAGCACTCCGTCAGCACTGTTGCTCTGACAGTGCAGCACTCCCTCAGCACTGACCCTCTGACAGTGCAGCACTCCCTCAGTACTGACCCTCTGACAATGCAGCACTCCCTCAGTACTAACCCTCTGACAGTGCAGCACTCCGTCAGCACTGTTGCTCTGACAGTGCAGCACTCCCTCAGCACTGACCCTCTGACAGTGCAGCACTCCCTCAGCACTGACCCTCTGACAGTGCAGCACTCCCTCAGTACTGACCCTCTGACAATGCAGCACTCCCTCAGTACTAACCCTCTGACAGTGCAGCACTCCGTCAGCACTGTTGCTCTGACAGTGCAGCACTCCCTCAGCACTGACCCTCTGACAGTGCAGCACTCCCTCAGTACTGACCCTCTGACAATGCAGCACTCCCTCAGCACTGACCCTCTGACAGTGCGGCACTCTCTCAGTACTGACCCTCTGACAGTGCAGCGCTCCCTCAGTACTGACATTAAGACAGTGCACCGCTCCCTCGGTACTGACCAACTGACAGTGAAGCACTCCCTCAGTACTGACCCTCTGACAGTGCAGCACTCCCTCAGTACTGCTCCTCTGACAGTGCAGCACTCCCTCAGTACTGACCCTCTGACAATGCAGCACTCCCTCAGTACTAACCCTCTGACAGTGCAGCACTCCGTCAGCACTGACCCTCTGACAGTGCGGCACTCTCTCAGTACTGACCCTCTGACAGTGCAGCACTCCCTCAGTACTGACCCTCTGACAGTGCAGCACTCCGTCAGCACTGACCCTCTGACAGTGCGGCACTCTCTCAGTACTGACCCTCTGACAGTGCAGCGCTCCCTCAGTACTGACATTAAGACAGTGCACCGCTCCCTCGGTACTGACCAACTGACAGTGAAGCACTCCCTCAGTACTGACCCTCTGACAGTGCAGCACTCCCTCAGTACTGCTCCTCTGACAGTGCAGCACTCCCTCAGTACTGACCCTCTCACAGTGCAACACTCCCTCAGTACTGACCCTCTGACAGTGCAGCACTCCGTCAGCACTGACCCTCTGACAGTTCGGCACTCTCTCAGTACTGACCTTCTGACAGTGCAGCACTCCCTCAGTACTGACCCTCTGACAGTGCAGCACTCCGTCAGCACTGACCCTCTGACAGTGCCGTACTCCCTCAGTACTGACCCACTGACAGTGCAGCACTACCTCAGTACTGACCCTCTACAGTGCAGCACTCCCTCAGTACTAACCCTCTGACAGTGCAGCACTCCGTCAGCACTGACCCTCTGACAGTACAGCACTCCCTCAGTACTGACCCTCTGACAGTGCAGCACTCCCTCAGTACTGACGCACTGACAGTGCAGCACTGCCTCAGTACTGACCCTCTGACACTGCAGCACACCCTCAGCGCTGCCCCTCTGACAGTGCAGCACTCCCTCAGCATTGACCCTCTGACAGTGCAACACTCCCTCAGTACTGACCCACTGACAGTGCAGCACTCCCACAGTACTGAACCTCTGACAGTGCAGCACTCGCTCAGTACTGACCCACTGACAGTGCAGCACTCCCACAGTACTGAACCTCTCACAGTGCAGCACTCGCTCAGTACTGACCCTCTGACAGTGCAGCACTCCCTCAGTACTGCCCCTCTGACAGTGAAGCAGTTCCTCAATACTGCCCCTCTGGCAGTGCAGCACTCCCTCAGTACTGACCCACTGACAGTGCAGCACTCCCTCAGTACTGCTCCTCTGACAGTGCAGCACTCCATCAGCACTGACCCTCTGACAGTGCAGCACTCCCTCAGTGCTGACCCACTGACAGTGCAGCTCTCCCTCAGTACTGACCCTCTGACAATGCAGCACTCCCTCAGTACTAACCCTTTGACAGTGCAGCACTCCGTCAGCACTGACCCTCTGACAGTGCGGCACTCTCTCAGTCCTGACCCTCTGACAGTGCAGCACTCCCTCAGTACTGAGCCTCTGACAGTGCAGCACTCCCTCAGTACTGACCCACTGACAGTGCAGCACTCCCTCAGTACGGACCCTCTGACAGTGCAGCACTCCCTCAGTACTGCTCCTCTGACATTGCAGCACTCTCTCAGTACTGACCCAAAACAGTGCAGCACTCAATCAGTACTGCTCCTCTGACAGTGCAGCACTCTCTCAGTACTGACCCTCTGACAGTGCGGCCGTCCCTCAGTACTGACCCTCTGACAGTGCAGCACTCCCTCAGTACTGACCCTCTGAAAGTGCAACACTCCCTCAGTACTGACCCTCTGACAGTGCAGCACTCCATCAGTACTGACTATCTGACAATGTAGCACTCCCTCAGTACTAACCCTCTGACAGTGCAACGCTCCCTCGGTACTGACCCACTGACAGTGAAGCACTCCATCAGTACTGACTCTCTGTCAATGCAGCACTCCCTCAGTACTGACCCTCTGACAGTGCAGCACTCCCTCAGTACTGACCCTCTGACAGTGCAGCACTCCCTCAGTACTGACCCTCTGAAAGTGCAGCACTCCCTCAGTACTTAGCCTCTGACAGTGCATCACTCCGTCTGCACTGACCCTCTGACAGTGCAGCACTCTCTCAGTACTGACCCACTACAGTGCAGCACTCCCTCAGTACTGCTCCTCTGACAGTGCAGCACTCTCTCAGTACTGCTCCTCTGACAGTGCAGCACTCCCTCAGTACTGACCCTCTGACAGTGCAGCACTCCCTCAGTACTGACCCCCTGTCAGTGCAGCACTCCATCAGTACTGACTCTCTGTCAATGCAGCACTCCCTCAGTACTGACCCTCTGACAGTGCAGCACTCCCTCAGTACTGACACTCTGAAAGTGCAGCACTCTCTCAGTACTGAGCCTCTGACAGTGCAGCACTCCGTCTGCACTGACCCTCTGACAGTGCAGCACTCTCTCAGTACTGACCCACTACAGTGCAGCACTCCCTCAGTACTGCTCCTCTGACAGTGCAGCACTCTCTCAGTACTGACCCTCTGACAGTGCGGCAGTCCCTCAGTACTGACCCTCTGACAGTGCAGCACTGCCTCAGTACTGACCCTCTGACAGTGCGGCAGTCCCTCAGTACTGACCCTCTGACAGTGCAGCACTCCCTCAGCACTGACCCTCTAACAGTGCAGCGCTCGTCAGCACTGACCCTCTGACAGTGCAACACTCCCTCAGTGCTGACCCACTGACAGTGCAGCACTCCCACAGTACTGAACCTCTGACAGTGCAGCACTCCCACAGTACTGACCCTCTGACAGTGCAGCACTCCGTCAGCACTGTTCCTCTGACAGTGCAGCACTCCCTCAGCACTGACCCTCTAACAGTGCAGCACTCCCTTAGTGCTGCCCCTCTGACAGTGAAGCAGTCCCTCAATACTGCCCCTCTGACAGTGCAGCACTCCCTCAGTACTGACCCACTGACAGTGCAGCACTACCTTAGTCCTGCTCCTCTGACAGTGCAGCAGTCCCTCAGCACTGACCCTCTGACAGTGCAGCACTCCCTCAGTACTGACCCTCTGAGAGTGCAGCACTCCCTCAGTACTGACCCACTGACAGTGCAGCACTCCCACAGTACTGACCCTCTGACAGTGCAGCACTCCCTCAGTACTGACCCTCTGAGAGTGCAGCACTCCCTCAGTACTGACCCACTGACAGTGCAGCACTCCCTCAATACTGCTCCTCTGACAGTGCAGCACTCCCTCAGTACTGCTCCTCTGACAGTGCAGTACTCCGTCAGCACTGACCATCTGACAGTGCAGCACTCCCTCAGTACTGACCCACTGACAGTGCAGCACTCCCTGAGTACTGACCCTCTGACAATGCAGCACTCCCTCAGTACTAACCGTCTGACAGTGCAGCACTCCCTCAGTACTGCTCCTCTGACAGTGCAGCACTCCGTCAGCACTGACCCTCTGACAATGCAGCACTACCTTAGTACTGCTCCTCTGACAGTGCAGCACTCTGTCAGCACTGACCCTCTGACAGTGAAGCAGTCCCTCAATGCTGCCCCTCTGACTGTGCATCACTCCGTCAGCACTGCCCCTCTGACAGTGCAGCACCCCCTCAGCACTGTCCCTCTGACAGTGCAGCACTCCCTCAGTACTGACACTCTGACAGTGCCGCACTCCCTCAGCACTCACCCTCTGACAGTGCAGCACTCCCTCAGTACTGACACTCTGACAGTGCAGCACTCCCTCAGCACTGACCCTCTCACAGTGCAGCAGTCCCTCAGTACTGACCCTCTGACAATGCAGCACTCCCTCAGTACTAACCCTCTGACAATGCAGCACTACCTTAGTACTGCTCCTCTGACAGTGCAGCACTCTGTCAGCACTGACCCTCTGACAGTGCAGCACTCTGTCAGCATTGACCCTCTGACAGTGAAGCTGTCCCTCAATGCTGCCCCTCTGACTGTGCATCACACCGTCAGCACTGCCCCTCTGACAGTGCAGCACTCCCTCAGTACTAACCCTCTGACAGTGCAGCACTCCGTCAGCACTGACCCTCTGACAGTGCAGCACTCTCTCAGTCCTGACCCTCTGACAGTGCAGCACTCCCTCAGTACTGAGCCTCTGACAGTGCAGCACTCCATCAGCACTGACCCTCTGACAGTGCAGCTCTCCCTCAGTACTGACCCACTGACAGTGCAGCACTCCCTCAGTACTGACACTGGGACAATGCAGCACTCCCTCAGTGCTGCCCCTCTCACAGTGCAGCACTCCCTCAGTACTGCCCCTCTGACAGTGCCGCACTCCCTCAGTACTGACCCTCTGACAGTGCTGCGCTCCGGCAGTACTGGCCATGACAGTGCAGCACTTCCTCAGTACTGACCCTCTGACAGTGCTGCGCTCCCGCAGTACTGGCACTGACAGTGCAGCACTCCCTCAGTACTGACCCTCTGACAGTGCAGCGTTCCCACAGTACTGACCCTCTGACAGTGCTGCGCTCCCGCAGTACTGCCCCTCAGACAGTGAAGCACTACCTCAGTACTGACCCTCTGACAGTGCACAGCTCCCTCAGTACTGCCCCTCTGACAGTGCAACACCCCCTCAGTGCTGCCTCTCTGTCAGTGCAGCACTCCCACAGTACTAACACTCTGACAGTGCAGCACTTCCTCAGTACTGCCCCTCTGACAGTGCAGCACTTTTCTCAGTACTGACCCTCGGACAGTGCAGTGTTCCCACAGTGCTGCCTCTCTGACAGCGCAGCGCTCCCTCAGCACTGCCCCTCTGAAAGTGCACAGCTCCCTCAGTACTGCCCATCTGACAGTGCAGCACTCCCTCAGTACTGATCTGCTGACAGTGCAGCACTCGCTCAGTACTGACCCTCTGACAGTGCAGCACTCCCTCAGTACTGCCCCTCTGACAGTGCACCGCTCCCTCAGTACCGGCCGTCTGGCAGTGCAGCATTCCCTCAGTACTGCCCCTCTGACAGTGCAGCACTCCCAAAGGACTGCCCCTCTGACAGTGCTGCACTCCCTCAGTCCTGGCCCTTTGACACTGCAGCAATGACTTAGTACTGACCCTCTGACAGTGCAGCGCTCCCTCAGCACTGACCCACTGACAATGCAGCACTCCCTCAGTACTGACCCTCTGACAGTGCAACACTCCCTCAGTGCTGACCCACTGACAGTGCAGCA
Organism: Scyliorhinus torazame; assembly: GCF_047496885.1. NCBI lineage: Eukaryota > Metazoa > Chordata > Chondrichthyes > Carcharhiniformes > Scyliorhinidae > Scyliorhinus > Scyliorhinus torazame. Next base: position 299,747,305 of record NC_092713.1, on the reverse strand, counting down.
CTCCCACAGTACTGAACCTCTGACAGTGCAGCACTCCCTCAGTACTGACCCTCTGACAGTGCAGCACTCCGTCAGCACTGGCCCTCTGACAGTGCAACACTCCCTCAGTACAGACCCACTGACAGTGCAGCACTCCCACAGTACTGACCCTCTGACAGTGCAGCACTCCCTCAGTACTGACCCTCTGACAATGCAGCACTCCCTCAGTACTAACCCTCTGACAGTGCAGCACTCCGTCAGCACTGACCCTCTGACAGTGCGGCACTCTCTCAGTACTGACTCTCTGACAGTGCAGCGCTCCCTCAGTACTGACCTTCTGACAGTGCACCGCTCCCTCGGTACTGACCAACTGACAGTGAAGCACTCCCTCAGTACTGACCCTCTGACAATGCAGCACTCCCTCAGTACTAACCCTCTGACAGTGCAGCACTCTGTCAGCACTGTCCCTCTGACAGTGCGGCACTCTCTCAGTACTGACCCTCTGACAGTGCAGCACTCCCTCGGTACTGACCCACTGACAGTGCAGCACTCCCTCATTACTGACCCTCTGACAATGCAGCACTCCGTCAGCACTGACCCTCTGACAGTGCGGCACTCCCTCAGTACTGACCCACTACAGTGCGGCAGTCCCTCAGTACTGACCCTCTGACAGTGCAGCAGTCCGTCAGCACTGACCCTCTGACAGTGCAGCACCCCCTCAGTACTGACCCTCTGACAGTGCAGCGCTCCCTCAGTACTGACCCTCTGACAGTGCAGCGCTTCCTCAGTACTGACCCTCTGACAGTGCAGCACTCCCTCAGTACTGCTCCTCTGACAGTGCAGCACTCCCTCAGTACTGACCCTCTGACAGTGCAGCACTCCCTCAGTACTGACCCTCTGACAGTGCAGCACTCCATCAGTACTGACTCTCTGACAATGTAGCACTCCCTCAGTACTAACCCTCTGACAGTGCAGCACTCCGTCAGCACTAACCCTCTGACAGGGCGGCACTCTCTCAGTACTGACCTTCTGACAGTGCAGCACTCCCACAGTACTGACCCTCTGACAGTGAAGCACTCCGTCAGCACTGATCCTCTGACAGTGCAGCACTCCCTCACCACTGACCCTCTGACAGTGCAGCGCTCCGTCAGCACTGACCCGCTGACAGTGCAACACTCCCTCAGTACTGACCCACTGACAGTGCAGCACTCCCACAGTACTGAACCTCTGACAGTGCAGCACTCCCTCAGTACTGACCCTCTGACAGTGCAGCACTCCGTCAGCACTGACCCTCTGACAGTGCAACACTCCCTCAGTACAGGCCCACTGACAGTGCAGCACTCCCACAGTACTGACCCTCTGACAGTGCAGCACTCCGTCAGCACTGTTGCTCTGACAGTGCAGCACTCCCTCAGCACTGACCCTCTGACAGTGCAGCACTCCCTCAGTACTGACCCTCTGACAATGCAGCACTCCCTCAGTACTAACCCTCTGACAGTGCAGCACTCCGTCAGCACTGTTGCTCTGACAGTGCAGCACTCCCTCAGCACTGACCCTCTGACAGTGCAGCACTCCCTCAGCACTGACCCTCTGACAGTGCAGCACTCCCTCAGTACTGACCCTCTGACAATGCAGCACTCCCTCAGTACTAACCCTCTGACAGTGCAGCACTCCGTCAGCACTGTTGCTCTGACAGTGCAGCACTCCCTCAGCACTGACCCTCTGACAGTGCAGCACTCCCTCAGTACTGACCCTCTGACAATGCAGCACTCCCTCAGCACTGACCCTCTGACAGTGCGGCACTCTCTCAGTACTGACCCTCTGACAGTGCAGCGCTCCCTCAGTACTGACATTAAGACAGTGCACCGCTCCCTCGGTACTGACCAACTGACAGTGAAGCACTCCCTCAGTACTGACCCTCTGACAGTGCAGCACTCCCTCAGTACTGCTCCTCTGACAGTGCAGCACTCCCTCAGTACTGACCCTCTGACAATGCAGCACTCCCTCAGTACTAACCCTCTGACAGTGCAGCACTCCGTCAGCACTGACCCTCTGACAGTGCGGCACTCTCTCAGTACTGACCCTCTGACAGTGCAGCACTCCCTCAGTACTGACCCTCTGACAGTGCAGCACTCCGTCAGCACTGACCCTCTGACAGTGCGGCACTCTCTCAGTACTGACCCTCTGACAGTGCAGCGCTCCCTCAGTACTGACATTAAGACAGTGCACCGCTCCCTCGGTACTGACCAACTGACAGTGAAGCACTCCCTCAGTACTGACCCTCTGACAGTGCAGCACTCCCTCAGTACTGCTCCTCTGACAGTGCAGCACTCCCTCAGTACTGACCCTCTCACAGTGCAACACTCCCTCAGTACTGACCCTCTGACAGTGCAGCACTCCGTCAGCACTGACCCTCTGACAGTTCGGCACTCTCTCAGTACTGACCTTCTGACAGTGCAGCACTCCCTCAGTACTGACCCTCTGACAGTGCAGCACTCCGTCAGCACTGACCCTCTGACAGTGCCGTACTCCCTCAGTACTGACCCACTGACAGTGCAGCACTACCTCAGTACTGACCCTCTACAGTGCAGCACTCCCTCAGTACTAACCCTCTGACAGTGCAGCACTCCGTCAGCACTGACCCTCTGACAGTACAGCACTCCCTCAGTACTGACCCTCTGACAGTGCAGCACTCCCTCAGTACTGACGCACTGACAGTGCAGCACTGCCTCAGTACTGACCCTCTGACACTGCAGCACACCCTCAGCGCTGCCCCTCTGACAGTGCAGCACTCCCTCAGCATTGACCCTCTGACAGTGCAACACTCCCTCAGTACTGACCCACTGACAGTGCAGCACTCCCACAGTACTGAACCTCTGACAGTGCAGCACTCGCTCAGTACTGACCCACTGACAGTGCAGCACTCCCACAGTACTGAACCTCTCACAGTGCAGCACTCGCTCAGTACTGACCCTCTGACAGTGCAGCACTCCCTCAGTACTGCCCCTCTGACAGTGAAGCAGTTCCTCAATACTGCCCCTCTGGCAGTGCAGCACTCCCTCAGTACTGACCCACTGACAGTGCAGCACTCCCTCAGTACTGCTCCTCTGACAGTGCAGCACTCCATCAGCACTGACCCTCTGACAGTGCAGCACTCCCTCAGTGCTGACCCACTGACAGTGCAGCTCTCCCTCAGTACTGACCCTCTGACAATGCAGCACTCCCTCAGTACTAACCCTTTGACAGTGCAGCACTCCGTCAGCACTGACCCTCTGACAGTGCGGCACTCTCTCAGTCCTGACCCTCTGACAGTGCAGCACTCCCTCAGTACTGAGCCTCTGACAGTGCAGCACTCCCTCAGTACTGACCCACTGACAGTGCAGCACTCCCTCAGTACGGACCCTCTGACAGTGCAGCACTCCCTCAGTACTGCTCCTCTGACATTGCAGCACTCTCTCAGTACTGACCCAAAACAGTGCAGCACTCAATCAGTACTGCTCCTCTGACAGTGCAGCACTCTCTCAGTACTGACCCTCTGACAGTGCGGCCGTCCCTCAGTACTGACCCTCTGACAGTGCAGCACTCCCTCAGTACTGACCCTCTGAAAGTGCAACACTCCCTCAGTACTGACCCTCTGACAGTGCAGCACTCCATCAGTACTGACTATCTGACAATGTAGCACTCCCTCAGTACTAACCCTCTGACAGTGCAACGCTCCCTCGGTACTGACCCACTGACAGTGAAGCACTCCATCAGTACTGACTCTCTGTCAATGCAGCACTCCCTCAGTACTGACCCTCTGACAGTGCAGCACTCCCTCAGTACTGACCCTCTGACAGTGCAGCACTCCCTCAGTACTGACCCTCTGAAAGTGCAGCACTCCCTCAGTACTTAGCCTCTGACAGTGCATCACTCCGTCTGCACTGACCCTCTGACAGTGCAGCACTCTCTCAGTACTGACCCACTACAGTGCAGCACTCCCTCAGTACTGCTCCTCTGACAGTGCAGCACTCTCTCAGTACTGCTCCTCTGACAGTGCAGCACTCCCTCAGTACTGACCCTCTGACAGTGCAGCACTCCCTCAGTACTGACCCCCTGTCAGTGCAGCACTCCATCAGTACTGACTCTCTGTCAATGCAGCACTCCCTCAGTACTGACCCTCTGACAGTGCAGCACTCCCTCAGTACTGACACTCTGAAAGTGCAGCACTCTCTCAGTACTGAGCCTCTGACAGTGCAGCACTCCGTCTGCACTGACCCTCTGACAGTGCAGCACTCTCTCAGTACTGACCCACTACAGTGCAGCACTCCCTCAGTACTGCTCCTCTGACAGTGCAGCACTCTCTCAGTACTGACCCTCTGACAGTGCGGCAGTCCCTCAGTACTGACCCTCTGACAGTGCAGCACTGCCTCAGTACTGACCCTCTGACAGTGCGGCAGTCCCTCAGTACTGACCCTCTGACAGTGCAGCACTCCCTCAGCACTGACCCTCTAACAGTGCAGCGCTCGTCAGCACTGACCCTCTGACAGTGCAACACTCCCTCAGTGCTGACCCACTGACAGTGCAGCACTCCCACAGTACTGAACCTCTGACAGTGCAGCACTCCCACAGTACTGACCCTCTGACAGTGCAGCACTCCGTCAGCACTGTTCCTCTGACAGTGCAGCACTCCCTCAGCACTGACCCTCTAACAGTGCAGCACTCCCTTAGTGCTGCCCCTCTGACAGTGAAGCAGTCCCTCAATACTGCCCCTCTGACAGTGCAGCACTCCCTCAGTACTGACCCACTGACAGTGCAGCACTACCTTAGTCCTGCTCCTCTGACAGTGCAGCAGTCCCTCAGCACTGACCCTCTGACAGTGCAGCACTCCCTCAGTACTGACCCTCTGAGAGTGCAGCACTCCCTCAGTACTGACCCACTGACAGTGCAGCACTCCCACAGTACTGACCCTCTGACAGTGCAGCACTCCCTCAGTACTGACCCTCTGAGAGTGCAGCACTCCCTCAGTACTGACCCACTGACAGTGCAGCACTCCCTCAATACTGCTCCTCTGACAGTGCAGCACTCCCTCAGTACTGCTCCTCTGACAGTGCAGTACTCCGTCAGCACTGACCATCTGACAGTGCAGCACTCCCTCAGTACTGACCCACTGACAGTGCAGCACTCCCTGAGTACTGACCCTCTGACAATGCAGCACTCCCTCAGTACTAACCCTCTGACAGTGCAGCACTCCCTCAGTACTGCTCCTCTGACAGTGCAGCACTCCGTCAGCACTGACCCTCTGACAATGCAGCACTACCTTAGTACTGCTCCTCTGACAGTGCAGCACTCTGTCAGCACTGACCCTCTGACAGTGAAGCAGTCCCTCAATGCTGCCCCTCTGACTGTGCATCACTCCGTCAGCACTGCCCCTCTGACAGTGCAGCACCCCCTCAGCACTGTCCCTCTGACAGTGCAGCACTCCCTCAGTACTGACACTCTGACAGTGCCGCACTCCCTCAGCACTCACCCTCTGACAGTGCAGCACTCCCTCAGTACTGACACTCTGACAGTGCAGCACTCCCTCAGCACTGACCCTCTCACAGTGCAGCAGTCCCTCAGTACTGACCCTCTGACAATGCAGCACTCCCTCAGTACTAACCCTCTGACAATGCAGCACTACCTTAGTACTGCTCCTCTGACAGTGCAGCACTCTGTCAGCACTGACCCTCTGACAGTGCAGCACTCTGTCAGCATTGACCCTCTGACAGTGAAGCTGTCCCTCAATGCTGCCCCTCTGACTGT